>NW_026585609.1:5498824-5727040 GCF_907164565.1 Psammomys obesus
TTCTTCTTCTTCTTCTTCTTCTTCTTCTTCTTCTTCTTCTTCTTCTTTTCCCTCATAAAATCTTTTCCTGCTGGTATGGCTGCCATGTGTGCGTACTTTTCCACCTTGCCAGCCCTTTCACAGGCTCTGACAGTTTATCACTTTGCACAAGGGGAGGAGCCTAGGGGAAGCAATGGCTTAGTTTAGGGAACCTTTGACCAGAGGATACAAAGCAGCAGATGTGCTGCTGTGGAGCAGCGATTCTTGTCTTTCTACTTAGCAGCATTTGTAGCAACAAAGACCCATCTCACCTGCCATTTCTCTCCTCACTCCCGGATGGCAGGAACCTCGGAATCCGCACCCTCACTGATTACAAGTGTGGTAAGCAAGGTGTGAGTTCCATGGTCCAGCTGTTCGCCTTCCTTCCTGCGGGGCTCCTTGTCAATTTAAGGAAGTTTTTCAGATGATATTCTGTAGCTTTTCCCTGACCCCTGTGCTTCATCCAATAACCGTTCATTGGTCTTGAGAGAAAGCAATTTAATGCTTCTTAGATGAGCTGGGGAGGTTCGCGGTGGCCACCAAGCAGCAGGTAAGAACTGTCTATCAGATGTTCCTTGGAGGGGCAGAACCCTCTGCACATTTCCCCTCCTTTGAACTCTGCATTTGTTGCTTTTCTTTTGTGGAGCGTCTCAAACTGGGAGGACTAAGCACTCTTGAATAGACCCTCCCTGCTCCCTCCTTAGTCCCTGCTGCTCTCCACAGCCACCCCCACCTTCTGGGTAGTTCACCCACGGAGAAAGGCCGTGGGCAAGCTGAGCATTAAACAACTGGTGTCTCTTTCCTTTTGTTCCCCTTTGACTTAGTAAAGAAGTCATTTCCAAGCTTACACGGCCCACCCGGGTTTCCATCCAGCTCAGCCCTTTTAATTTTGTTTTCCTCTTCAGCCCTGATCCTTGGGATTCGTCCCTGGTTCTCGAAGCCGGTATTGGCCTCTAGCCTCGGACACTTGTCCCCAGGTGCACTGTGTAACTGTATCCACCAGGACTAGGATGGCTGTCAGTGCCATGTTATATAATTGAAAGAGGTACAGGGCCACAGGTGTGGCTCGGTGGGTAAACACTTACTGCCAAATCTGACCCCTGAGGACCTGAGTTCCAATCCTGGGGCCTACGTGGTAGAAAGAGAGCTGATTCCCGTAAGTTTCTCTCTGACTTCCACATGTCCCATTTCCCCTAAATAAAAGAACCCATGTAAGTTTTGAAAGGCAGCCCAGTTTTGAAGAAGAGAAAACATGCTTGTGTGTTCTCTGAGAGATCGATATGTGAAGGAGGGAATGAGGTTAGCATGTGGAAGGCATCAGTGGGATGTGTGTGTTCACGTGTGTGCTTGTGTGTGTGCGCGCGTACAGCCACATGCAGATGTATATTCAGATTAGAACAGAGCTCAGTTGAGATTATGAAAACATTGGCTCAGTCGTGGATGAAGGAGTTAAAAGGATGGACTTTTTCTAATATTTGGAGGTATTCTAATTACCTCCAAATTAAGATTGCAGTTTAGCTTTAGACTTAATTTCTCCTTCTAGCCTTGGAACTCTGGCCAAGGAACGGTGAGTGAGACAAGTGGAAGAAAATAAGACTTACCTGCTGAGTTCAGTTCAGGAATTTTTACTGGGAAAAAAAAAATGGGCAAAGGCCAAACCTCTCAGACTCTGCTGGAGAAGTCAAGGAACAATTATGTTTTCCTAGGGAGCGGAAAATTAGTGTGAGACTGGGGGATAGAAAAAATACTTTGATTCATGATTGAGTGAGTCCCTGCTGGTGACTGCGTCACCTTGGACAAGTCACTTAGTTCAGTTTAATTGACTCTAACGAGCACGGGAAATTCATATGAGGACATGGAATTATACACATTCATAGACAGCTTGTTCTTTTACAATATATAGAAAATAATGGTGGTGACGATGTCACAGGATTTCGTGATTAACAATATGGACAGTGTGTGTGTGTGTGTGTGTGTGTGTGTGTGTGTGTGTGTGTGTGCTTACTAAGGATTACGGCTGCTGTTGGGATGCCACTTTCATGACACAAAGAGAATCAAGATTGGGGTAGCGCCTCACCGTGGGTAGCTTCCAGTGGGATTTTGTTTAGAAAGAGGTTGTAAGAGAACAAGACAAGTTGAGCCAAAAAGTAAAGGAGGGAAGGACGGACATGTTTGGTGAATGATATGAGTCCCTAGTGGCTGGGCCGTAAGTCCATGCGAGAGCTGAGGTGTGAGAACAGAAGTGAAGTGGATACAGGGCAAAAACATGAGAATGCTTGGCCATGTGAGTAGTTCTTTTTCCTGTCATTTGCATGGTAGAAAGGAGTTACACTTTCTTTTTTTCCATAGGTGAGTGACACGAAACCTTGTGTGGTCTGTAGTGACCACTCTAACGTGGAAATACATATGCGAAACAGAACGGTTGGGACTACAGAGAATTTGACTCAGTTGTACACCAAATGGCTTAAAAGGGTGGACTTTTTCTGACATGTTCATTGTGATTATGCCCCAAGTTTTTTAAATTTGGCTTTACATCGGGTTAAAACTGAGATGGACACCAGGAACTAGCTTGAGGCTAATTTAAACGGAAGACTGAGAACCAAATGAGGATGTTAGTAAGGAGTGGCAGGTAGAAGTTTGTGAAGATACGAGGTTTCACCTTTTCTTTTAAACTAAATTAGCAAAAATAAAATAAGTCACAACTGTGAGTGGCCAAGGTCAGTAAAAAGAAATAAAATGCTCTCCCATCGGCTGTGTTCATTTAGTATCATTTGTAAGAAACTGTCCCAGAAGAAAGGCTTTAATGCAGGGGGTTAAAAATCAAGAAGAAGATTTCTCTGGTTTCCCCTGTCCAACCTCTGCTCTGTGGGCCCCTTGGGCTGGGAAGTCTTCTCTGCTAACTGCAGTTGGGCTCTCTCGAATTCGAGTGCTTTTTAAGGCCCAACCTTGGAACCTGTACGGGAATATTTCATTCATATCGCCTTGGCAGAAATCAGTCTCGATGCTAACTCCTTTGAAAGGGTGAGGAGACAGGCCTTATTTCTTCATGTAAAGAACTGCAAGCTCACACTCACAGAGCTGTGGCTACAGCAGATCACTGACGGGAGCCAGTGATGTCGGTCTGTTACACAATCACAGCTCAAACTGAGCTAGTGCTGTCACACAGCAAGTGTTTATCAGAAGCTTTGTGTAGTTCCGTCCCCATCCCAAGCTTTTCCTGCCTTTCAAAGGCTTCTGTTGGTCACAGGGATAAATGTTGTAGAAAAGGTTATTGTTATCTGCTATTAAGACATAATTATTATGGTGGCTGTTATTATTTAACCCGCTATTATATAAATAAGAGTCCATGGACACCTGTTAGATTTTTAATATGCCTCTACACCGGAACTGATCAGATTAACCCCCTGAGCTACCTTGTTACCTCCCAACCCCACAGGTATGTAGGCAACTTTAGCCAATCAGGGATAGTTTGGAGGCAAGGTTATATGAGGGTTTGCTTGTAGAACAGTAAGAATCTCAGGGTGGGGGTTGGGGCAAGCAATTAACATCTGAATGCAAAGCACCAGACCATGCTGTAACACTTACATAACTAGCTATGGCACCAAGAGATGTGTTCTATGTATTAGGTATCTGCTCTTTTCTACCTTCCCCTGATCTTCCAAGAGGCTAATTCAGAACTAGTATATATCAAGTCTGGCCAACAATCAGCTTCTAGAGTTTTGCTGTTTGCAATGGGCTTGCCTAATGGAAATGATGTCATCTGTTTCATTATGATGAAACATATTTTAAACCAATGCAGCAGCCTGGAGATCTTAATCAATTCCTCCGGCTTCTCACAGACCTTGAGTCAGTTCCCTTTGTCTGTTGACCCAGAGTGTTGTGCCTAGGTCAAGGTGTCCTTGTCGCTGTGGCTTTTAGCTTTTGAAATATTTCTTGGTTAACACCTACCTAACTCGGCCTCTTGCTTGGAACAAAGGGTTGCCTGCATTTCAGCTCATTGGCTCTCTGTGGTTCTCTGAAGGTCTATTTCTGTTAGTATCCCTCTTGTCCTATATTTTAGAGATCAGTTGATGTTGTAATGTATTACAGAGGGGATCCTGGTTGTGCAAAGAATGTTGAGTCTCTCTCTTGCTCACTCTCTCCCACCTTGGAGATGCATACTTTTATCTTTCCAGTGCTGATCCCCATGGTGTTTGGGGTGAGAGAGATATAAACTTACCTGGAGGATACTTAAGTTTTCAATAAAACCATTGAGTAAAATGAAGATTTTTGGTTTTGGTTATATGTGATAAAATTGCTCAAGCTTTGTATTATTTAAATTCGATGATGAACACACAAATGACAGACTTTAAGATTTTTCTGTTTGATGTATGAGAAAATGCTGTTTTCCTCAGAAGTAAAACCATCCTGAATTGGGGCCAAAAAGTAGCTCAGCAGTTAAGAGCACCAAACGCTCTTGAAGAGGATTAACCCACAAGGAAACTCATATCTGTCAAAAAAACTGCAATGTCAAAAAATATGGCTTTCTCTTCTGGCCTCCTTAGGTACTAGGCTGCGTGTCGTGCACATACATACATGCAGGCAAACCCTTGAACGCATGTAACACAAATTAACAAATCTTTAACAGAGTAGTCTCAGTTGAGATCGCTGGCAGCAGATGCCACTTGAGGTGGGACTATTAACAACAAGACTAGGTAATATCTATTCCTTATCTCCATAGATAAGAAGAAAGATCATTCCCATCTACCTTCATCACCTTTTGTTTTCTCCTAAGTGGAAGCAGTTGTGAGCGTAGTGAGAAGGTTAAGTGAGAGTAGCAGGGAGATAAAATTGTATGGACTGTATAGATTCTGAGCAAAGAGCCTCCCAGTGTCTGGTTCATATTGTGAAAGACAGACAAAAATGAAATACAAAATAGAACTATGAAGTGTTAAAGAATTATTTGCTCAAAGTTTGCAAGAAACTAGTCTCATGTTATAGTGCGAAAGAGAAGCGTGTTGAATCATGTATATACCAGAAAAGATGAGATGTGGTCTAGAATCTTTTCTCTGTTTGGCCATAGCTTCAACCCAAAGGCAGATGGAAAATCTTGTCACCGGGCAAATTTAGTCCTTGGTTTAGACAAACACATAAAACTCATCCTAACCTAAATAGTGAAGATCATCAAAGGGAAAAGTTGGCTCACAAGCTGGTTGGAACTTCTGACAATCATGAGAGCCTGGTCTACGGATATCACCAGGAGAGCTCTGTCTTTGTGTATGCCCCTCTACCCCATGCCCTGTAGAACCCACTTAGGCGGGTGAATTTGATCACCTCCCCCTGAGGGGAGAGCAGCCTTACCAGGCCACAGAAGATGACAATGCAGCCATTCCTGATGTGATCTGATAGACTAAGATCAGAAGGAAGGAGAGGAGGACCTCCCCATCAGTGGACTTGGGGAGGGGCATGCGCGAAGAAGGGGGAGGGAGGGTGCGGCCGGGAAGGAAGGAGGGAGAGGCTTATGGGGGGATACAAAGTGAATAAACTGTAATTAATAAAAAAAAAATTGAGACACAATCCTGCTAAATTGAAATTAAATTTAACAGGATATTTTAAATAAAACAATGATAATCTAGAAAAAAAAGAAAAAAGAAAACTATCTTTGTCTGCATCTTGTCTCTTCCTAGACAGGGCTCCTAAATTCTAAATTCTGAGCCTACTCTACATTCAAACCCACTAGCTCATAGTCCAGCCCATAACTGTGTTGACGTCATTGATCTACAAACACTAAAGAACAAAGGTTTGTCTGTAACAGGAATTCGTATGTTCCATGTGCAGCGACCTCCTGGTTATGTAGTGCCAGACAAAATTGGCTCCATTTGTTCATGTTTCCCTACAAGACACCATGTTAACAGACTCTTGAAAGATCATTTAGTTCAGAATCTCCATCAGTGTAGGATTCCCTGTAGGTTTTCCTTAGAATGTTACTTGTAGCAGGAAACTTAGTTGGGTGATCAAGAGACTTTGCTCTATTCAGAAAGAGCATTTTTCTTTATTTTGAGAAATCTGCTGTGCTATCATTGCCATTCCGGGTGTGTGGGGGGATTACATCTTGCTTTATGGAGTTATTTTAAGACCTCTTTTCATGTGACCCCCCCACAGAGTACATTAGAACCCACAGGCAGCTCCAGGTTTTCTATTCTTCAACCTCAGCAGCCTACTTTTCTGTGGATTATTATCAAGGTAAATTTCTGCTGTTTCAGGCGAAACACTTGATCAAGGCCTCAATGATCAGTTTATCAATGTGCTCTGTTTACTGGCTAGTGAGATGGACTGTCATGTCCCTCATTTAAAGGAGGATCTGCCTACTGAAGCGGCCAGGGACAACTTTAGTTGTTTTGACAGACTGGATTCTAAAGTTAATGATGATCTGTTGATGTAGCTGGTTTCAGAGCTAACCCAATTTGCTGTCATTTGATTAGGCTATTCGAATCTTTCTAGCCTACTTGAGCAATTTTGAAATTTGAGTCTTCGAATTTGGACACCCCTGTTCTTCTCATCTTCTTGCCATGTACACATTCTGTAGATTAATCCAATGTTCTCCAGATCACTAATGGAACTCTGAATGGAACAGGACTTGGTAATCATCTCCCTCCATATTATTTCTGCAACAATTTTGTCACATGGGTCTTATTGAGTGTCTTGCTGAAATACTTGGCCACATCTGTGATCATAAAATCTCCCTTCATGGAAAAAGTATATATAAGCTATAGGTTGATACAGTGAACAAGGCTGTTCATTGGATTTTTCTTTCCTTTCTTACAAGGTCATAAGCCATGATTCTTGCTATGCAAATGCTTCATGTTTCTCCCTGAAGTTCCTCCAAGCCCTTTTATGACCCATGGAAAGAAGCCATTTCTCCTACAAATGATCTCATATAATCTAGCTCTGCAAATATCTTTGCTCTTAAATGATTTTTTACTCCCAACTTTAGGCTTTCTTTTCTATACACTCTTTTTCCCTGTTCTGTTGATGAACTTGACTCTTCAGAGAACTAGATTCTAGTTCACTTTCTCCCCATTCCACAGTCTATGTTCATCCCATTCCACATGACCAACTCTCTCGTCACTAATGTTCCCAGTACTCCTGGTACCTACAAAGTTGCTTTGAAAGTCATTTGGGAACCAGCAAACCTGCTGTCCCTTGTAGTTGAAATGAAGCTGTAGCCAGGGATGGAGACAGCACCTGCTTCAGGCCACATAAATAATATCCTATAATGTCTGGGATGTTAAATCACAGTGAGTGCTTCCTTCTTACAGAGCCATCATGAAATATTGTCTAGGATTCAGGCATAGAGATGGAAATTTCTCACATAAATGAGAAGACTGGATTTAAAAATGGCTCTGTGATAAATAAGGATCCAGGTAAATAAATTTTGCACTTCTGGGTGTCCCTGTACCTGGACTGTACTTAGTTAATTCACATCTGTGTGACCTTCAATCTGCAGCCTCTGGAACAGCATTTTTTTTAACTAGTTAAAGAAGAACATCATTCTAGGATAAGAATTTTCCAGATAAGAGAAAGAAGTAGCTGGAAAATGATTTCTTAAAAGGAGAATTTCTTTGCTGTGGTGACAACAGTTCTTTGGGATATTTCAAATAAAAAGATGAAAACATGATAGGATTTTCCCAATAGCATTGGGAAAAGAAAGAACAGAGTAAAGATGGTGCTAACACTGGCATTTAATGTGGTCTTGCTCTGCTCCAGAAGTCTAGCCTTGTGGGTGAATTCTCAGGTAGCTGTCTGCTGTGTATTGCATCATTATCATCCTTTGAAAGATGGGGATACAGGCAGAGTGGTTCCTACTAAAGACCAAGCTAATAAATGGCAGAGATGTCAGTGGCTGGGTGGGCAGTATGACCCAGATCCAGCATTAATATTAGGCCACCTGCCACACATAGTGAGTGCACACTTGAAATATGGCTACTCCAAATTAAGATGTATTATATGTGTAAAAAATACACACATAATTTAATTTAAGGAAAATACATTAGCTCATGAATAATTTATATAATGATTTCATATTGAAATACTTTATATTTTTAGTTAGCATGTATCTACAGATATTTAGCTCATTTATTTTTGTTTGTTTGCAGTGTATCCATGACACGACTTTATTACCTTTGCAGTTCATATTTGGTTCATGAATTTCAAGACTATTTTTTTGTTATGTTTTGTTTTTTTTGAGACAGGGTTTCTCTGTATAGCCTTGGCTGTCTTGGACTCATTTTGTAGAGTAGGCTGCGCTGGAACTCACAGAGATCCACCTGCTTCTGCCTCTCTGAGTGCTGGGATTAAAGGCATGTGCCCCTACACCTGGCTTCAAGCCTGTTGTTTAATAAAAGGATAAACTCGAAAGTTAGTTGAGTTCAGTAAAGTTGGTAAACTATAAGGCAGAACAGTATGGTGACTTGCATTAGGCCCTACTGGAAAACAGACTATTTGAAGGATCTTTAAAAACTAGAAGCTGGAAAGGCCAGACTCATTTTGAGAGACTTAGAACAGGGCTACTTTCCCCCTTAAAGGAGAATATTTGTTCAGAAGTGAGTTAATTTCCTAGACATCTTGTAACACTAATTCTCTACCAAATCCATAAGTGAATGATCAAGTTAGGAGCAGGGTTCCAGGGTTCCTTAAAACAATGAGTCCCAGGTGATTTTATAACAGAGGGAACTGGGAGACAGGAAGCAATATTCCCAGCCAAATAAAATGGGATCATGTGAGAGCATCTTAGATAAGCTACTGACTCAAGTGAACCATCCTATAATCCAGGGTCGTTTAGAGTTCGGCTGGCCAGCACCTAATGTGTTTGTGCTGATGTTGGTCCACAAAGCACAACCAGACCTCTGTATCCTCAAGTACCATACCCACAGAGTCAAGCAACTGTGGATGCAAAATATTTTTGAAACACTTGAATCTGTACAGAATCTTAACTGTCATCATTCCCTACACAACACAGTGTTGTAGCTATTTTCATAGCATTTACATTGTACTAGGAATTATGCATAATGTAGAGATGATTTAGAGTCTGCTTGCTAGAGGAGGCACATTCGTCTTCTACTAATCCTGTGCTGCCATTTCATAGAGGGGACCCGAGCATCCTCAAAAGTGGTACCCACTGAGGTTGTTGAACCCAGTCCCCCAAGTACACTGTGGGGCATCTGTTCGTCCGTACTAGTTAGAACTGGCAGCTGGTCCTTCAGATTTTACCATAAGTCAGGACCCAACAGGAGTGTGCTCTATCTTTAAATAAGCCTGGCTATTAAAGGCGCCATACCAGTTATTAGATGTTTTGGATATTACCTGTGTTTATGGGACACTCTTACATGTAACATCTCTAGTGTCATGCACTTTTTATTGTCCTGAGGTCTGACTGGAGAGAGGTGTATTTTGTGGAATACTGTTCAGAGAGAGTAATATATTCCTTAAAGGAAGTAGTTCAGGCTGGGAAGATGACTCAGGCTAAAATGCTTGTGACACAAGCGTGAAGACTGGGGTTAAGAACCCATGTAAATACTGGGTAGGCATGGCAACCCCTCTGTAATTCTAGTCTTGGAAGGGAGAGACAGGGATTCCCACAGAAAGGTGGCTAGCAAGACTGGTGAGAACTGGGTTTGATTGAGAGAGTCCGCCTCAGTGAACAAGGTGGAAAAGCTATTGACAATTATGCCATCAATCTTGGGTCACTACATTCAGGTACACATTTCTCTCTCTCTCTCTCTCTCTCTCTCTCTCTCTCTCTCTCTCTCTCTCTCTCACACACACACACACACACACACACAAATGGGAACAAGATAAAAAAATATTAAAAAAATCCACTTGGAGTAGAATCTAAGAACTCAAATGGCTTCAAAGCAGTAAATGTTCTTCCTAAAATGAAGAGGAATTGCATGAACAAGATAAAAATAAAACACTTATCTGCTGATGCAAAACCTAACTCTCCCTGCAAAGGGGATAAAAGACAATTTATTCTAAAGCCACATGGAAGTGACCATGGCCCAGGAACACAGATTTAGGTTACCCTAAATTACGTGTTCCAGTATGGAAGCGGTTCCATGATGCTTTTATAGGAACAGAGCAAAGAAAGTCATAAATCAAGATGCTTTTGAAATATACTGGTGGAGCCTTTCTCTCTCTCTCTCTCTCTCTTGGTAGGTTAGGCAAGGCAGGGAAATTTCTGCTTTGGCCTGAGATGCTATCTGATGACATTTTAAGCTTTTTTTGTTTGGTTGGAAACTAATTGTCTGTTTGTATATTCCAAAAGATTTAAATTATTGGGTCAGGTACAGAGGAGGACAGTAAATGGCTGTTAGGAAAGCTAAAAATACCCCAACATAATTTGACTCTGAGCTTGCAACATTCCAACCTCTCTATAATCTCTGAAATTCTAATCCAACAATCAGCCTTGCAGTAGTGTCAATGGAAGCTGCAGCTTCCTTCCAGAAACTTCTGTTCACATACCTAATGTTCAAAAATAGGAGGACCCTAGAGAAAGAACATGACAGAAGAGAGCGCCATTGCTACAGTGCTGGGGAAAGGTCACGTGATCTGCAACACCAGCCTTCCCTGACTAGTCAAGTATGTGAAGTTCTTCTGCTCACAGAATGGATGAAATCTCTGGGAGTCTCCTCTGTACAGCAACAAGTCAAGGCTTGACTTTAGACTTTAATTGGTGTAGTATGAACTGTAACACTTAGGCATGAGAGCTCATAGAGATAACAAAAAGAAAGTCATGGGAGTTATGGGGAAAAAAAATAATAATCCAGGGAAGCGTTTCAGTTGCGTTAGCCTCAGAGTTGCTGTTTAGATCCAAATTGGCAAAGCTTCCCGAGAACAGGGGCATTACATGACAGGTGGGCTACAGTCAAGCACAGAGTACCCAAAATACCTGATCCTTTTGGGACAAGTACAGTCTGCAGGGAACAGGGACAAGAGAGAAGCTACGAATCCTAGGACTCTGGTGGAGGGATTGCCCTGGTCTCCAGGCATCAATGATGAGTGTGTCCCCATGCCCCACACATGCTTTTTATTTGTTTGCTTTTTGAGACACGTCTCACTTTGTAGCTCAGGCTGGCTGGCACTGCCTCCGTAGGCGAGGAGGCCTTGATGCCTCAGCAGTCCTCTGTGCTGGCATCTTTTCTAGCGTTGAGCCTTTCTGCCCAGCCATTGCTGATTTTTCAGCTATTTCGGTGGTCTATCTCCTCTCGAATCCCTGTTCTAGAGTTCTGTGTCCACAAGTACAGCAGGAAGAGGAAATCTTTTTTTTTTTTTTAATACTGTTTTTTAAAAATTTGGTTGAAATGTTTTTTTTTTTTCTACTAGCATCACACACACACACACACACACACACACACACATTTGTTGTTGTTTTTGGTTTTCTGAGATAGGGTTTCTTTGTGTAGCCTTGACACTTTGTAGACCAGGCTGGCCTAGAACTCACAGCAATATGTCTGTCTTTGCCTCCCTGAGTGCTGGAATTAAAGGCATGTACCACCATGCCTGGCTTATATTTTATTTTTATTTTTTTACTTTTTTCTTTATTTAATCACTTTACAGCCTGATCCTAGCCCCCTCCTCCGTTCTTCCCAGTTTCACCCTCATTCTCCTTCTGCCCACTCTCTCTTTCTCCTTCTTCTCAGAGGAGGGGAGGGCCCCAGAGGTACCAACATACCCTGGCACCTCAAATCGCAGAAAGACTAAATGATTCTCTCCCAGTGAGGCCTGACAAGGCTGCCCAGCTAGCGGAAAGGGATCCAATACAGGCAACAGAGTCAGAGACAGCCCCTACTCCCATTACTAGGGGACCCATATGTTGACCAGGCTGCAATTCTGTTACATATGTATGGGGGTGTTTAAGTCTGGCCCATGCAAGCGTTTTGGTTGGTGGCTCAGTCTCTGTGAACCCCCACAGGCCCAGGTTAGTTGACTCTGTAGGTCTTCTTGTGGTGTCCTTGACCCTTCCAGCTCCTTCTATCCTTCCTCCCACTCTTCCACAAGACTCCCTTAGCTCCAGACACCTAGCACAAGACTCCTAGCAGCAGAGGTTAAAGAGCCTGAAGTCACTACCTCCTTCGGCCAGGTGGGGCTTCCAGTGGAGGGAGGGGGACACCCACCCACCTATAAAACATTCCACCCAAAATTTGTCTTGCCTGCAAGAAGTGTGGGGATGAATATGGAGCAGAGATTGAGGAATGGCAAACCAATGACTAGCCCAACTTGGGACCTACCCCATGGGAGAGAGCAAACCCCTGTCACTATTAATGATACTCTGCTATGCTTACAGACAGGACCTTAGCATAACTGCCTTCTGAGAGGCTTCATCCAGCAGCTGATAAAAACAGATGCAGAGACCCACCACTGAACAATAGGCCAAGCTAAGGGAGTCATAACTGTTTTTTAGAATATACTTTGTTTCGTGGCAACTTCATAGATGTCTTCAGTGGCCTTAATCATACCCATCCCAAACTCCATCTCACGCTGGGAGACACACCTCCCAACAACTGTCCCCTCCACTTCCATGTTCTCTTCTCCCTCATTCCTCAAGTCCAGTTAGTGAAGTCTGCTAGAATGTTAGCTGATCCTGGTCAGGTCTAGCCGTAGCTGCTGTGAGCTCATGGCTGCAGTAGACATGTGTGCCCTGCAGACATCATTTCCTTGCACCACTCCACATCCTCTGGCTCCTACACTCTTGCTGCTCTCTCTTTGACAATGCAACCTGAGCTTTCTAGGGGGAGTTAGTGGAAAAGTCCCATTTAGAAAGGGCTGAGTGCCCACACCCGCTCTCAGCACTTGACCAGTCATGAGTCTCTGGTTAACTGGGGGCCATCACATCGGGAAGCTTCTCCGGCCTGAGCAGCGACTTTCTTCAACCCATCCTTCTACCTTCTTTCGTTTGCCCAACTCCACTTGGCTTCGCCACAGATCCCTGGCAAAAGGGAGACAGGCTGAAGCTGGCATGGATAAGGAGAATCCACAGAGGGAGGAAATTAAGTATGAGTGGTCCAGATGTAGACCAGAGTTTACCACATGACCAGTCCTCTGAACGAAGAAGCCTGCAGGCAGAAGTGCTCTTGGCTGTGAGTCACGGTTGTGCTTGGCCCCCACTGCTGACTCTCTTTTCTCTGGGCTGTCCTTCCAGTCTCAGAACCAAAAGGGGGCATTCCGAAGGTGCCTTGGCCCGAGACATCCATACTCAGAAGCTATTCTCGCTCTGGGCCAGGACAGAGACAGGGCCACCGGGTTAATGGAATAGGGCTCCGGATCAGCTTGGCTTTGGTGCCATGCACCTCTGGGACTCCCATTAGCATGCCCTTGTTCCCCTGTGCTATTATTACCCGTCTGCTGCCCATGCCATTTCTCATCCCACAGCACAGCACTGTGGCCACTTAAGGACAGGAGGGTAATTGGTCATGATTAATTGAACATGTTAATTTTAAGAGTTGGGGAGTCCTGTTTTCATGTCCCCTCTTTGCTTGGCTTTGACAATATTTTAAAGCCCGGTCTCTTTTTTTTTTCTCCTTCATTTCATTCTTTCTCTCCCTTTTCCTGCATTTTGTTCTCTCTGAGCAGTATACAGTCTGTATTTTTTTGTCTGCCTTCATTATAAAGATTCCTGCTCAAAATCTTTACAGATTTTCCCTTGTACTGTCTAGTCTGTGCTCACCCTTCCCCTGCGTAAGAAATGATGGAACACTTGAACACTGGAGCATGTAATAGTACTGATTTGTGTCCTTGCTCAGTCTCAGTCAGGGCTCCACATATTTTTTTCCTTGTTAAACCCACATTCTACAATAGAACCTCCATTATAAAACTGGAATGCCATTCTGTTAAAAAAAAATGTGACTAATACCACAAAAATATTTCATTTTTACTTTAAACAAAGACATTGAAAGTAAAACAATAGCTCAGTTTTAATCCACCAAAATAGAAAAATAACTAAAGGGCACGTGTGTATAATACATGTGTTCTTTTGAGAAAGGATGTCCTGTAGACTGTGTAAACTGACTATGTAGCCAAGGATGACATGGAACTCCTGATCATCCTGCCTCTGCTTCTCAAGTGCTGGGGGTACAGGTGTGTGTAAAGAACATATTAACAAAGTGAGAGTATTTTATATACTGCTTGTATAAGTATGAAACAATATAACATTTCTGGAAAATGATGCATAAAAACCCATTACTGACTTTCAAAGAATTAATATATTTGACTGAGTCTTTTCTAGGCCATCTTCTAAACTCTGTCTTTAGGACGCATAGTAGAGACAAAGACGCAGAAACACAGGCACACCTCTCGGAATCGCCTTCTAAGTACTAGCACGTGGGTCACACTGTGCCCAGTACCACACAGGCTCTGTTTTGTTGACCCTATTGGGTGGGCACCTTCCTAACCCATTTTATAAGTTAAGAAGCCATAGCAAGACAGGACAAGTGATTGCTTTAGGGTAGTGAGCAGCCTGCAGAGGGTCCTGGTTCCAAACCAGGCAGACTCAACCGAGAGCAGTGCTCTTAGGCTCCACAGACTCTTAGACTGCAATGCCGGATAGTACTTAGTCATTCGGTGCCCTTTTTATTACTCATTCCTCCCTCACTGTACTGTGCAAGGTCAGGCAGGAAGCTCCACTCTTGACCTTCAGCCTCTAATCTAGCACTGAGAGTGTTAGAGCAACCCTCTCGCTGCCTTCTTGTCTCCTGCCTAGAAGTCAGGCCACAGCCTGCTCTGCCTCCTTCTGGGACAGAAGCATTCTGTGCTGTGATCTTGCAGCCCCTTCTCCTTGTATCTGCATGATTAGATTAGTTTATAGTCCTACCTAGAACTTGCCTCTGTGTCCTGTGACGGACAGGACAGGACAGGACAGGGTGGATTGTGTGGTACGGAGTTTGTCTCCCATCACCAAAAACTCTGAGTTAGAACCTTCTTGTCCTCCAGATTTGAAGGGAAACCTCTGTCACACCTTGTCCTACTGCCTAAGTACGATGTTTTCTCTCTTTCTCTCTCTCCTAATGCTCTCCCACTTCAAGGCCTGGTCCTGCCTGCCGTTCATGGTGATGAGATTCTCTCTTTCCCAGTCAAGCTCACTGCCCAGGGAAATCCCATGTCAGCTCCTTTCCTGAATATGTCTTTTCTCTTTTCTGTTAAGTTTTAGCAGGGAATTTCTTGGGCATCTGATAAATGTCTACCAAGGGGATGGCCTGATTACATATACTTATGAATTGCGTATGTGAATGTATGGGGGCACATGGCTGTCTTGGCACTTCTACGGAGGTCTAAGGACAATTTGCAAGATTCAGTTCTCTCCTTCTACCCTGTGGGTCATTTTTTTGGGAAAGAAGGTGACATTGAACACAGGTCTGCAGGCTTGGTGGCAAGTACCTTTACCTAATGAGCCATCAATCAGCCCCTATTTTCTGTTCAAATCACAGCCTCCACTAGAGATGACCTTTCTCTCTTTCTATGAACGCCTTGTAATCATCTCTGCCACCTCCACCATCATCGCCACCTCCCCCTCCTCAAAAAGTGACACTTCTCACGATTCCTGGTCACATGTGGTCCTTTCCTTCCAAAGCCCTGAAACATCTGGTGACAATCGTCTCCCACTTCGAACTGCTGTTACTTATTTATTACAGCTGTCAGAGCCGTGAACTCTCTTCCAAGGTCATTTCCAGCTAGGCATGGTGGCACATGTCTGTAATCCCAGAAATTGCGGAAATGGAAGCAAGAAAATCAAAGCACCAGCCTGGGGCTACATAGCAAGACCCAGTTTCAAAAAACAAAAACAAAACAAAATTTTCTCTTGTTGAATGGTGCGCCCTCATTTGTGCCTCAGACAGGCCTTGGGCATAGCCTATACTCAGAGGTAGCTGAATCATATAAATACGCAGAGCTGCATGTAATAGATGCTATACCACCTACAGCAAACAGCTTACGAGACGTGGCACACCTATTATGACATCATGATTTAAAAAGGATACTTGTTCTTTCGCTGTTCATCTGACTTTGCAATAGACTCTGCAATATTAGAAAAGCAGTGGTGTCGAGCCCTTCCTTCTAAATTCTGCACTGCAACTGCTATGAAATCTGTAAATCAGACTAAATGCATCTTCTGTACCTAACGATTTTAGCTTTCTCATTCCTATGACTGAATTTTCATTCCTGGTATGAGCTTTTTCTCTGTCTCTGTCTCTCTGTTTCTCTCTCTCCTTCTCCCTCCCTCCTACGCATGCCAGGTAAATGCTCTAGCCCTGAGCTGCTCCCTATCCCCACCACATGGTTTTCTGATCATTGGGCAGATTAACCACATTAATCACCTAGAGATTTGCCTCTTATTGTATCACTTTTCTATTTTTCCACCTTTTGAGAAAAAAAAATCTACTAGCAAATTGATGTAAATTGGACCCAAAGTGGTTTCAACTTCATTTTCTGTGTGACCGATTTTTATGCTCATTTGTACCAGTCCTTGGCTTGAGGAGGAAAAAGTAGTCACATGTTTATTTTCCAATTTCTTACTAAACCTCAGTTCTGTCCATGCTAGCAGGAAACACAATTCAACCCTGAAGTCCCTCTGTTATCTCCACCAGATTGCTTCAGAACATCAGAAGTTCCCTTAGGTAGGCCTGATTCTAGACCCAACAGGAGGAGGGCACATCACAGCATAGGCAGTAGGAACAAGAGTGTGGGCTGTTTATCCCCTAGAGTCCTGGGATGGACGATGGGCTTCCAGGATGATGATGGTGGGAGTGGCGGGAGCTGCAGGTGATGGGCTCTAACTGGATAGGTTGTTGGGGGTGTGATCTCAAGAGAAAGTCATGTGATCAGGAAGTTACTTCTGGCAAGGGACTGTTGGTTGTGAAAGTATAGCTGGCTCCTCCCCATCCGACATCCTCATCTGACAAATCTGCTATTGTTTTGACTTCCGCCGTGAAGTCCTCACCAGAGCAGTCACCGTGCTGGTTGGACTTAATACTTCCAAACCTGGGAGCTATATAACATCTTTCTAAAGTATTAAACTAGCCTCGGGCGTTTTATCACAGTAATAGAAAATGAACTAATATTTTCTGCTTGATTTATTTTTCTGAGATCTCTTTGGTTTGCAGCGCTTCATTTAATTAAATAATTGAAGTTTTTAATTAAATTAGCCAAATTAAGTTAGTTAATTCATTCACTCACTGTTCCCAAATCAATGCCATTGTTCCAGAGTGATCATATCTGCAAGAACTTCCGGATGGTGACTTTTGCAGTACCGTAACAGGACATATGCTCAGCTTGTTCATTGTAGATCCCTATGTCTGAGACAGTGCCAGCCACCATATTGCTTTCAATTAGTGGTTCCAATCTCAAGCCTATCACTCTGTAGAAGAGTTTCTATAGTTTTGTTCTGTGTTATTTCCAGTGCTAAGAATCAAACCCAGGCTTCACAAATGCTAGAAAATGTGCTACCATTGAGCTATGCTCCCACTTCTCACTCAGTGTGACTGATGGGATTTGGTGTATGGATTTGTCTTCTCCGAACAGTATGCTCTGCTCTTATTACTCTTTGCCATCTTTGCTCCGATGTCAGTGTTAGCCATAGCAAGAGGAATCCTTATATGATGGCCAAACATACTTTATTTCTCTTCCAGGAAGAGGCATTTGACTTGAAGCTCTTCTAAGAAGATATGGGCTTCTTCAAGGCCCATTTCCTATGCATAATATAGGAAATGTTACAATAAAAAAAGGCCATAATAAAGAATAGCCAACATGTTCTTTTTCCACCCAACATTAAGTCATGTGTATGGAACAGCTATGTGTTCTGTATGTATGGATCTTCCTATCAACCCAATTCTATGTCACAAGTGCACACAAAACATTTCAAGGATGGCGTACACAAACCCATAAGGAAACATGGACCATCTCAAACAATGTAAAAATTTAGCCTACAAAAAAACAAAAACAAAACAAACAAACAATAACAACAACAACAAGGCAAGGGGTATGTAGATCTTTAGAGAAAATAAAAGCTCTTTGATAGAGTTCTTCTGTTCCAAAGTGGCTGGATGGGGCTTGCTAGGTATATGTCTGTGAGTCACTGTGTGGAAACATGGTCACATTGGTTCCTAGTACGTTCATGTCTGAGGGTGAGGTTCTCCCATGTCCAGGAATCAATGAGCTCACTGGTCCGTCTTAGAGAATGAACCTTACAGTCTTGTCTTACTTTTGAGGTTATGCAGATAAGAGGGACAGCTGCGACTTCCCTCTGCTTGGCCACTGACCCCACCTGCTTCTCTTCATCCTCCTTGAGAACTTATCAGTCAAGGTGCATATACATTAAAACATCTGTCCGACTGGAGTTCTATAGCATACAATTTTATAAACACTTATATAAATATAATAAATTCAAAATAATAAATAACAAATATACCTGCTATTGAGCCAGAAGTGATTTGGTAATGATGAATGGCATTGGAGGGTATGATTATCTGTAAGCCAGTTCAGGAATTCATTGATTTGTAAGAGAAAAAATAATCTGTCACAAAGATGCCAGGCTGAGCAATGGTCCCAGTGCTATATCACATCAGTCCCCCTCGCAGGTTCAGGGATCAGCACAGAAGAGAAGCAGAAGGACTGTAAGAACCAGAGGTCAAGGACTTCTGCAGTAAAACTGACAGTGTTTCCAGGTATGGCAGGGCCATAGCACACACGAACTCACAGGAGCTGGGATTGAAAACTTAGTACTGTCACAAGATCTGTCAGGCCAGCCAAATTTCCAACACTGAGGAGGTGGGGCTCATGAGGTCCCTCTTCCAGCTGAGGAGCCATTGGCAGTTGACAGCTGCTGGGGGCTGGTTCTTCATGGATGAGGCTCCGGTGAGGGTTCCCACACTCCAGTGGATGGCCCTAAACCCATGCACAGACTGGAAGCAATAAATGAACTCTGTGGGTTTGAGAGAGAGAGAGAGAGAGAGAGAGAGAGAGAGAGAGCTCACATGAAACTAGCAGGGGAAAGTGGTAGGGGAAAAAAGGAGGAATTGGAAGGGAGAGGATTTGGGATAAATTTGATTTAAAAAACATTAATATACATATATGGAATTTTCAAACAATAAAGAGTATAAAAGACTGCAGGTCTGTGATAGAAGTGTGTGATAAGTATATCAGATATTTAGAAACTCAGTTTTTATTTCTGCCTTTCTTCTCCTCCAGCTCTTAATCCAGGTTTTTCTTCCATGCAGTCACGATTTAAGCAGCACCTCTCTGTTAGGAGGAATTATTTCGCATTAGTTTGTGTGCATGCCTACAGCATTTCACACTGTCAGATTTTGATTAGCTGATATTAGAAAGCTGTTTCGGTGCTCATACCCCATCTGATGAGTCATCAGGGGGAAGCAAGTGGAGCTAGTGGCCTAACGGGGTCACAAATGAGAACAAGAAATGAGATGCTGAGGACGTATGTGTTGAACAAACAGCTCTGCAAGGAGAAAAGAACTGATAGCCTCCCTCCAACTGGGAGAACTCAGAGTGAGGCAAGCAGAGAAAGCCTCTTGTTTTTCCATGTGAAGAAAAGGACTGTTTTTCATATGGTAGTAAAGAGCCATTACGCTGGGCACAGCAGGGAAGCCTGACGATTGCCAAAATGGCACCCACCAAACCATTGATGTGAGCTGTCTCACCTGAGTCCAGGTGCAGCTGCAAGTAGATGGCCTTCGTGAGAGAGCAGAACAGGGCCCCTCAGTGGGTCACTGCTTGAGCTTGAGGAGTCTCGATGACAGGAGAGAGACAGAGTGTATTTCTTGGGCTAGGAATCCTAGCAGTCATCTCCCTGACAGAATAGCCTGAGGTCATGGGTAGAATCAATGTGAGGCAGGGCAGATGACTCAAAGTCCACTCAGAAGTTAGTGGTCTCCACTGCAGAGCCAGTCAAATATGGAAGCTGGGTCTGAACAAATATGACTGCTGCTTAGACGAGAGGGCAATGGAGTCGCTGAAGCATCTCGCAAATTAACCAATCTTTAAACCTGCCAGAAATAATGCTTCCCAAAATCTGTAGTCTTCAATAGATGAACACTTCACTGAACTAAAAAACTTAACCATGTACCAAAAAAAAAATCTCGGTTTGTGTTAAGTCTATTTACTGACCTATTAATTAAGAATTGGTTCTTTCATTGTCTAGGTGAAGATGAGGCTTGAATAAATTAAATAACTTTCTAAGATCCAAATTTCCCATTTTATCTAGGTGGTTTTTGTTTTAAAGCCGAAGCTGCTGCTTTAAAAGAAAATGTTATACATGCTGCTTTAGTGCCTCAGATGCTTAGTAAAATCTTTCTTATGTTCACATTGGCCTACAATACTGGAAACATAAAATTTAAGTCTTTTTTTAGAACCATTACGAAGAGTGGGTCATAGGACACCAGGTGTCAAAATTCGTTGAGAAGACTGAAATGCCTGTGGACAGAGCACAGGAGGCAAAAGTTTGCAGGGGTCTCTTTAGGGAGGTCTTGACTTGACACATAGAAGCCTCCGCAGAGTAACTTGGGCCACCGCTGTTTAAAACCAACAGCATTTGTTTTGTCTGGGTAGTTAAAGCGGGAGGAGTTTGCAGCTTGTGTTGAGATGCCCATAACAAGGGACAATTTACAATCTGACCTTCCAACCTTAAGTCAGCACCAACAGCTAACACTCAGCTGTCACCTCCTCCCTCCCAACAAAATTCTTAAGTATTTCAGAAACTCAATTTTTTTTTGGAGAATTTGTCCAGCCATTGTCTCATACAGGACTGGATTTCATATTTTTCACCTTGTTATATTCTTACATCCTCAGAATGAAATAAATTTGGTCAATCTTAAGTTCTTTTGAAATGATCCGGGTGGAGAGTTCCGTGTGGCTTGCCTGGTGATGCCTAGGAAACATCTACCTGTGATGGAGAGAATCAGTGATTTTGTCCTAAGTTAGTTCTGATGGGGACTGGCATGTGTGAGCAGTGTCAGAGATGTTCTGTCTGGGTGGAACTTGGCTCACTGAGAAAATGTCGTTTCTTCCATCTGTGGGATGCAGAGAGGATTTTAAAAACCAAGAACCATATTCTGAGCACCAAGAATCAAGTAAAATTGGTTTTACTTGGGTAAAACCAATTGCTCATTTTCCAAACTGCTTAATGACAGGGCGTGAGCAGCCCTCCCCAGAGTCTAAAGGCGATGTGCATGACCCCATGGCCTTCTTTCTAGCAGCGTGCAAGCAGCCATCTCCTGGCGTGTCACACGACTCTGAGCACCATGTTTGTTTATTCTCATACGGTCTTTGGTACTTGATGCTCCCATCTATTTATTTATTTCTACAGGCTGGGGCCATGCTTGGCTAGCAGATAACTTCTGCTTAACCCTTGAAGTGTCTGAAAGGGTGTTGTTTTCTTAGAATCAATCACCTAGCTTGCCAAAGCAAGCAGCTTTTATCTCTAAGTAAACCACTACTCTTAGGGTCTATGATTTGCCTTTATTGCCAAAGACATTGTCCTTGCCATGCCAAGTCCTGTTAGTTGCATGTTACTCCCTGAACAGACGCCAATGGCTGCATAGATAAAAGATCAAATGGAGTAATGCTGCCATGTTGGCTCCTGCACTGCCAGGGGTATGCCTGAGAATTTGAAAGTGTGTGCATGCTGCTTTGGTATGAACACAGTGAAGGAGCCATCCATCTTTAGACCTGTATGACAAAAAGCCACACTTGAATGAATACCATAAGCAGCCAGCGGATGAGAGCAGAATGGGGAATGAGGAAAGGCCTTTGAGGGAAGGTGGGAGGTTCTTCTAGGAATGACCTTGTGTTGCTGAGGGAACTCTGTCAAGCTACCCTTTCTGCTCTAGGAGCTTCTGCCCTGGGGCCAAGCCTAACTTTAGCGGCTCAGCGCTGTTGAATTCTGAGCAAGGTGGAAGTCACCTAGGTAGATGCATTCCTCCAGAAAACGGAAAGCAGATATGATATTTACAAATCAGAACACTAGCTAACACAGTGGCTTTTTTATGTTGTTAGGCTCTTGAAATTAGCAGAATCCAGGAGACACAGAGGAGAGCTGAGTTAAAGCTGACGCGGACCACGCAGGAGAAATGGAGGGACTTTAAAATGCAGACCTTATGGCCAGGGAGATGCTGTTGGATAAAAGCCCTCACTATGTGAGCCTGACAACCTGTGTTCAGATCCCCAGAACCCATGTAAAGGGGGAGGGGGCAGTAGTAAAGGAGTCTGCGCCTCAGTGTGCCCCTCCGGTAAGCTGATAGTAAACAGACAGAATGCTTACTAGACCTCCACCAGCCAGCTAGGCTTGCTTAGGCTTGCGTAAGCAACAGTGAGGAGAACATTTCGTCAACAAAGCTGGAAGTTGTCTTCTGACCTGTGCACATGCACTGTGGCATGCACATTTGCGTGCACCCATTCATCACACACACACACACACACACACACACACACACATACACACGCACACACACAGACCTTAGATTTCACATATTAGAAAAACATGGCGTTTGTGTTTCTAAGCCTGCTTTATTTCACTTAACACGTTGATACATGCAACTGTTGTGTTTTTTTTTAAACATCTGAATAAAATTCTCCTTTTTATAAGTGACATATTCTTTTTTTGTTCATCACCTGTTGATGAAAATAGAGGCTGATTCCATCTTTCACCTATTGTGAATGGTGGAATAATAAACAGGGATATAAATGGATGTATCGGTCATATGTAACCTTAGACCCCTGGAAAATAATCAGGAGTGATAGAGCTGGGTCATATGGTGAGTCCAATTTTAGTTATAGGGGGAAGCTTCATACGTATTTCTATAGTGGCTACAGCAGTACCCACAGTTCACATTACTTTAGTGGGAACTATTTGGGGGATTCTTGTCTAGATAATTCTGATAATCTTTGCATCATGTAGAATACAAAAATATGAACAAAATGAGTCATCTCCTTATGAGCCAAAAATGTCTTTCCTCTTTTCTGTGAAGCATAACTTGCAACCGAACCTATAACTTTCAGTAACTCTGCTGGGAAACTGTTACATATGTCAGTAGGTCTACAAGAATGTTACACCCCATCTCTTTCATCCTTAGAAGAGTCTCTAGTTTAGATTGTGCTGTTAGTATGAAAAGGTTGAAAACTGCATTAGATCCTAATACATTTATTGTTGTTGTTGTTGTTATCATCATTATTATTGTAGCAAGTGTAGCATTTATTTGGAGACAGTCTTGCTGAGTAGCCTTGGCTGGCCCAGTATTCGCTTTGTAGCCCAAGCTGACCTTTAACTCATGGGAATCCTCCCTCAGCCACCCAAGTGCTAGGATTTATAGGCAGGTAGCAGCATACCCCACTCTACCACACAAACACTTAATTTTATTTGGCCAAGAATAAAAGCAGTTTTTTTTTAATTGGTCTTTGTTTAATCAGTGAGAAAGCAAGACAAAATAGCCATTATGTCTCTTTAATAAACAGGCAGGCAGCTTCAAGAACTGATAGCATTTCTGTAGTCATCTATATATTGTTAAGTGGATGGCGCACAGAAAGTAATACATTGAATGGAAGGAGAATTTGGCATTAAGCTGCTTTTGCAAGTTGCTTAGATATAAATTTGCAACTTAAGTCATCTCTGTGAAGCACTTAAATAATTGATCTGCTGGCCAGTGTGTCTAATTAAAAACTATTGTATGCCCAGAGGGAAAGAGTAGCACAGAGGAATCAACTATGTGGGAAAAGGAGAAAAGACTAGAAATGATCGTTTTCCCCAGAAGAATGAAAGGAAACTAGTTGCCTCCCCACCCCACTCCACGCAGCTTCTCTGAAGGAATACTGAAACAAAACCTTAGCAAGGCCAATTTGCAATCGTTCGAAGGGAAGAGCCTTTTAACCGTTAAAGTGCCTGACTTCATGACAGACGAGTCCTGTCATACAACCGGATCTTCTGAAATGGAAATGAAAGGCTGGGAAGAGCAAGGATGAAGAGTCATATGTAATTCATGTAGGCTGTAGGTAGGCTTTGCGTGTGTTGCCATGTGGTACGTCCATCATCCTCCATCTTGCTCACGAGATAGCAGACACCTGAGTCTCACTGTCTACCTGAGGACAGATGTAAGGCTACGTTCAAGGCCCAGTATTATGTGTGCCCCTGACCACGCACAGTTTGCGCCTCGGCGGCCTTGGACACACGTGGGTGTCATTCGCTCAGTGTACCTACTGGGGGGAAGGGTAGCAAAAAAAATTTTTTAAGGTGTATATAGAGAAGGTTAAAAGTGATAGTGCAATAGTGTAATCCCAGCACTCTGGGAGGAGAGCCTAGTGGATCTCTGTGAGTTCCAGGCCAGCCTGGTCTACAAAGTGAGTTAAGGTCAGCCTGGTCTACAAAGCGAGTTCACCACGACCAGGCTACACAGAGAGACTCTGTCTTGAAAAAAAACCAAAACCAAACCAAAACAAAAAAACAAAAACAAAAAGATAGTTATCCAGGGGCGGTCAGCAAGCTCCTTGCCGGTATTCGGATCCCCGGCACCTGAATACATCTGTAACCCTAGCTTTGGTTGGCTGGGGGAGTTGGGAGGAGAGAAGCAGTTCTCGGAGGCTCAGTGGTCGGTTAGTCTAGCCTGACTGGAGAGTGCCAGGTTCCGTGAGAGACCTGTCCCAAAAACACAAGGCGGAAAGTGACCAAGGAAGACACCACACATCAGCCTCTGGCCTCCACACGTAACACATATGCACACTCACAGGAACACCTACACACATATGCATAACACACACACACACACACACACACACACACACACAAACACATATGAACGCACACCCCGCCTGTACACAGTATATCTATATCCACAATGCTGCCTTCTTTTCTCTTCTTTCTTAGAACATAGTTCAAAACTAATGCTATCTTTTTCATTAGATACACTTACTTGGTGTAAATCAATGTTATTTTGTCTTCAACTCACCAGAGACTGAGGACGTGCTTCATTTTACCTCCCATAGCATTTAATAAAAGATGTGATTGATTGGCCAGTGGTAAGGCTTTAAAGAACCTGTTGTATGTGCAACAAAAAGAATGCTACCAAGGCTCTTGCTAGCTGGCAGAGGTGGGGGGGGAGAGGAAGGGTGAGAGAGAGATAGAGACAGAGAGAACACCATGGGAGTGAAACTTTGGGAGTTTGAAAAACTTGCTATCTAGTGTCATGGAAGTTAGGTTCTCACTACCTGACTGGCCATTCTAAGCTGTGGTGAGAAGGTGTGCATCGATGGCACAGATAAGAGCCTCTGAGGTAACCACAGAGAGTCCAAGCACATGCGTGATGCAGTGGTTACAAGTGCCCTGAGTTGGATCTGTCTATCTCTCTCCCGGTGGCGACCTTGAGGAAGTCATTTAACTTTCCCAAACTCATTGTCTCAATCGGTAAGAAGGAGAAAGTAATGGGGCTTACTGCATAAGGTTATGGGAATTAATCTGCATAATGCTGAGCGCAGAACACACTCTAAGCAGCTCAATAAATATTGTTATGAGAGCTATAAGAAATTAGCTATGCATGAAATCTCATGCTTGCAATCCCTACACTCAGGAGGAAGAGGTAGGGTAATCAGGAGTTCAAGGCTAGCCTTAGCTACATAGGGGATCCAATACCAGCCTGGGCTACAAAAACAAAACAAAACAAAACAAAAAACTGCATTTAAAAACATAAACAACAATGTAGACTTACAAAGTGAAAACAGAAAGGATGATTGCTTGTGTCTAGAAAAAAAAAATGGCTGAGCGGCTTTAATAGTAATCTTTATGCATGGATAATGACAACCCATGACCCATCTGGACACCAGTTTGATTGTTTGATAAAAAAGTTTTTAAATAATTTATTTAACTTTATTTTACATGCATTGTCAGATCCTTCGGAATTGGCATTACAGACAATTGTGAGCTGCCATGGGTGCTGGGAATTGAACCTGGGTCCTTTGGAAGAGTAGACAGTGCTCTTAACCACTGAGCCATCTCTCCAGCCCATTTGATAAAAATTTTAAGTGCTGTTTTGAACCATTACAAAAGAGAATATGAGAACAAAAGGACTTAATCTTCAGCATGATGGAACTGGGATAGATACAGAACATATTTCTTCTGGGCTCATTGGCCTATACAACTGGATGAAATGATGAAGTTATCTTTAAAGACTTAGAAAACAGTCTAGTTGCACCTTATACATGTTCCTCATCTGCTTAGTGGTGGTCCTACTCAGTGCTGGACATCAACTTCTTAGGCCATTCTGCATATTTGTGCTTTGTGATTTGACAGTCTCAGCTAGGCTGAAGCTGAACACACGCGATGAAGCAGTGCCAAAGGTGTATGAAAATGTGACGGCAGAAGGATGCTTCCATTAATCAACACAACATGGTGTCTGTGGCCAGCAGACACAAGCCTGCTGACTTCCGGTGAGATGCCGGAGTACCAGGTCTGCAGAGGGAATCTCATGTGAGCCTCAAGCTTGGCTGCCGATTCATCTATGGACAGAGACCCAACATCAGTGAACTCTAGTCAGCGCCTGATTATAATGCCAGCTGGCTAGTCAAGGGAGCTTGAAAAGGGTGGACAAAGAAACAAATTCCAAATTTCTCTGTTTAAAATAACAATTGCTGTTTTCCTTTCTCTTCTATCACTCATTCATTCTTTCCTTTTTCTTTCCCTCCTTTCCTCCCTTTCTCTCTCTTTCCTTTTCTTTTCTCCCCACCTCCTTTTCTTGTCCTCTTCCATATTCCTCTTCCACACTCCATTTAGGAGTTAAGATCTGGAGATTTTAACACACTGACAAGAATACAGGTTAGCAGAGTGAAGGGCTTGTTTTATGACTCTGCAGAGATCCTCATATCGGGCACAGGGTTACAATGTGGGGCATCTGGCAGCTTTGTTGAGTACAGTTTTTGGTACATACATTTGTAGTCTCTGTATCCTTCATGCAGATTCCCATACACTTTGAGTGACTGAAGAACAGATTTCTTGAAGCACACTCCAGGAATGGGCTTTGTGAATGATCATGGTGTATTTTCAGGCCACCAACCTTGAATGGCAAAATGGTCTTTGTGTTTCTCGTATATTCTTTTGTGGGAGCCATTCTGCTGGGCCCAACTTGAAGTGGAAAAGATTTTTGGGGGCAAATTGTGTGTGTGTGTGTGTGTGTGTGTGTGTGCTGTATACAAGTGGAGGACAGAGGAAAACCCTAGGTGTCATTCCTTGTGTACTATTCACCCTTTTATTTGTGAAAGAAAATTCATCGGCAGGGAGTTTCTATACTAGGCTGGACTGGATGAACTCAGGAGATCCTGGAGACCACTGAAGGTAGTTTCAGAACAAATTTCAAGGGGCCTGGAGGGTGGGCTTTCTACACAACCTGGGCAACTCTATTTCTAGCTGATCCAATATTCTCTTCCGGCCACTGTAGGCAGTGTAGGCATGTGCTGCACACACAGCCAAACAGACATAAACTAAAAATAAACACATCTCTAAAAGTTTTCCTAAATAAAGCTCTCTCTCTCTCTCTCTCTCTCTCTCTCTCTCTCTCTTCTTTTACTTGTCAAATTATTAATTCTAGGACAGATTAGAGTAACTTTGTTATTTATTTTGAGGTGTTCTTGGGGCTGTCCCTATCAATCTCTGAACATGTCAGAGGTCACCAAACTCTCAGCACCCTGTAAGATCAGGTAACCCAGGTGTCAATCACGCAAGTGTGGTATGCAGGTAGGGGTAGTCAAAAGTCACAAATCAACGCAAACACATTGGCATTAGTAGCCCAATGCAGAACAAGAGCTGGAGATGATGACGGGTAAGAGGCCTCTCTAGCTGTGAGGAACTGAGTTTAGGCAGTTTGTTAGCCACTGTGGAAAATAGTTGGAGGTTCTGAATAGAGCGCTTCATCTAGCAGAGACTGGAATAAAAACCAGGACACAAGGAAGCAACTTAGCCTTGGGCTGGGCACATGCGCACGCTAGGCACATGGGAAAATAGGCTTCACCTGGATGACTGAGAATATCCAGCTAAGCTCGTGGCCAGGTTTAGAAGTAGGTGTTGAGAGGGTGGTTCTTGGCCAGAAGGAGTTTAAATATCAGCAAGCAGCTCCCTGCCTGCCAGTGTTCTAAGTTCTCTGAGTGAGGTTGGGGCAGTTAGGTACTGCTAAGCGTTACTGGCATTAAAACAACAAACCCAATATGCCTTCCTGTATGCTTTGATATTTTCACTTCTAGAGCAATTCCAAATGCTCGCCTCTCTTAAGGAAAATGGCCAGCTTGGGTTTAGTAACGTGAACAGATTCTAAGACCCTTGGATTGTGAATACCTGTTCTTTACTGTCTGAAATGGATAAGAGATCTATTTTCCAAACCAGAGACACTGGGAAATTAACCATCGATGGTTAGTGAGGGGGAAAAAAAACTTTCTGAAAAAAATTCTTGCTGGATTCAGCCATTGGAGACAATGGCTTGTAATAATTGGTGCCAAATGAGTGTGCCTGATCCACATTCGGAGGTTAGCCATGCAGAGTCGCTCTGCTCTCTCCACGTGGAGCAACCCAAGGACAAAGAGTCATGTTTTCCAGGGATCCTTAAAAGATACCTGTGGGGACAAACATAGTCTCTATATCAAGAACCAGGGCTTTTTTCCCTTTGGCCACACAAGAGGCACCAGTACTCACAGCTTAATCAAATAGAAAGGAAAACCTTCATGTCCTCCAAGGCCGAGTTTCTTTCCACTCCACTCTGTATATGAATGCAATGTTCTGGTCAGACACACACAGCATCTGGGAATGGTAATTTGCTTGACACAATTGTTGACATATTTGCTCTGGAAAATGTTGTTTGTACGTCAGGGATGTCACTGGCTTTTACTTAACCCCATTCTTTAGCAGCATTCATCATACCCTTTTGGCTTAAGCTAAATGAAAACATTTTGATAGCATAAGAGCTTGGAATTTAGTGTTCCATATTTCATTAAAAAATGGTTTGGTTTCCATCTTAGTAATTAGGTTTTGGTTTTATGGTAACTTTCTTTTTTTTATCCTGCCTATGTTCATATCTGCACTGGAATAAATATGGAAAACATTTAATCTTATATATATTTGTGTAAATAAATTGAGTCTAATTCCTGATAACTTTACTATCTAATTGATGTTAGTTTAACATTTACACTACTCTTACCCACTTTATTTGTTAAAATCCTTTCTTTCTCCCTGCTGCTGTATCCCACCCCACTCCCCATTTATTAAAAAATACATCTATTGCTGAAAGCATCTCAGCTAGGGGTGGAGCAAAGTTGGAAGAAGAAAGCTATTTAAGAGGACAGGGGAGCTGGAGGGAGGGAGCAGGGGCAGATTTGATCAAAATACATTATATACATGTATGGAATTCTCAATTAAAAAAAATCTCATCTATCATAGGATCTGATTGTTGCTGAGACTCGTCAGCCTGCTTTTTTATAAAAAAGAGGCCTCTTAACAAAAATACAGCCTATTGGAGAACTGTTTTGATCTGCGGAATGGAGTAGGCCATAGAGAGGAATTTTAATTGAAGATGAACTGGGATGGGCTTGTTAAGGTTTTGACAGTCCGGGTACATCACAGAGCACAAACGCATTCTAACAGTTCCCTTCCTGTTCCCCAGCCCTTTGCTCTGATTCCAGTGCAGGAGCTCAGTTGCGCATCCTGGTAGGGCTGGGGATCAGAATTTGCATTCTTCCCCCTCTTATTCCCCACAGGCTTCTTGGCACACAATTATCTGAGACCTAGAATGTGAAGAACTGGGGGGACATTGCCAAAGTAAATATTTTCAAGTTGTTTTCTAGTTTACTTTTAAGGCCACAAAACAGAGAATCCCCATCAGGGATGAGAATGGGGCAAAATTCCAGGAGGAAGTAAAACTTATCTTTGAAAGAACAAGAATGCTGGCTTCTATGGGAGGGTTTAATTAGCCAGAGTGGCTCTTAAAGGAGCCCGACCAAGCTGCTGCAGTTTATGTCTGTGGACCTTTGGATGCTCAGTGTTCTTTATGTGTAGGGCTTTAAAGAAAATGAGTCTGGCAGTTGACAGACTCCATATTCTCAACCTGGAAACTTCTGTTGTATACTTTGGTTGTGGCATTTTCAGTCGCTGGTGAAACTGAAGAAGATCAGATAATTCTATATTGTGAGGCTTTGCCCGCAAAACTGGCACTATTCAAACTCATCCTACATAGCCGACTTCAGCCCTAGTGAGAAGAAAAGATGGTAGCATAGGCATGGTTGGAGGATTGGTTCTCTGCAGAGGAAGAACCTTGCTGTACAGGTAGAGAAAAAGTCTTCCCTTTAGCATGGAAGAAACGATTCCATCCCTTATGTAACTTCTACTCTGCTGTGAATATAGAAGAAATACGAAGAGATATTCAGGAATTCTCTTAGAGTATCTGTGATAACCTGGTCTCTTTTCCCACCATTTATATTCTTGCTTTCTAAATCTGGTGGGGTGAAGAATTATCAGTGAAAGCTTAGAAGCCTAGCACATATAGACTTTCAGAGACACGGATTCCTTTCCAAGGAGACTCTTATAGACTGCTGGTGAGGATGTAAATCAGTGTAGCCCCTGGGGAAATCGACATGGAGGCTCCTTAGAAAACTAAAACAAGAACTGCCCTGTGATCCACTCGGCCACCCCAGTGTGTGCATAGCCACAGGAATCTCACAGGGATCCTCACAGGTGAGGAATGGGCAGTGGACACCCATGATTACAGGAGCACCATTCACAATATCAGATGTTAGAGCCAGCCTGCATGCCATAAGAAACATGAGACGTCACACGCATTGAAATGGAACTGAAAGTCATCATGTTAAGCAAAATAACGCGGAACTCAGAAAGACAATTACCACATGCTTCTTTCCCATGTGGAATCTAAATGAGCATATATGACGGGACATGAACGTAGAAGGGGGACTATTTGGAGAAGGAAAGGCACAAGGAGGGGTGGAGAGTCAGGAAGGAAAGTGTAAGGTAGGGTGAACATGAATAAAGGAAATGATGCCTGCGCATGAATGCAAAAATCATAATCAAAACCTCTTACTTGGTACAAATAATATATACTAACTGAAATTTACAGGGAAAAATGACTTGGGGAGAACAGAGGAAGAAAACCTGATTTATTTTGATGTGAAATGACTCAAATGAATGCCCTAGCAGAACCATTTTCCTATAATGTTATGAAGTTCCGAGAATAATTCAAAAGATGTTAAGATACAAATAAGTACTCAAGAAAGTAAGCTAACAATAGACTTGAGAGTTGTGTACGTGTAGCATCTGAGAGAGCAAGATTTTGTTTGTTTGTTTGTTTGTTTATGTGTGTAGAGTGAATGCAAATGTGAACAAACAAGTACTTTATCCACTGAGCCATCTCCCCAGCCCAGAGAAGGCAGATTTTAGCCTGTGTTAACCATGCGGATAGCTGGAAAGCAGGAACGTTTCAGGCAGAGTGTGGAGGTGGAATATGAGGACATAGGGTCTTGTGGGTAAGGAGGTTCTCATCAAGTGCATTGGCTACTTCTTTTAGTGAGTTGGGAAGCCACGGAGGGCTGGGCAGAGAGCAGCAGGATTGATCTGAGTTCTGAAAGACTCACCCTGCTTCCTTTTGAATAGAGAATAAAGGGGGTTGGAGCAAAAGCGGCTGGATCATTTAGCAAAAGTGGCTGAGCGACAGGCTGAAGGAGGACGTGCTCTGCTAGAATGTGGCAACGACTGCACATTGACCTTGGAGGTGGCACGTCAAGGTCACCACTGCCTTTTACAGGAAGACCTTCACTGGAATGGGGGTGCTGGGAGCCTGCAGTCAGGCTCCCAGAAGGAGTGAGAGGAAGGGGATTGGAGAAGATGAGCAGAGATGATGTGCTTAAAGTTTTCAGCAACTGGGAGTGTGTTGACGTGCTGGTAGCACTCTCTGCCAGCATGACTGCCTACACTAGGGATCTCTAATCTCTTATTAAAGTACAGGCCATATATGACTCTTCAGGTATACCCTATTTCCATGATGTCAATTTGCACCATCAGCATAGAAATAGGAAACTTGATGATGCAATCAAGATAGTTTCTGTCAACTTACTACACAGTAAATAAAATTTCTTTATAATGGCACTGAACCAGCAGAGTTTTTCCATGTGGTGTTTAGATCCTACTCTTAGAAATCACATATTTGGTGTGTGGGGAGGTGAACCAGACAGTTAAACAGTTGTGATGAGGACCTGGGTTCAAGTCCCCAGTACTTGTGTAAAAATCTGGGAATGGTCACAAGCCTCTGTAAACCTGGCACTGGGACAAGGGTAAAGCTAGGTGGATTTCTGGAGCAGCTCAGCCAGTCTAGCCAACCAGAGAACTTTGGGTTCAATGAGACACTTGAAAAAAAGAGGAACTTCTGTCTCAGTCATTGCTCTATTGCTATGAAGAGATCTGATGACTAAGGCAACTATATAAAGTAGTTTCAGAGATTTACTCCATTATCACCATGGCAGGAAGTATGTTGGCATGTGGATAGACAGACTGGATCAGTAGCTGAGAGTCTCTCTCTCTCTCTGTATCAGGCTTGGCATGGGCAACACCCAGTGACACTGCCTCCAACAAAGCCACACCTCTTAATCCTTCTAATCCTTTCAAGTAATGCAACTCCTTGGTGACCATGCATTCAAAGATATCCTATGGAACCACTCATACCCCAACTACCACCGGGGGGGGGGGTGACTAAGTAGGATACCTCTGGCCTCTCTCATATGCAGAGATTTATTCATGCTCACTTGCATGATGTATGTAGGCGCGCGTGCGCACGCACACACACACACACACACACACACACACACACTCCACATACTATGTGCACACACATTCAGAAAACTCACATTTCTAGGACAAAGAGATAAACTTGCTTGCTATTATATGATAGGTATTATGATAGAGACAGAAATGCACAGTTGAAAAGGCTCAGGAGAAGAGGACAAATATGCCCTTTGGAGTTAGAAAAGAAAAAAAAGACAACATCTATCAAAGAGCCAGCTCATGATTTAGATCTTGAAGGAGAGAATGGAGTTGGATAGAACACTGGCAGGAGCCCTTCATCAGACAAGAATGAAGCTCCTGATTCTTATTGTGACAGAAAACTCGCTGCTTTCTGAGGCTCATGCCAGTAAGAACCATAACTGCTGCCAATGGGTTCTGGTTTTCAGCTGATACCTCTTGACCCTAGTTCTGACATTTCCTGCCAGAGGACAGAGGATGATCTTTCTACTGCACAAGCGATATATGAACATAAATATTATGTTTAAGTATTTCTTTTTATTTTTATTGATGTGTAGTGTGTGTGTAGTGTGTGTGTGTGTGTGTGTGTGTGTGCGCGCGCGCGCGCACGCACGTGTACACGTGCACATCTAGATGAGTATGCGTGTTTGTATATGGGCTCATGAAGTCCAGAGCTCTATATTTGGTATCTTTCTCTATCACTGCTCACTTTCTCTTTTGAGAAGGGGTCTCCCACTGTAACCCATGCTCACAGATTGACAAAGTTGGTTGGCCACTGAGCTCCAGAGACCTGCCTGACTCTAATAACACTGAGCTAGGGTTGCATTCAGGTAAAACCATGCTCAGCTTTTTTTTTTTTTTTTAAGCATGGGTTCTAGAGATCTAAAATCAGGCCCCCCATGCTTATAAGGCAGACCCTTCACCAAGCGACCCATCTTTCCAGTTCCTCTGTTTAAATCCTTCAAGACATCTCTTTCCACGCTTGTGAAGGAGGGTAGGTGGAGTCAGGTTCCACGGGAAGTAGGCTGAGTGTGAAGGCAGCACTAGGAAAGAAAAAGGGAGTTTGGAAAAGTGGACTGAGGGAGGAACAGATGATACAGTTGTGACGGATACTCTTACTAATCTTGTAGGGAATTCAGGAGCTAGACAGACCCTTCAGAGCTGCCTGAATTTAGAAGAAAAAACCAGAACTTTATACACCTTGATAGCCAAACTTGCAGGCTCTGTATAAAGGAAGAGGGCATAAGCTTAGAGCAATGGCTCATTTCGTCTGAGAGACAGTGGTGTGTGTGTGTTGGGCACAGGGTACTGAGATCAAGTCTGTTGCCAGGGGCACTGTGGTTGTTCTGATACTTAGTTCTTTATTTCAGAAGTGGATCAGTAGGGGATCTGGATGATGAAAAACTTCTTGTGCTGCTAATTCTTTAGGCAGTTGTTTTCTGAGGCAGATAATGGGATGAAAAAGCCCTTCTTTTCATTTCTTCTTATTAGCAAATAAACACCGTGAACATCAATGTGATGGAAGTACAACATAAAGGCTGCAGACTGATGGGGTCTAATGTACAATTCTACCTCCCCTGTGCTAATTGCTCATCTCAGTTAAGGCAGCCTTTTATGCAGGAAGACTTTCAAGATGCTCTCAAGGCAAGTTGAAGTGCATTCATGCAATAAATTTGGCTGGGAATTTTCACTGGAGGGAGGGGGCCACTCCAAGGACCCCTGAGTGTCAACATTTTATAATAGCATTAGGAGATAAAAATGTTCACGGGAAATCAGAGTGAGCTGCAAACAGAATTATGTCTCTGTCCTTCATCCTTGGTCACTAGTGGGTGATCATAGCGCATGCTGGGTGCCCGCTAAGATGGATGTGTGGCCACCAGTATTTTCCACTCAGTGCACATATGAAGATTGTGTTTTGATTTGTGGCAGGGGCCGTAATTTGCAAAGCCTGTCGCCATTTGCAACTCAGAGTTAGCTCAGAGCTCTGTTGGAAACAGACCTTTTCTATTCTGGACCGCCATACACAAGACTGACATGTCACCTAAGTAAACAACACTGTACTCATTACGCAAGAAGCCTTTGCCCAAGCCATAACTCTGTTTCTCGAGTTCTACTTGGCTTCAGCAGACTTGATGTGGTGGTAGATAAAATGGCAGTAGAAGGCATGCTCCTTGAATGAAGGACTGGCAATCCAGCATGGGTAAGGTGGGCATGCTGAGGGTTGTATAGAAAAAGGTTTGTATGTGATAATGGGATTAGCCGGTGTGCTCAGATTGCAGTAGGGGGTGTGACACAATCATGGTAAATTTTCAATTATCACCCTCATTGTAGGTTAGTTTTCTTTGCATGGTAGCTGGCGGTATCTTTATAAGTTCATTTATGACTGTGGGGGAGGCATTAAATGAAAACAAAAAGAAGAGACAAGTTTGCTGTTTAACAGATTTTTCATTTGTTAAGTTCAGTCTCATTAACACTGACCATCTGAGATGGACAGCCATGAGTTTTTCTCAAAGGTGATTCTTGCTGTGCATTTGAGCCAATTATGGCCTTACCCACCATATGTGGGACTCCGTGTGCATTCAAGAGTCTCTTTGTGATTAAATTCTGTTCACCCATCACAAAACATTTGATTTATTTCATTTGCAATTGGGATTTCCTTATCCCTAAGTCCTGAATATCTTAAAATATATTGAAAACATTTTCAGTTTGTGTACCCACTGGGCTTCTAGAAACTCACAGGATGAGATTTCCCATTTGAGAAGCTCCAAGACTGTGTTTACAGGAAAATCAAGCAGATATCTCCTTAAAGCAGCATCATTTCTAGATGAGTTGTTCTGTCAATGGGCTTTCTTTTCTATCTTTTCTCCCTTGTGATTCTCTGCAGGTCCCTGACAAGTACTGTAATAATTAAGCCTCATTGTTTCAGATACCCACTTGCCTTAGTCATCAAAAAAAAAAAAAGTCATAAAGGAGACAGCTTATCAACACAAGTTTAGCTTTCATAGAGTCTGAAGGCTGAGAAGGCCAAGATAATCAGTGCTAGCAAGTTTGGTGTCCAGTGAGGACTCCCTCTTTGGTTTGTTGAAGCATCTTCTCTCTAGTGCTCACTCAAGGTGAAAGGGTCAAGGTGGCTCTCTGGAGTCTCCTTTAAAAGGACTCTAATCCCATTTCTGAGATCTCTTCCTGCAAGACCTATCATCCCTCAAGAGACGGCACATCCTACTACCATCACCTTGGAGGCTAGGATTTATTAATGGAGAAGAACAACATGCAGTCCACATCACATCTGTAACCTTCAACTGAAGAATGGGTCATTTTCACCTGAAGGACAATCCTTTTGTTATAATGAAGTTCAGGAGGAAGGGTTAGCCAGAATTTAGAAGGGGCACATATGCTGCCATTAATTATTCTAGTCTGAATTAGTCTCTTTCCTCCACTTATCTATTCCAGTTGTTTCATCTCTCCTACTTTTCTGACTTTTGTAACTCATTTCTGTGTGTATGTTTAAGGCCAGAGGAGACAGGCACTCTCAGTAACATGGTGCCCTTAGCAGAAAGACTCATCCCCCAGTAAATAAACATCTAGAATTATAGTAAATAAACACCGAAATAGGCTGGGGTCAGTGTGATGAGTTCAAGCATAAGATGCTCACATTACTCTGTCAAGGCTGAGGAGCTGGCAGCTCTCACTGCACAGCTAGGGTCTTAAGACATAAGTAGGATATTTCCCAGCCTGTGTGTGTGTGTCTGTGTGTGTGTGTGTGTGTGTGTGTGTGTGTGTCAAGAGTTGGCATTCAAGAAATACTTGGCTGTTTCTCAGCTATTTATTCCTGGACTAAAAAAAATCATTATATAATTTTGCTTAAAGGCCCAATTTCTTGGTCTTGTAACTATTTTAAAGCCTGGCTTGTTGGGGGTTGGAGGCAGAAATGTCCCTTGAAGAGAGACACTGTTGTGTTAGCCTGGACTATTTCAAAATGGACAGGGGCCCACATATGGAAGGTGGGGGCACAGACTAAGAAAAGGGATACCATTACCAGGAACAAATAAAGGGGAAATAGACTGAGAGAGGACAAGGCTGAGGGGGTATTCATTTGCAGTTTCAGATTCTTGTGGCTACAAGGTAGAGCTAAAATACGGGTCTTGACATCTCAAAACAGCAGATAAAAATGCAGCTTATAATGGGAGGAATTAAAAATGGCTTCTCCCTCAAAAGGAAAGGGAAGAAAACATGTTCAGAATTCTCTCTCCCTCCCTCTCTCTGTCTCTGTCTCTCTGTCTGTGTGTGTGTGTGCCTGTGTATTACACAGATCAGTCCAAGACATGTGGCATTATATGTGTTAGAAAACAAACCCTCTTCTGTAGGTTGCCCTAAAGTCAAGCACGGCCCCATGAAGAGTCCTACTACCAGTATTTTAATGTATGGCTTACATGCATAGTTTGAGCCTTACTCCATGTTCTGTATCGTTTCATCAGAGCAACAGTTAGAGAACAAGCTAAGTTAAAAGAGAATACTAGTAAGCCTGGCATGGTGATACAAACCTCTCATCTCAGCTGTTCAGAAGCCCAAAGCAGGAGCAAGTTCAAAGCCTCTCAAGACCATTGAGTGAGTTCTTAAGCACAGCCTGGGAAACCTAGTGAAAACCCATATCAATTTTTAAAAGATGGGAACGAGGAGGAGGAGACATGGGTATACAGGCTTAGTGATAAAGCACCTGAACCCTTGGCTCCAACCTCCAGCCCTCTGGGGGCTGTGTTCCTAACAGCTGTGGGTTCTCCTTGGTTCCCAGATCCAAGCAACAGATGCACGTTGGCCCCATGTACTCAGACCTCCACCCCCCCGACCAGTCTAAGGGCAGGTCCTCAGTGCTGTCATTTATTCACCTTGAATGAAACCTACAAGTTTAAAGTCCTTGAGAAATGGCTTGCGTGTGCACACGTATTTATCTCTGTCTGTGTCTGTGTCCATGTGGACCACTCGTCTGGACTGGCGTGAGGCCTTGGAGTCGTCTTTCCACTTTCTGCTTATTTGATATTTTACCGTGTAAATATCAATGTGTTTCCTTCTGCGAAGCTGCCTTAGGCTCAGATCCTGAGGAGCTCAGGCTGACAGACCAACGTTGTTTCTTTTTCTAAATGCCAGGGAATACTCTTAGGAATGAGTTTATTACAGATGTTTGAAATTAAAAAACATTAAATCTTTTCTACTGAAAAAAAAATTTAAATAAAAAAAATCACATTAAGAAATGAACATGAAGTTTTCTATCCAGTTGATTCATAATCCCCGTGGCTGCCTCTGTGTGATTTTTCTCTTTCTCTCTCTTTTTGTTCTACTTGGGCCGCCGTAGGATGAGTCCTCCATGTTCTTCCAGTTCGGCCCATCCATCGAACAGCAAGCTTCCGTCATGCTCAACATTATGGAGGAGTACGACTGGTACATCTTCTCCATCGTCACCACCTACTTCCCCGGCTACCAGGACTTCGTGAACAAGATCCGCAGCACGATCGAGAACAGCTTCGTGGGCTGGGAGCTGGAAGAAGTCCTCCTGCTGGACATGTCCCTGGACGACGGCGACTCCAAGATCCAGAACCAGCTCAAGAAGCTCCAGAGCCCCATCATTCTCCTCTACTGCACGAAGGAAGAAGCCACCTACATCTTTGAAGTAGCCAACTCGGTCGGGCTGACTGGCTACGGCTACACGTGGATTGTGCCTAGTCTGGTGGCGGGGGATACGGACACGGTCCCCGCGGAGTTTCCCACGGGCCTTATCTCTGTGTCCTATGATGAGTGGGACTATGGCCTTCCTGCCAGGGTGAGGGATGGCATTGCCATCATCACCACTGCTGCTTCCGACATGCTGTCCGAGCACAGCTTCATCCCCGAGCCCAAGAGCAGTTGTTACAACACGCACGAGAAGAGGATCTACCAGTCGAACATGCTGAACAGGTGAGTGGGGAACAGTGCTTGCAGGAGCACAGCGTGGGGACTGGGAAGCCTCAAAGGCAGGGGATGGAGATCCAGGACCAGGGAAAGGCCGTTCAGGGCAGCAGCAGGCTGAAGGCTGGCCTTGACATGGTAGTTGGTTACGGTACAGATTGTGGTTCAATTAAACCTTGCTCTTTTGTGTCCTTATTCTGAGAAACAGTGAATCAATTGGTAGAGTGCTTGCCTGGCACATGCAAAGACCTGAGTTCTATCCCTGCCACCACATAAAACTTGGCGTGGTGGTACACATCTACAGTTCCAGGTGGGAGGGCAGAAGGATCAGAACTTCAAAGTTATTCTTAGCATGCAGCTAGGCCAGCTTTCTGCATCTCTTCTCTCTTTCTATTTCTCTCTCCCTCTCTCACCTTCCCCATCTCTCCTCTCCTCTCCTCTCCTTTCTCTCTCTCTCACACACACACCACACTCATACACATTCCCACAGAAAAGCAGCTGTCATTTATTGAATACTTACTATGTGCTAGATGTTGCTGTAAGTTTTAATATTTTACCTCATTTAATCTCTCAATACTATTAGTCAGGATTTTTTTAAAATTATTTTCATTATATACTATATAAGAATAAGGCTTATAGACATAACTTGTCTTTAATCAGACTGTGGCTGAATCAGCTTGGAACTGAACCACCCAGGCCTCTCTGATCGCTGACTATTTGATCACAGGATTCAACAGAGTTTGAAAAGAGAGTTTCCGCATTGGGAGGGAGTGGAGAACAGCCTTGTGGATCCACTAGCTTGTGAAACATTCTTCCCTTAAGGAAAGAGACGTGGTCTTAGCACCTTTGCTCCTCTGTTGTCTTCATGAGTCCGCACGCTGATGTAGAGGCACCTATTAGTAGACGAAGGTCTCTGCTTTAGTCACTTTGTTTTGCTCTGACAAAATATCTGAAGGAAACAACTTAAAAAAAGAAGGAAGACATTTTGGTTTGGCCCATGGATTCAGAGGCGTCAGTCCCCGACTGACTGTGTCCTTGACTTCCAGTCCACAGTGAGGGAGGAGGCCACCACGATCGAGAATTTGGATGGGGCATGGCGGTCTACACAAGGCAGAGAAAAACAGGACAGGGCCAGGTGCATCCTTCAAACACCTGCCCTCAGTGACCTGTGTCCTCAAGCAAGGACCCACCTCACAAAGTTCCTGCCACCAACCGGGCACAGATCATTCCTGACCTGAGCCTCTCGGGGCGGCACGCCCGGAGGGGAGGGTTGTTGTTTCACATTCAAAACTTCACATGTGGGTGCTGTGCCCCTGACGTCATTTGAGGTAGCCATGACTGTGTTACACCCTCCTGGAAGTGTCGGCTGACGGCATGAAGCGCATGTCATGCTATTCCTTAGTGATTTCCGTATTTTTGTAAAACGGCCCTGTATTAGGCTATAAAGACCTAAAAAAACAAAACAAAACAGAACACAAGAAGAAAATTTTGAAAATGACCTAAACTCTAACTGGGCTAAGTATATAATACTTAGGTTATTTAGGAACAATCGTGGATAGCTTGCATGCAGCTATATCTATATGGGTTTAAATATAGAATTTTACACAACTGGAGCTATGCCTGCTGTTCAATACCCGACTTTCTTCTGTTCAACAGTATGCTTTGAACACATCCATTTAAAGATTTATTTTTGAACAGTTTAGGTAGGATGTACAGAATGTTTTCCAGAAACGCTGCATCCTCAGGTACCCATTGCCCAGCTCATTAAATGAAATGCTAGAGTGCTCCCAAGAAAGCTGAAACGCCTTCGGTGCAGCTCACGTGAGTTAGCTGCATCTAGTCTCTGGAGAGAAGGTGATCTGTTGTCTCCAAACAAAGCTTTTAATTTAGAGATGAAATGAAAAGCAGCTTTAATGTGGCTGTGACTGTGGCTGTCAATCTTAATGTTCTCCTGTTATGAGCTCTGCTCTCTCACCATGCCTTGCTACTACAGAGGATCCTGGTTGACCCCCCCCCCCTCACGTTTCCCCATCTTAGACTCCTTGGCACATTTTTCTTTCATTCTTGGGGCTTTGTCTTAGACCTGTTTGTTTCTGTACTAATGGTTACTGACTCAGTGTCTCCATATTCCCCGAGTTTATCTCCCTGGTCATATCTTCCCCACCTACCCCCAGGTTGTAAGGTACTAGGAATTAAACCTAGGGACCTGTGTGTGTTAGTCAAGTATATACCAAGGAGCTATACCTCAGTTCCCCCCCCCCAACATACTTTTCTCTTTTTTTTTTTTTTTTTTTTTTTGAGCCAGGGTGTCCTGGACTGGCATTGGATTCTTTCTGCAGCCCAGACAGCTCTTGCACTTGGAGCTGCCTCCTGAGTAGCTGGGATTACAGGCCTGTACCACCAGGCCTGGTGCCCAGCTTATGCTTTAGACTGGGTAAGACATTTCCTTTGATACCGTGGATACTGGGAACTCCTGTCACCAAATCTGAGCTGTTCATATCTTCTCCCACTGCTTTCCCATCTTCTAACCAAATTTATACGGTCTGAGATGTGTCCTGTTTGTAAGTTAATGAAATTAGAATTTCCAAGATCTCCTTAGTCCTGTGTGTCCCTGATATCTCACGGCCAGTGTGCTGTTCTCCGTGGATTTTCATCTCCCTGTATGTCTGGAACGCCATTGCTGCATCTTTGTCTGCCACACTTTTTTTCCTACCACATTCCAGCCCATCCTCTTCCCTGTGAAGCTTCAGGCCTCTTGACCGCCTTCCCTGCTCCCTGTTCTCCTTCTTTGCAATCTGTGTTGCAACCAGAGTGATCTACAATGGAATGTGTTTTTATCGCCAGCCTGCTTAATGCTTTCCAGTAGCTTTTTTTATTGCTGTTCTAATAAAGAACTGTCTCCTTAATATGGTTTATAAAGTTTTACACAGCATGGGCCCTGCCTGTCTCTGCAAAACTGTCTCATGCCTTCTCTCCCTCCAGTATGACCTTTCTAAATGCTGGACACACTTCAGGTTTTGGTTTTTGTTTTACTTTTTTTTTTTTTATTACACTATGGCCTCGTTCACTTCCAACTCCCTTTCTGTCATTGTGTCTCATCATGTAACCCCAGGCTGAAATTTGTAATGTAGTCCAGGAGTGATGATCTTAAATCCTGTCACCCTGCCTCCATGCTAGGATTACAGGTATAGACATCACCACATCCATTTAATTGTGTGTGGTGCTGGGATCAAGTCCAGCTTTTCAATCAGGCTAAGCAAGCCCTCTGCCAACTGAACTACATCTCTGGCCCTCTTCACTCTGTCTTGATCACTCCCTAGCATGCCCTTTGCCACCAGTAAAGGTGAGCAGATGGTCCTTTATTTGCCCTGTGCTAGTCCTTTTTAGGCCTCCCTTTGTCTTGACTTAACCCCTAGAGGTACTTCTAAGCCTTGGACTGACACCCCCATCACACACCTTCGAAAATCTAATGCTTTCCTAATTAAGGTGCTTTCTAAAAAATTTCCATCGGAGCAAGCAGTGGCTTTCTGTCCTTCCCATTTCTCCGTCCTTATTCCAACACACTATGTGACACAGGAAAGGATGTGAGAGAGGTCCTCCAGGACTCAAAGCACATCCGAACATCTGCTCTGCAGAGGGTCCACCCCTGCAGCTCTCTCTGAGGTGAGAAACCTTCCTGTGGAGTCGGTTCCGTAGACCCATGCACTCTTCTGTTATTTTTAGTGTTCAGTTCAAATCTGATTCGTGTTAGCCTCCCAAGTATTTGCTGATTAAAACCAAAGCTATAGGCTAAGGACCACTGAGACTAACACATCTGTCAAACAACACAAATCAAGGCAAGGCCAAGTTAAGCCTGTAAAATGCAGTTCAAGCTTGCCCGCTTCTCTCTTAAACTGTCCCCCAGGGTAAACAGCAACCTTCAGGTATATTATTTCTGGCTTAGCTTACCTTACACTAGAGTGTAAATGTCACCTCTAGAACCTGGGCCCTATCCACACATCCCTGAGACCACCATGAGTTTAACCTTTGTTCAGTATCTCCTGGGTCCGGGAGGCCCTGGGAGGTCCACCAGGATGTTGCCCTCCCCAGCTCTCATTTACACTCTCTCCTTTTGGGTAAGTCAAGATGAGCCTGTATCACTCTGAAGGAGCGTCTCTCTGAGCTAAGAGCATTGTGCCAGCTTGAGACCAATTTTGGCTGCACCCTGAGTTCTAGACTAGCCTGTACTATAGTATAAGAAGACCTTGTCTCAAAACAAACCCCCCACACAAGAAAGCCAACAAACTAATGAGCCAAAAATGCCCCCATTCGATTGTCTCAGGTGTAGCCAACTGGAAGCAACAAGGCAGGGACTACGCAGTGTAGATTGTCCACAGAGCTCCAGGCTCCAGGGAGGGTAGAGAGCGGGAAGGAGACAGTGTGCTGCTCAATCAGCAGCTTCCGCTTGCGCTCCCTGCTTCTCCACCTGGCAGATGTACTGTCCATCTTCAGTCCCTGACAGACTCCCCTAACTCTCTCCCTGACTGACAGACACCCATTCCTGGGTTCTCTTCATTCATACCACCACGTCCTTTGCTCCTCTCCATCATCATTCCCTTCCCTTTCAAGTACAGCTTTTGGTGGTTCTTGGCTCCAACCTACAGCCTCTGCTAGTGGTAGATTATGTTAAGAGAGTTCAGGAAGTCTTGGGTTAACTAGCTGGGATTTATAAGGAGGTAGCCACAGGCCTGAGGTACTGCCCAAGCAGGGATGTCTGGAGACCTCCTTGGAATGATTAGGCCCTCCTTGTCTTAGCTCTTCTCACTTGCTGAAATAAGACTTGCCCCTCTTCAGAGCTCTGGTCTCATTAGGGTCACTCTTTTAAATAACAAACCAAGCAGCCAGACTATTTAGCCACAGCAGGAAATCTTCGCAAATGAAATAGCTGCAAATGGTTGGCTGCTTTACAAGGAAGAAGGTCCCTGTGGCAGGCTGCTCCTTTCTCAACCACAGTCCCTGGGAGGTAGGCTCCTCTGGAGAATTCTAAGAACAGCCCCCACACCAGAGGACATTAGGAATGGGGAGCAGAAAAGGGGCTTCTCTTCTTATCTCCAAGCTCTGTCCTCTAAGAATATGAGAGGAAGTTATGTTCTTGTTTATATGTGCTGGATAGTGGCTTTATTCCCCTGTATGGCAAGTTCCTCCAACCTGAGTTCTGGAACCAGAATAAAGATTATATGAGGGACCAGGGAGATGACTCATTCAGTAAAGTGCAAATCTGGGTCCCTAACACCCATGAGGAAGGCCAGAAATGGTGATGTTTGCCTATAATCCTAACACTGGAAAAGCAGAGGCAAAAGAACCTTTGTGGCTTGTGGGCCAGCAAGTCATGCCAAATCTCTGAGTCCCAGATCCAGTGGGAGACCCTGTCTCAAAAATTGACTAAGGGAGTGATTGAGAAAGACACCTGATGCTGATCTATGGGCTCTACCCACGCATGTAACTATGTGAATATATAGTGTGCTCATACAAGCACACATGTATGAACATGTACATACACAAACACATGGCTGTGGGTTGGGGGAGGATTATTTGATGGGCTTGAATCTCAAAGACAGATGTATACCTACGATTCACTTTTTAGCAATCCAAGGAAACGTTTTAAAATGACCCTTAAAAAGGATCCTTATGTTATTTCAGGCCACTATCAGATAAATGGTATATATCAAGTATCAGTTTCAACCCTTGAAGCTTGGCTAGCTGGTCATCTGGTAATTATTTCTGAAGAGACTCTACGATGGTTGGAGAAGTTCACTACTCTCTTGCTCTCTCTCTACTCTCTCTCTCCCCTCTCTCCTCTCTTCCTTCCTCCATCCATCTGCCATCTACATACCTACCTACACACACAAAACAAGTATGGTAGTTCATGTCTTTAAACCCAGAACTCATGAGGGTGAAGCAGAAGGATTGTTTGAAGCCAACTTGGTCGTTGAATGAGAGAGACGCTGTCTCGAGAGTCACGTGAATCAAGCAAACAAACAAAACAGCCCAGTGAAATCTGAACTCTGATCAACAAGGAATATAGGGGTTTGGTGTAAGCCCATCTCACATACCACACAGGATGTACAGCTACTGAAATAATACTTGTTATTTATGTGAAACTCAAAATTAACATGCCTCCTGTCTTTTTACTTGCTAATCTCAGAACTCTGATTTGTACATTAATAAGAACTAATTTTCTCTGGAACCATGTCACATTCATTTATGCCTTATTAGTAAATACAGCACAATGCCCCACATAACACAGGGCATGCTGAGAGGGATTTATTCCAACTGGGAACTTCATTTGATTGAAAGAGCTGGAGAATTTCTTGTGGCTTATGAAGGATCCTCTACTGAGAAAAGTCTACAAATCTTTTGATACCAGAGCATCTGAAACATTTGAAAGGAAGTGCCTAGTTCCATTGTCTCAGTCTGAGCTAGAGAAGAATTGTCAGCTACTAGTAGGCACGGCTCTATATTTCTTCCTTTACTCTTCCCCGGGGAGAGTTCATGGCTATTTTTCTTCTCGATGTGCTGGCCAATACTCGGAGGTTCTTTTCTGTCACTCAGGTATTGGGGCACCTGCCTTGTACTTCCGTGTTCTTTTAAAATCCCAAGAACCTAGTGCTTCTGCTCTTTCTGCTCAGCAGCGGGTGGAACTGGGAGAAAGAGCAGATGCTACTTGAGAGAGATGAAGCTTAATATAGCTGTCCTCTTATGAATCTTGCCTAATGATATTTTCCCCAGTGTCTTCAGCGTTCTTATTCAACACTCATTCTGCACTCTCCCCACACACTTCCTTCTCAGTGAATGACGTCCATCTCAAAAGGACTGGACTCTTCTCAAGCTGGCCGCAGAGGAATGCGGACTAGAGATAAAAAGAAAGGTGCATTGTTAGGTCCTTATTAACTGAGCTGTGATGAACATAATCTTTCCACAACGTTGAGGCCAATGCCCAGTTTTTGGAGCCACTGTGTCAGCTGGCTGCTCCCATGGGATGCCCACTTGATTCTCTTGGCCTGGAAAGTACTGGGAGGTTAAGAGATAAACAAAGAATAAAACCATTAGATTTACATAGTGTGAACAAGAGCTGGTTTGTCATTTCCATCGCAGTTGCTAGTAAATGTTGGCTAAGCACCAAGCATACGCAGGCTTACAGTGAGGAAATCATATGTATTCAGTTTCTAGAACTCAATCCAGCCTCCATGTTAGCCAGGTGAAAGCGTATGTGGATGTGTGGCTGCAAGTGGAGGAGCTGCTGTGTGGTCCTTACCTTGTCAAACAAAGGCTCTAAGGGAACTAAAGAAAGCATTTTGGTATAAAATGTTTTGAAAAGCAAAGGCCACCTGTGTATACTGGGAGAGAGATTCTATCCACTCGGTGGTTTAAGAGGGCATATAAACTGGAGAACAGAACTGAAGAATCTAATAATGTTCAATGCTTATGTGGCAAGCATAACAAAGCAGATTTAAAGAATAATCAATGTAAAAATTATTCAAATTATTATTTCTTGTAGCCTGTTATTTTCCTAATATTACATACACAAATGATTGTTGCATTCAACTTATTTTTCAAAATTAATTATGTGATTGTGAGTATATGCAAGAGTGTAGGTGTCCGAGGAAGCCAGGAGACAACATCAGCTCCTTTGGAGCTGGAGTTACAGAAAATTGTAGCCAGCTGACATGGGTGCTAGGAACGAAAACCCCAGCCCTCTGCAATAGAAGGAAGTGCTCTTAACCTCTGAGACACCTCTCTAGCCTCAAGTGACTGCTCTCTTTTTCATAGGTGTTCATATTCACTAATGCTTAAGATTGAGGCTCTTAAGTCATTATTTCCTTGTATGTCTGATTTGCAAGTTTTAAAATTGACCCCACAGCATAGGTGGAATTTCTTTTTTTTCTTCCTCCTCCATTTCTTGCCTTCTTTCCGTCCTTTCTCTCTCTCTTTCTCTCTCTCTCTCTCTCTCTCTCTCAAAGTGACATATAAGAGGATCAAGGTGAAGAAGAAAGTGAGTAAGACAGGAGCTCTACTTCATTGAGAACAGTGGGGCAAGGACAGCAGATGCTTGTAGGAAGTATAATGTCTATGGGAAGGAATACAACACTCTCGGAGAGGAAAAACACGGAACCAGCGAAGGGCAGTGTCTCTTGGTAGACTAAGCGAATCTCACTTGGCAGAAGAGATTCCATCTCTGAAATCACAGGGTTGGAACCAATGAAATGGGCTCAGAAGGAAGGAATCCTGTATATATAGGATATAGTAGTTAGCAGCTAGGCAATATAGAGGGTCATGCTATTCAGCTTTCACAAAAGTCCTGATGCAAATGTCCTCAAAATATCCACTGATCACTGTGTTAAAAAGTATAACCCCTCCTCCTCCCAAGCATCCCCTGTCCATTTCTACTGTTCATTTCTATTTTCTCCATGACACTTAACAGACTACAGTTTGTCTTTAAAGATTTTCCTAACTTTCTCTTTCCAGTCAACTTCAAGACCCAAATGCTTTGTTTTGAATGAGGCTTATATTACTAGAATAGTAGATGATAAGCATGAACAAAGATAGGAACCATTACTGAGAGAGGACGGGACGGAGAGGGGTAGAAGGAGAGCTGGCTGAGAACTTACTGTGTACAACTGGCTGGCCTCAAGCTCAATGATACACCTGCCTTTGCCTCCTGAGTGCTGGAACCATCATGTATTTTTTTTCTTTTTAAATTTTATTAATTCAATTTACATTTCAGTCATAAGCCCCTCCTCCGTTCCTCCCAGTCCCATCCTCCCTCCTGCATCTCCTCTCTCCTATTCCTCAGAATAGGGAGCCCCTCTACCCTGACATCCCAGCTCATCTATTCACTAAGTTCCCTTCCTCCCCTGTGGACTGGTAGGGAAGTCCCACTAGGGGGAAGTGATCGAAAAAGCAGGCGACATAGTCTTTGTTAGTGATATCCCCCACTCCCCTAACTAGTGAGCCCACATTAAGCCTAAGATGTCCATCGGGCTTATCTTCTTGGGGTCTGTGCATTGTAGTATGTCTATACTGTACTAAATGACTAAAATCTGCTTATAAGTAAGAATATATCATGTGTGTCTTTATAGGTCTGTGTTACCTCACTCAGGATGATCTTTTTTGGTTCCATCCATTTGCCTGCAAATTTCATGATTTCCTTGTTTTTAATAGCTGAGTAGTATTCCACTGTGTAAATGCACCACAGTTTCTTTATTCATTCTTCAGTTGAGGGGCATCTAGGTTGTTTCCAGTTTCTGGCTATTATGAATAATAAGGCTGCTATGAACATAGTTGGGCAAATGTCCTTATATGGTGGAGCATCTTTCGGTATATGCCCAGAAGTAGTGGAGCTGAGTCTTGAGGTATGGCTGTTCCTACTTTCCTGAGAAAGTGCCAGATTGATTTCCAAAGTGGCTGTATAAGTTTGCACTCCCACCAGCAAAGGAGGAGGGTTCCCCTTTCTACACATTCTCACCAGCATGAATTGTCATTTGAGTGTTTGATCTTGGTCACTCTGACAGGCATAAGATGGAATTTCAGGGATTTGCATTTCCCTGATGACTAAGGGCCCTGAGCACTTCTTTAAGTGCTTCTCCTCCACCATTCGATATTCCCCTGTTGAGAATTCTCTGTTTAGCCCTGTGTCCCATTTTTTAATTGGTTTATTTTGTTTGTTGGTATTTAATTTCTTAAATTCTTTATATATTCTTTGTCAGACAAAGGATTGGTGAAGATCTTTTCCCCATCTGTAGACTGCCATTTCTTTCTATTGATAATACCCTTTGTCTTACAAAAGCTTTTCAGTTTCAAGAGGTCCCATGTATTAATTGGAGATATTAGAGCCTGAACTTCTGGTGTTCTGTTTAGGAAATTGTCTCCTGTGCCAATGAGTTCAAGGCTCTTACTCACTTTTTCCTCTAGCAGATTTAGTGTATCTGGTTTTATGTTGAGCTCTTTGATCCACTTGGATTTGAATTTTGTGCAGGGTGATAAATATGGATCTATTTGCATTTTTCTACATGTAGACATTCAGTTAGACCATTAGCACAATTTGTTGAAGATGCTATCTGTTTTCCATTGTATTTTTATTTTTTATTTTTTGGCTCCTTTGTAAAAAATCAAGTTTTTAAGAAGCCTGAAGCCCAGGGACCTCCAGCCATGGCAGGTCTGGACCATAGCTGTGTAGGACCTGTAGGTCCACATAGCCCCTCCAGTGTGGCACAGAATGCAGCTTTGGGGACAGCCCCTCCTCCCTTCTCATGGCTGGTGCTCATCTAACCCAGCCTCTCTCCATCTGTGCCTTCTTAGTGAATAGTGCAAAAAGGAATCTTGTGAATTTGAGAAGAGATTTGCAGAGTTTACTCATCTGTCAGAGGCTGGCAGGCGGGGAAGCTAGAGGTCCTGGGGAAGCGTTAGGCCTCTTCCTTGCTTGAGCAAGGAGCCCAGGGCTGGCTGTTATCCCTTGCCCTGACCTGACTGCACCCAACAACTCTTGCTGTTCCTTTGCTTCTTCACCCAGACTATGGCACAAATTCCCATTTAATGAAAAATGAAGCTGACATTATTTAAAGGTTGAGTGGGAGTTTTTTTTTTTTTTTTTTTTTTCCTGACTGTTCTCTGTTTCCACCAGAGGATAAAGGCAGGCGGGTGGGTGAGGGGTTTCCAGGAAGCTAGAAGACTGTCATTTATGGCTATGGACATGAGCTGGAAACCTGAGTGAGGGCTGGACCCCAGCTGGTCATGGTTAGCTGGACAAACACTGGTGCCTTGAGAGCAGCAGTAGGCGTATGACCTTTGCAGCCATATGAGCTCTTGTGTTTTAGATAAATAGTGGCTTCACACTTCCTCTCTAATGGTACAGACTGGGGGAGGGCCTCGGTAATCATGTCCTAGAGACAAACCACTAGTACCTGAGCTGTCCAATGCTGGATTTGGAAAAAAGTGGGACCCAGCCCAAGTCTCTTCTTATTTGACCAAACACTAAAAGGCATTGGTCACCCAACTGCCATTCTTACACCCTCCAAGACCAGAATCAAATCAGAAGAAACTACCCTGTTATGATTCATTGGCATGAGGGTGAATATCTTAAAAGTCTAACCTGTTTTCAATACAGTCTTGGCAATAGGAATAACTAGGTAAATAATTTTTATCTATTTTATCCATTTCTCTTGATGATACTTAACTTCATTTGATAGACACACACACAGGTGCTCATTGGGTATGCAGTATTCACAGGATGACTGTGCGTGTGCATGCAAGAACTGCACATGAGGTCACTCGGAGATACAGAAAGCCTTCAAAGCCCTTCAATGAAAACCAGCTAAAAAGAAGAGAAGGCCAGTAAAAGATCAATGAACAAAACACCCTCTAGGGAAAAAAAAAAAGATGAGAGAGGATAAAGGAAGAGGGGGGAGGGGAAGGGATAATGAATGAGGAGATGCAGCCTGAGCAGTGAGGGAGCAGTGGGCAGCCCCTGGCCGGCTGCTGCTGCTGCTGGAAGCTGGACAAGAAGGAACAGACTTGAGCAGCAGGGAGCTCTAATCTGTCAGCAGCAGTTCCTTCATGTGTGACCAGCCTGCCCAGCTCGGGGCCTGGTGCCAGTCTGGGTATGCTCACCTCTCCAGGCACTGCCAGAAGGCGGTGTGCCACTGGGAAAACCTTGAAAGCCAGGAAAGGCTCCTCATATGTATTTTGTACCTCTAATCTACCCCTTCCTTTGTTTTTATCCAAGCATTATCTGCAGTGCCACTTCAGATACCTTAGCAACCATCCCGAATGTCCATGGGAGGGGGCCATGGGGGGGATACAAAGTGAATAAAGTGTAATTAATAAAAATTAAAAAAAAAAGACTTCCTATAATCGGGAACAAAGAGGAGGCTTGGTACTTAAAAATACTAAGCTTCAACAATTTAGTAAAATTACTTAATAAGAAAAAAGGTTATTGAATGACTGCTGCGTGCCAAGTGGTGTGTACAGCGTCGTTTACTCTGGAGAGCACAGTCCAGGACATTATTGCCTCCATTTTTTTCAGGTTAGAAAAAATGCAGCTGAGTGGTCCACACTTACGCTTGACTTGTAGATGGGGTCTCCAACCCACACTGTACAAATCTCAGAGCCCCTGGGCTCCGGGTTGTCGATCTTCCTCATACCACTTCCTTTCCCTCAGTGCTGAGTCAGTTGCAAAGGACTTTGGTGAGGAGAAGAGCAGCATTAACTGACAGGACAGAGTGGCTCAGAACCAAGCATTTCTTCCTTGGGCTGGGCAGATGGTTTGGTGCGTGAAGTTCTTCTCAGCACTCTTTTGGTGGGATGGAAGGTGGGGACAGGAGAACCCTTGGAAATCAACTAGCCTGGCATATGTGTTGAGCGAAAAGAAAACAGTGTAGCTCAGAAAAGGTGATAAGGATTGAGAATTAATGATGTCCTCTAATTTACACATGCATGTGCCCACACTCACACACGTTTGCACACTCACACAAATGAACCCATACATTTGTGAACACAAACACACATACACAAGTGAACACACACACACATGCACACTATTCTCTGCTAGACTATGACAGACCCAGAGTGAGCCTGAGAGTGACATCTACCTATTACACGTAGGTTACAGATGTCTACACTGGTCCCGGGAGACGTCGTTGTGGATACGTCCCGGTATCCTCTGCTGTGATGCTGTGAACTTCTTCCTTTCCTCACAAGGAAGGATGATGTATCTTTCTTATTCTGTCCCTGTGTGTTCCCAAGTTCTTGGTCTCCTATGTGGGAAACCACACACAATCATCCCAGGCCTGAGAATCTTGTGATGAAGGAGGACACAAAGATTCTCTCCTCGAATCTGTTGGGCCTCAGAGAGGTTAGAGGAACGTTGAAAATGCTGTCATGGACATGTGATAAGACAAAACAAGACCTTGACCTCTGTCTTGATTTACAAATGTCCTCCAGGGCTACTGTTCGTTTTTGACACATTAGATAAGTTTGAACTTGTTTGAGGTGTAGAGACTGGAGGAAAATGGAGGTGGTGGGGGGACGCTGCTGGGGATGAAACAAAGCTGACAGGTGGAGGCTCATTTTCTGCATGTCATGAAATGCCATTCACTCTTGGCTCATTTGATGATGTACACATAGGTGTTTGGACTCCTTTTCATACACTGAAACTTGTTCAAGGTTTTGGAATACAAATGTTATCCAGCATGCACTTTGACTGGCCTCAGGAGGAGTGGGGCATCCGCAAAAAGATCCCTTTAATTTGCAGTCTTAGACCCTCTCTCCTGGCTACACAGAGTGAATCTCCCCAGAGGCTGGCAAACACAGGGAAGGAGCAGAGATCAGCGTTAAAGAGGGTGCTGGCTAAAGTGATCAGGAGTTTTCTGGTGTTTCTGAAGGACCTAACGGGTCTGTTGTGGTTGAGACCAGGGTGGTGAAGCTAAGGAGAAAACAAACAGTCTTACCTCCCAGGTTCCAGTTTGATTTGTTGACCTCCTGAAAACTCAGATGTGCATAGGAGAATACTCCTCTGAGATGCACCCAGGTCCCCCCCGCCATACACGCACACTTGGTGTGCTCACTCACCCACAAGTTTAAAAATAGGAGCCATGGTGTTGCCATGACTCCCAGTGGTACTCAGAGCTTCTTCACTCAGAGGTGCTTTCCTTTCCGAGCAGATCTACCCGAGACTCTGGCCCAGAGCGGCCTCTAGCGGCACAATCCTCAGGGAAGCGCTTCCTTACAGTTCAGCCCGATCCCCAAACTAACCCACAAGGGGCAGGTAGAACAACGGAGTGTTCTGAGCCATTCTCCAGGGGATCAGCTTTTCACTGATCTATTTTCATCAGACACAGTGACAGGCTGATGCTTATGTATGTTACAGAGAGGGCAGAGGGCAGGTGGCAGGAGACCTGCAGCCCACAACTGTTTGTAGAATAGAGCAGGGTAGCAGAAAGTGCTGGTGGTAGTGGCAGTGCTGTGCATGAACTAAGGAAGATCTGCTGTGGGCAGCAGCAGCTAACATTCCTTTCAGACAGAGAAGCCTTTCGTTTTTTAATTTTTACTTTTTACAATTTATTCATGATGTATCCCGACTGTAGCTCCTCCCTCATTTCCTTCCTGTCCCACCCTCTTTCCCCCTATCCCTTTCCCCTAAGTCCACTGAAAGGGAGAGAGTCCTCCTCCCCTGCCATCTGATCCTAGCCTATCAAGTCTCATCAGGACTGCCTGGATCCTCTTCCTCTGTGGCCTGGCAAGGCCTCATCGCCAGAGGGGAATGATCAAAGAGCAGGCAACTGAGCCTCTGCTCCCCTTACTCAGGAACCCACATGGAGACTGAGCTGCCAATGGACTACACCTGAGCAGGAGCACTAGCGTTATGTCCTTTCCATGCATGGTCCTTGGTTGGTGTATCAGTCTCCGCAGGAACCCCTGGGCCCAGATTATTTGGCTTTGTTGGTTTCCTTGTGGAGATCCTGTCACCTCCAGGGTCTTTCAGTCTCCCCACCCCTTCTTTCACAAGACTCTGTTCATTCTGCCCAAAGTTTGGCTGTGAGTCTCTGAATCTGCTTGGATCCTCTATTGGGTAGAGTCTTTCAGAGGACCCTCTATAGTAGGCTCCTGTTCTGTTCCCTTTCTTCCACCACTTCTGGTGTCTATCCCGTTTGCCATTCTGAATAAGATTTAAGCATCCCCCCTAGGGTCCTTCTGGTTGGTTAGCTTCTTTAGGTCTGTAGATTTCAATATGATTATATGGCTAATATCCACGTATAAGTGAATATGTACCATGTGTGTCTTTTTCCTTTGTGATACCTCACTCAGGATGATCTTTTCTAGTTCCATCCATTTGCCTGCAAATTTTGTGACTTTCTTGTTTTTAATAGCTGAATAATATTCCATTATATAAATGTAACACATTCTTTGGTTGAGGGACATCTAGGCTGTTTCCAGATTCTGGCTATTACAAATAAAGCTGCTATGAACATAATTGAGCAAATGTCCTTGTTGAATGGTGAAGTATCTTTCAAGCCCAGGAGCAGTATACTGGATCTTAAGGTAGTGCTATTCCCAATTTTCTGAGAAAGTGCCAGATTGATTTCCCAAGTGATTTACATTTTCCTGATGACTAAAGAAGTTGAGCATTTTTAAAGTGTTTCTTTGCCTTTTGATATTCCAAAAAATGAAAGTAGACCCATATCTATCACCCTGCCCAAAATTAAAGTCCAAGTGAATCAAAGACTTCAACATAAAATCAGACACACTAAATCTGTTGGAAGTGGGGAAGATCCTTGATCTCATTGACACAGGAGACAACTTCCTCAACAGAACACCAACAGCCCGGGCTCTAAGATCAACAATTAATAGATAGGACCTCATGAAACTGAAAAGCTTCTGTAAAGCAAAGGTCACTGTCAGAACAAAAGGACAGCCTACAGACTGGGAAAAGATCTTCACCAACCCTACATCTGACAGAGGGCTAATATCCAGAATATATAAAGAACTCAAAAATTAAAACACCAACAAACCAAACAATCCAATTAAAAATCTGGGTACAGAGCTAAACAGAGAATTCTAAACAGAGAAGTTATCACCTGGTAATGGGTCAACAGCCCTGGGGAGGTGTTGGCAGACTGGCTTCCTTGCCTGCTGGCTTTGCTGTTTCCCTTTCCCTGTGCTTTGAATCCTCACATCAGTGCTTCTTGTTGCCAAGTGCATGAAAGAACTTAGGAAGATGGTTAAGCTCTGTGGAATCAGGGCCCGACTTAGCACAAATTCTAACTCAGGACTGGACAGGGCTAAGGGCTTGGAGATGATATACATTAGAGCTCAGAGGTTGGTTACAAACAACATCCAGGGTCTTAGAAGCACCCTCTTGTCATTTGCATGGCCCAGGTGAACATAACAGGGTAGAATGACATGACGGCATTCACGTGGATTTGAAACCCTGTGCTCTTCAAACAGTCCTAGGCTATTGGCTTCTCTCCTGAAGATCTATGACATTTTTGCTAGTGTTGGGTACCCCAAATTCTGGAAAGGGTACAAGCTGTGAACATATAACTCATGAGAATCATGATCCTGATTCTCTCATAAAATAGACCCACAAGGTCTATTGTATGCAGAGAGATGAGTTTCTTTCAATGTGGTTGGAAGCATGAACATCAGAATGAATTGGCTTTAAAGGCTCTTCAGGTCAACCCGAAGACAGACTACAAACACAAAAGACACTGAACTTTAAATTTTCCAGTAGGATGTGTGTCCTGGTCTTAACAAGAAATTGCTGCATTACTAAATTTTGGAGCATACAAGTGGCTTTAAAATGAAAGTTGTTAGTGCTAGAAAATGATGTTCTTTGTATTACTACACTGTCATTATATTTAATGGACTTTCAGACTGAAGTACTATAGAAGGAAAGGGAAAATAGCATTTACAATGAGGCAGGAAGGGCGAAGACCAAGTAAAGAAAGTGAGAGGCCCATTTTCTACCTCTCCCCCTGTGCTCTCTTTTGGAGGAGCTGGTTTCAGTGGTCCTGATCCATGCTGGCAAGAACTGGTAGCTGCTCTTATAATGTGTGGCCTTTAAATTGTCGTGCTCTCGACTGGGCTCAGTCTTGGCAAAGTTCTGTGAGCCAGCAAGGCCAACACACAGCTCTGTAACTGTATTAAGGAACACAATTAAGGAATATTGCATTTGCAGAACAGACGAAAGCCAACTGTCTGATTAAAAACTTGGGGAGACGTTATGTTTTGCCAAAGAAAAAAGAAGACAAGGGTGGGGGAAATGCTGCATTGTTCTTGTTAGTTCTCTGTGATTTGCAGGAGAGAGCCATGGCAGAGCCTCCAGGCACGCTTACTGCAGAGGTGATCAACAGGTGATTGCTGCCCTTGGTTTTAACCGGGCTTCCAGCTTCCCAGTCATCTCTCCCGCATGTATCACAGAGATGGCTGGCTCAAACAGGCAGAAGTTTTACATCAGATTCTTACATCCAGCAGATTCGGGCTTTATGGACTGAGCAAGGAGGGGCTGAATCTAGAGTCTGTGTTCTCCTCCTAACCCAGATTCCAAATCAGGGTGGCTATACAAGCTTTCCCGCATCCCTTCACCAATAATGTAACACAAGAAGAGAGCTAATCACCACTCATAAATAGCATTTATTAATTGCTTTACAGTGCTTGGTCTCCTTTTGGAACCAACCAGGCATTTCTTGTGTAGCATATCCTAATATTCAGCTGGCTTCCTGAGGTTTGATAGAAAAATATCTTATACAGGCAGACAGTCAAATTCTTATTTTACACGCCGCTACTTAATGCCAAGCTCTGCAAGTAGAATTATGTATTTAGCAGTTTGCTTATAAGCATTTTTGGATTTTACAGAAGTTCTACCTCAGAGGTTAAGGATAGCTGAAAGAGGGATAGCAACCACACCACTCCCAAACCATTGTGGACTTAGGGATTTTAGTAGCTCAGAAACTGTCACCATTCTTTAATGCCTTTTGCACTTTAGAGTTCCCTTTCCTGGTCAATGCTATTGTCCTCCTGCCTGATGTGAGCTGAGCCTCTTGCTATGCTGGACATTTGTTACTGGTGTTGTGTGAATCAGGCAGAGAATAGGAAAGACATCAAGGGACCCTGCCCAGAGCATCTCACAATTGCCTCCACCCTTCTACGCTTGCATGTTCCATCAAAGGAGGTAACTCAGAAGTGCCATACAGAATCCTGGAGCAGAGGGTGTGTCTGAGCAGTGAGCGGTCACCTGCCATCTCTTTTCTCTCTTTGACATGAACCATAATAGTTATGTGTCTCAGTGCTGGGTGGGTGGGGGGGGATGTTCTTTTTTTCTATTGCAAAGGTACAAATTGAAAGTGGAAAATGGCAGAAAGCACGGCATTGATTCAGCCTCCCAGATCTTTCGAGTCTTGTGGAAAAGACATACATGCTAAGTCTGTTGGCCTGTCATCTCCGGAAGTGATACATGCTTCAGACTGAAGTTATCTATTTTCAGAAATTAAAAAAAAAAGAAGAATCTTGTGTTTTCTATTCCCCCTGAGTCCTGGGAAAGGAGCCTACTTACATGGCTATACCAGCTGTCAAAATCAGCCATTCTGGTTATCAGTAAGCAACTGGGAATATGTCTATAAAAAAAGAAAAGAATTTGACAGGAGACAAAGGAACAGTATGTCACTGATGGGAAAGACATAGCAGGCATGAACAAGGCCAAGGCATGGCCCTCGGTGCCCAGGCACAGAGCCCCTGATGGCAGGGTCCCATACCATGCCTTTAGTCCAGACTGAGAGAGCCACAGACGCTGCGGCAGGAGGACCAGCCTCGTGGCAGAGGACGGCATGTTTTAACCTGGCAGCAGTGTGCTGTGGCAGAGAGAAAGCCATGATCTTGCGAGTTTAATTCAAGGAGAAGATGTTACCCTCTAGAAGAGCCATGCACTCAAAAATTCCTCAAATACGTCCTTCTTTCTTCCACAAAAGACAAAGAGCTGGCGCCTGCTCAGATACCAAATCCAAAAGCATGTCATAACCCCCAGAAATCCCCTTACAGGAAGATGATGAGGAAAAGCTGTCAACTTGGGAGCTTCGCTTTGTAGACAAAGGCTGGGATTGGACTACAGTGGTCTTTTCAAACAAAATCGAGGAGGAAGATGTCATAACCTCTGCCTTACTGAAGCAAATAATTCAGTATGCTGCACACACCAGAGAATTGGGTATCTAGAGATGAAAGCTCATTTCCCTAAAATTCTCCTGTGGCTCCCTTCCATGAACAAGGTGAGGTCTAGAGTCTTCAGCTGGCCTCTGAGACATCGGGGCCAGCCCTTCCTGATAGGACTGATCTTATTTAACTGTCACATTCTTCCACATCTCTGGCTTTCCTCAACATACACTGTCTGAGAATTGGCACCATCAGACAGCACAGTAGACATGGCTAACCACTCTCTAAACACAATAGTCTTACTGCTCCCCACACATGCGACAGCTGCTGTCATGTATGCTCCTAGGGGAGGGCTGGAATGTTCTTTAAGACTTAACACAAGTGTTTCCTTCTCTATGAAGCCCCCTCTGACAATTAGCAGGTGTCATTCCTTCCATGTATGTTCCCATGCTCCTTTGTTCGGCTCTCTATTTTAGCAACCTGATGTGCACATAGGTCAGACTACAATTATATGTGGAAGCACTGATGGGCTGGAATATTCTTTCCTTTTTATAGTCACCTTAGCTATCACTGAGTGCATGGTGGGCACCACCCGTTTTTTTCATTAAGTCTCTCATTCTCAGACAATTTTATACATGTAAATAACGCATTCTAAGTGCTTCCACCTGTATTCTTTTTTAAAATCTCAATCTTTTATGCCCCTTTTTTTTTTGCTACAAATCGCTCAACCACGTTTACATCTTTTTGTTTGTTTGTTTGTTTTGGTTTATGACCCACTGATTTTAACCAGGGCTGTATGTGTGACAACAGTTTGGAACCGTATTTTGGAGCCTGGTGGGCTCACTGTTGGGAATATAACTGCAGGCAACAACTGCCTCAGCCCCAGAATCTGCCACTAAGCCAACGGTTCAGCAGGGAAGAGGTAGAACCGTGTGTAGATAAAGCAGTAAAGGAATGAAAGGCCAGGTTTGTGCCTGTGGAGTGGAAAGCTTATCATTCTCTGTGAAGACTAAATGTGCTCTCTTTCAGGTGTGAAGGTGATTTTGCAGATTCGCTGATAGGAAAATGTAGGCTTTGAGTTTTCAGCATTTGTTTTATGTGAGAGTGTTCACACAGTCTTCTGCAGAATCATTACCATCACGCACTTGGAAGTAATTCCTCCCTGCCCCCATTCCTTTTCTGTGTAGAGCTGGCCAGACTCCCACCATCCTTGCACAGTGGCCCTAAGTGACGTCACACCTACTACACTCATTAGCTTGTACCTAGATTCTGTCATAGGCTTCTCTGTGTTTTCTCTTTCACATCACAGAATCTTCTTACCTACAATCCACTTTAGATGTTTCACATTTCACATGGCTCATTTCACAAATGTGATGAGGGACCTATGGTGACTTCACTTAGAAACCGGAAACTTGGCTGGATAACCACCCTCCCTGTATCTCATCAGCCTGATCAAAGCATTCAGAAGTGACTCTTCCAGGCACATCCCTCCTTATTTACCACTAACCCAAGGTGTTGTGGTAGAAAGTGGCTCCTCAGGAGGTAGGAGAAAATGGCGCTTCCCCAGCTTTGTGGTAGTTTAGTGGAGTTACCTCCGGGCAGGCAAGTCATTTACCTTTTCTGAGTTTCTCATAGTTTTAGAGGAGAGGTGTTTGCTTAGGAAGAATGAGTCTGGAAAAGTGAGACCTTCTATTCCTTCTAATTCTGAAGTTCTATGACTCTTTGAAAGTAAGAACGATTGGGCTGCTTCCTTGAACTGTGCTCAGTGAAGAGGCTTGAACAGGAACTTCTGATGGCTTCGTACTGCAGGATTGAACAGTAGTTGACCACACACCTGGAGGGGAATGAAGATCAAGGGCCTCAGTGTAAGCTTGTGTCTTGTATCTACTATCTGGGGTGCTGGGTGCACTCTTTTCTTGAATTGGTTTTAGTTATTCTCTCAGCCTTGCTTTTGATTCACTTGATAGAGGAAAATAAATAGACCAGATTTGATTTTCTTTGATTGAAGGGTTCATTTCATGCTCTTCCTGCCTCAGCAAACACTAATGTGCAATGATTCAGTCTGTTTATTAGGTGCTGGCCTGAGCTCCCTTGCCGCACTGTCCCCTTCTTGGGTCCCTCTCATGATGGAGCTTTTTGAGAAACACCGTCTGCAGACAAGCAAGGTCACTGTCCTGAGGCAGACTTTCAGTGGCCTGGGGTTTGAATCATCTCTTACAGCTCCAGCCATGGAATCGTTCAGCATTCCAAGGACTGAATTTTCCCGGAAGACCTCATGAATCTCTGCTACCTTCCTCCACCCCAGGGAATAGCCTGACATCCTTCCTTTGTCTGCTTTGGAAGTCTCAGTGCTATCTTTGATCCCTCCTTCCCCTCCATTCTTCTCATTCAGTTTTCTGATTTTACTGCATCTCTAACTGAATACATCTCAGATCTGTTCATTTCTTTTCATTTTACCTGAAACCCCAACTATCCTTTACCTACACAGGTCTTCCTTTGCCTGGATAGTTGTCTCTGCATCAGTGGGATGTTTAGAGCAAGCCTTAATTCTATTTGTTGAATGAGTGAGTTAATTGAAACTAATTGTGAAATTAAGCTTTCCGTTATCTATGAACTGGATTTCCTCTGGGTTTTTGGATGCCGTATTAGTAAAGATTTGATGTCAGGTTCTGTTCTTAGATTCTTTATATTTTAAACAAATGGTAAAGTGTCTAGTCTAGCCCAGAGCCGTCCTTAGTGTAAAGGACAGTACAACAGAGAAGACACAATTGAATCTACTCACAAGTCAAGTTCCATTCAAGAAGCAAAATCCACCGACACAAACATGGTAAGCGCTTCAAAAGGGTGACATGACTCCTGTGCTGTAGAGGAGGAGATTGTCTGCTTTGGCTGAAGTTACAGCCATGGTACAGCTTGGAGCAAGTAGAGGCAGTGGTCCTCAGCCTAGACTTCAAAGGATGCAGACTATAAATAGCTGAGAAGCCGATATTTCTCAAAGTGGGAACAGTCACACGAACAAAGATTTAGAATCCAAACTTGACAGAGAAGGTTATGGTGGGATCAACATACCTTAATGGAACTAGAGAGAAGACATGACAAGCAAGTATGTGGTCATGGTGGACCACATACTTTGTTCTTTTCAAAGGCAGTAGGATATATTGAAAAGGAACCATCTTGGGAGTTGGCTTCTAGTTGTTCCAATTTTGTAACTTTAAACCAAATCATTTATTTTCCCTAGGTATTGGTTTTTAGAGAGAGAGACAGACGGACAGATAGTGAGATACAGAGCCAGAAAGACAGAGAGTGAGAAGAACCCTTTGGTAAATATTCTGAATGTGAAGAACAAGAACCCGTTTGGGGGTGGTGTCACAAAGACAGCTAGAGAATACTGATTATTCTAGAAGCTGGTAATGGCGTGCATAGTGCTAACACAGGCTTGAACAATCAAAGATGGTTCCTAGATTACTAATAATGAAACACATAGAGGAAAGTTGCCATGTCGACACAGGAGCCTGCTTTTCACAGAAGACACAACTGATTCTGAGCTGAAGCTGAAGCTCCTGAGGGTGTCTTGCAGCGCCTACATCTTTGAACATGAACTTCCAGATTTGATATTCACCAGCATAGAGTTGGCACAACTGTCGGACGCCTCGCTGAGAGAAGATGAGCTCTCTCAGAAGACCATACAGAGAAGAGGAAGGTGTGATTTAAACTGAATCCTGAGCACCCACAACTGTGGGAGGAGGAGAGTACAGACAATGTTGGGAAAAGTCACAGGCCTGAGGGAGGTAACACCATGGCCATTAGCTTGGGGCCTGGCCTTTTGAAGCCAGTAAGAAAAAGTGGAGGGGCAGGGGTATCCTAGGCGGTAGACATGTTGGGATTATGTACAGTCTTAACTTTCCTTCTCTTTTATACAGCTCTCATTAGCCAGGAGTTGATTGTTTATGATTTTTAAATTAGGCAATGCCTAATCTCTGATCATCTTATTTGTTTAAGTACCACACAGAAGAAATTAAAGGGACCAAAAGGGTTTAAAACAATCACCATCACCAGGTGCAGGAAAAAGTTAGCAAAAAAGAGGTTTAACCCTCAACTGTTGGCTAAAATGAGTTCAGAGCCTTTTGTACAAGACTAGAAGCCAGAGGGACCCTTCACCATCCCATCCCCTGCGCCAGTTGTCCAAGTGTCAGTTACCTATCCTCGGAACTTGCGTCTGCAGCCATCAATCATAGCACTAACTGTATCTCACTGCCCTTGTTATCTGTTAAATGAAAATACACCCAAAGCTCCTTGCAGAGGGCCCTTGAAGAGACTGTTCGCAACACAGTCAGCTTTGCTATTATTATCTAATTTTATTTGTTTTATGGCACTTCCTCTGTTCCTATTGACATTAATAACTGAGAAGTGAGCAGAGAATTATATTTAGAAAGTATGATCATTAAAGATGATGTTTTCCTCATTCCTTCGGGAGGGATGCATTTCTTCCATTATCATCTTGTAAGATGTAAGTTTCTATGAAATCTAGACTCATACTTGTTCTTCGATTTCCCTTGCTATGGGATCTGAGCAGAGAGGCCAAGGAAAGGGCTATCCATGGCAGGGATGAATCTATCCCAGTTTCTGTTAGAAGTTTTTACTGATGCTGAAATAGGGAATCATCTTGAAAGAAAAAGAAAAGTGAATATTTCTCAGAGCAAAGATATGTGAGCTGACAATTTCAATTTCTGCCCAGATATACTGGCATTTTGTTTCCGGGGGCGGTTCTTATGTTTCCAACAGTGTTGCTACTGCATAGCATGTTCTCTTGTCCTCGCTCGTCTCCTCCCACCCCCCTCCCCATATGTCTTCCTCTTTGTCTCGCCCACCCTACTCCTGCTTTCTCTCTGTCTCTCTCTTATCCTGTAGGTTATTTCCCTTCAGCAGCAAAATGAATCCTCTCACAAAGCAGAGTATCACATTCTACAAGTCCATCCTCCATCCCTTCAGCCATCTCTTTTCTGGAAGTTCGTGTATAAACAAGAGAACTTGGAAGCAGTCTTCTCAACCTGTTCCCTGTACCTCTTTCCCCTGACTATTGCGCTTTCCCTCCATCTTCTTCATCCTTCTCCATAAAAGCAAGTCCTTTTTGCTCCTCTAAGATTGTCTGTCCACAAATAAATTACTGTTGGTCCTTAAGTTATCTGGCTTTGGAAATCTTTATGATTATCCAAATCTAGGATAGGCAGAGAGTGACATAAGCTTAGAGGAACAAAGTTGAGTGCATTTGCACATCCTCTCAGTCTGTGGAAGGTGGAGGCAGGAGGATTTAGGAGCTCAGAAACTGCTGTGGATACATAGCAAGTTGAAAAATACTCCAGCTACTCAATAACCTGTATCAAGGCATTTAAACAAGCAAAATTAAAAGATCAAAGAAAGAAAGGACTGGAGTTTGGAGGTGGATCAGGGTGGTGGGGCAAACTGGTGGAGTTAAAAGCTACTTTTAATTTTGTAGCTTAAATGAAGTCATTTGTTCTCTTCAGGGTCTTTTAATGAGAGAGAGAGAGAGAGAGAGAGAGAGAGATATGCAGAGACAGAAAGATGAGAGAGACAGAAACAGAGACATAGAGCGAAGTCTTTGGTAAATATTCCAAATGTGAATGTGAAGGAACAGGGACCAGAATTTAGGGGTTCACAAGAATAGCTGAGGAATGTTGAATATTTTAGAACTTGGTAAGAACCTGTATAGGGCTAACACAGGCTCGAACAATCAAAGCTGGTTCTTAGATTACAAATAAAGGAACGCATGGAAGCCTGCCGCTACACTTCCTGATGGTCTCTAATAATGCAAGTGGTGGCACACCCATGATGCCACAATAGTAGCTGCTATGAAAGGCCTGGGGACAGCATTCTCCCGTGCCCCGGAGAAAAGAGGCATGCAGAGGTATGTTTCTATGGCTGCCAGGTTCTGTGTTATTACATTTTCCCATTTTGTGCCACAAAGCTATCATCTTAAGCCATTAATAAATAGGAACACTGTTTGCATTTCTTAAGCCTTTTACTCGCGGCCTCTTCTGTTCCCAGCAGTAATCACACCTCTGAGTCCTCCCACCTTGAGAAACAATGACCATCTGAGTCTGTATTCTTGTCACCATTCCACGGACTGTTGAAGGAATAAGTGCAATATGCTTTTAACAGGACTAATCACCATCATCACGATTTATATTCTTCCCGTGGTTTGTCGGTACCCTCACATCTAGTAGTTAGGCTTTCCAGAGAGTTAAAGCAGTGTGCTGTGGCTGCCCAGCTAATGAGTGAATAGCCAGAAACTGGATTATGCTTTTCTAAAGCCCCAAGAGACCAGGGGCAGTTTTAGCATCGCGTCCCACATGCTTCCCTATACAACATGGATAAAGTGAAGAGCCATCGTATGACGATATATACACATCAATTGAAGAACTCATGGGTAACTGTTATAAAAGCATAGGCTAGGCCTGAGGGGGTGACTCGCTCTGTAAAAAGCTTGCTACACAGGCATGAAGACCAGAGTTCAGATCCTTAGCATACACTTAAGTCAGGGTGTGACACTGCATATTTATACCCCAGCACCGGGAGAAACAAAGCTGAGCATTCTGCAGCCAGTCTAGCCTCTCAGTGACCTCTGAGTTCACTGAAAGACCCTCTATCAAAAATAAAATAAAATAAAATAAAATAAAATAAAATAAAATAAAATAAAATAAGTGGACGGGCATAGAGGAAGATGCTGGACATCAGTACTTGACCTCCATGTACATGCTCACATGTACACAAACATACATCATACATATATAATAAAAATAAAACACAAGTCAAAGGGGGGAAAGACTATTGTTTAGAAACAAAGCCATGTATGGAACCCGGAAGGAGAAGACTTCCATGGGTGCCGATCTTGTTGGGTAGACCTTACCTTATCCCATGTAAGTCACTGGGTTCATTGTATCTTACTGTTTCATCTGCAAGATAAAAGAAATGTGTTAAATAATCCCTCAGCTTAAGAGTGCAAACTGTGGAGCTAAACGGATGTCTCTAAACCCACCTTTACCACTCACTAATGAGTCTAGTTCTTTGCACATTTTTATGCAGATTGGAAAGTGAAGACATCATTGCGCCTATTTGAACCGTAGTTTCCTCATCTGAAAACTGAGGCTAATAACCATCCCCATCTCTTTAGATTGCTGTGAGCACTTAATAAAACAAGTCAATAGTCTGAAGTGATTAAATAGTGTACAGCTTGGAGTCAATGCTATGTAATGGCTTCTTAAATTAAAAAAAAAATGTCGGTTCAGCAGCAGGGTATTGTGAGCCTTTGAAGCCTGTTATTACTGAGAGTGGAGAGAAGATGTGAAATTTACAAAGGAGCTGGCTTCAAAGAAGAATGCTGAACTGGCAAAGCGTTGTGGCGACTTCAGCAGGACACCTCAGAAGGGATATAGTCTAATAAGCAGTGAGCTGCTTCATGGGTCTAACTGGAAATTCATGGGCCACACCCAGTAGGAAGTAAAGTAGGGGGTAGACTTCTGGCCAGGACCTTCCAGAAACAAAGCAAGGTAACGGTGGATATTCACAAGGTCAGGCTGACCTAATCACTAGTCAGTGTTCATCCATAATAAACCAGCCACCTCGCTCTTCTCTGTTCCTCCTTATTGCCCTCACCTAGAGCTCCTCCATTCTGGCAGCGTTATAGCATAGAGTCCAAAAAGTCAGTGTTCCTCACAAATCTTTGGGCCTTCCGTCCATGGCAACTATTCCATATATGCTTGTCCAGTTTCCATCATTTATTAAGTAGAGGGAAACTGAAAATACCCTGCTGTCTATGGTTGTCTATGGAGTCCTGTGTAGTTTCTCATTTGCTGGTACCTCCAAGTGAGCTCAAGCTGAAGGAAGACGGAAGCCAAGAGGTGTCTGTGTGACATGACCCTTTGTTCTTGTGTGAACTGCTTGTTTGGCTGGTTTCGTGGCACCTGTCATTCTTACCTGCCACCCTAGCACGGAACTGAGTTATTAGGGGCTGCGGAGATAACATAGAAGGTAACAGTATTTGCTGGGCAGATAGGACCTGAATATAGATCCCAGCACCCAAGTGAAAAACCATGTATGCCTGGGAGTATCTATAATCCCAGGGCTGTGGGGCAGAGATAGGACAATCACCAGGGCTTACTGGAGCCTTGGATTCAATGAGAGGTACTGTTTCAAGGAAGTAAGGCAGAGAGTGATGGAGCAGAATGGCCCCGTCTCCTCCCCCTGGCTCTGAGGACCTGCAGGCCTGAATGCATGCAGCACACATAGACAACGCACTTGCATATATACCCCCTTTCTATATTGCTTTCCATCTCTGTTTCTCTCCCCCCTCTCCTGCCTCACACACTACAAGCCTTGGCAGGCCCCCCTGTGTATGACTGTGTGAACACTTTGCAAATGGGTCGTGCTCGTGAAAAAGAAAATAAAACGCGTGAGCCTGTCAAATCCAGGACTGCTGTCCTTCTGCCTTCCTCCTCTTTCCTCACCCCTGCCCACCTACCCAGCCTCCTCCACTGTCACCTTTTTTTCTCTCTCATTCTTCCTCTCTTCCTTGTATTCCAAGTGACGTGACCCAGGACTAATTCCTGATCTACTCTTTGATTTCCCCAGGAGGGGATTTGATCCCTCCAGGGGCCTTAGCCCACCTGAGGCCAGACAGTGACAGTGGAGGAAGGCAGAAAATATTAGGGAATGAGGAGCCAGCTGAGTCCCACTCTAGAAGAATGGGTTCGGGAAGGGATTTGCATAGGCTGGGAGCATGGGTGTTTTGCTCTTCTGCTTCCAAAAGTTGTTTGCCTTTCCCTATCTGAATTGTCTGGTTCAAGTGAAGCAGTCTGATTCCAGTGAAGAGGGAAATAGAGGAGAAGGAAGGAGGAGGAAATCATTATCTCTCGAGGGTCCAGGGTGTCCCAGGCTCTGCAGCAGAATGTATTGTGTAGCTGCTTTCAGAGTCAGTGGCGGCACCCAGAACAGTCTTAGGACACTTCAGCTTGCCTGTAATTTCCGCTTCTCAGAAGCACTTGTGCAAGTAGTTTCTGAGGGAACCAGCCTCAGGGAGTGGAAGTCAGGGACAAGAGAGTGATGCTGGGAAGGAGAGAGGGGCAGGCTTGGCTCTGAGATGACACCCTCTAAGGGGAACAGCTGCTGGATTCCACCAGGGCTTTCTAGACGAGCCGCCTGACATGACATGGGCCTCCGATAATCAGTTCTTAGCCTCATGCAGCACTTAGGATACACTTCCACTGTATCCTCCATAATCTTTGGACCTTTTCTTGCAGTACTTTTAGCAAACCCATTCCACCCATTATCACCTCATTTACTAGACTATCATCCCAGGAGCATAGTATCAGTACCTGTTGGAGCACTTGCAAAAAACTTGAATCATTTCATAAGAACATGCCAGGAAGAAAGTCCCATACTCTACTCTGCTCCTACTTCAACGTACCCTAACACACACACACACACACACACACACACACACACACACACACACACACGACCTTCCCAATTAATGAGCAAGGCTTTTCTATTGCAATTCCCTCAGCATATAAATTATTCCCTTGCAATTATACATCCTCTTGTTGGGACTGTGTTTCACAGCTCTGGTTATGCCCTTATTCTGTTTGTCTGCAGAGCTGGAAAGGAGAAGCAAGCACATAATCCAGGAGAAAGAGTCATATTGAGAGAGAGGCTTGCTTTGTGTGAGCTTTTCGAAGTGTGTCTATACAGGGCAGGTTTCTTTCCTCCGGCCAAAAGGGAGGTGCTTTTCTTGCCTTCTGGAAGATTTCAGAAGAATCTTCTTTCATTGTATACCTGGATGTCCTATATGTGCTTTACAAACCAATTCTTTTTCTGTTAGAGGTTTACACACATGTACCAAGGTATTACATGGAGTCCCTTTGGGGTCTGGGAATGAATCATCATTAGGCTTCAATACTATGCGTGACTTTCAACAGTTTCCTTCAGCTAACAGCTGGTTGACTTAACTATTCCAGCTTCTATTTCCAAGTCTTGTTCCCAACATTGACATGCTTTTGTTTCCAGAATCTACATGTCTTCAAAATACCAAAGACCTAACCCAACCCAATACATCAACCTGTGTTTCACCTTTACTGCATTCTACTAGGTGAAAGTATTGGCATTTGTACTGCCAATATAGGCCAGTAATTGGAAATATTCCATTTCCTCCACAGTGTGGTCTTTATAGAAATTCACAATCACATCTTAGGGGTTTTATTTCTTCTTTTAAAACGCCTTTGTCCATTTTTGGGAGGATTTCTTACAATGTATTTTGATCATGTTTACCCCGTACTCCTCCCAATAGCTCCTCCAAGAATCACCTCACCTCCCCATCTACACAACCCTGTGTCTTCTCTTTTCAACAAGCCATAGAGTACAATTTGTGCTGCACAGAAATTGACCACAAAGGGTCTAATTTCTAAAGCAATTCCTGACACTAATGATCTTTCCCTGAATTCCCTTGGAGACAGACTGTGAAGTAAACAAACAAAAAAAATTTTTTTTTTTCAGCAATTACAGGCTACAGGAGTCAGAAACCAGAAAAATCACTCAAGGAGAGAGAAAGTTGGTATTAGGGGTTTGGGTACTGGGAGGAGAAAGCAGTAACCTTCACCCTGTCCTTTGGGCTGCAGTAAAAGACAAAAGGCAAAAGCATTAACTCACAGATTCCCTTTCATATTCATATACTTCTGAGTAGCATGTGCTAAAATACCCAGTACCTACTTCGAGAGTATCTGACATCCTTCTGCCAGAGGACAGCTGGGACAAGAAGCCAAAGCTACAAGAAGCTTAAACTGGACTGTGCACCCACAGATGAGATGCTAAGTGAGGTTGGCTAAGTCTCAAGTGGAAATGCTCATTGTGGTCATCCATATCCAGAGGGGTGGAGGTGGCCAGGGTGCTTGAAGGAGTGCAGAGCAGTGCTTGATCTGTAGCTCCGATTAAACCAACTTTATATCTCCTTCACGCTTTGGAAGCAGTTGCACAACTCCCCTGCATTCTTCCAGGCTAGAGAAATACAACTGCTGGGACAGTGCCACGGCTCTCACATTGTCATTTAGTCCTGCCTAGCATGCCTGCTGCAGCTCCTGTGCTAACTCTCTTCCAAGAATAACCTTACATTCCCTTGTCACCTCCAACACTCGTATCCTCTCTCTCACTAGCACCCTCCTGGTAAATCAGTCTCTAAGTCATTGAGAAAATGGAGCTACTGCAAGGAGCTTGCTCGTTTTCATACAGACTTGTCAGGCAACTGCCGCCCTGCTAGGACCTCTGTCCTCACTTCAGGTGCCGTGGGTGGAATTCCTTGCTTTTATCTCGGACCAACCTGTACAGACAGCCTTTTCCTTGAGGAAGCAGGTCTTGAATATAGCTCTAAATTCTCGGATTTCGGACCCCAGCCTCATTTCTCTCCAAACACTTTGCTATTTCTTCTTTTCCCCTGTACACTGTTTCCACCGTGTACAAATAAAAATTTATGTCCCCTATGTGGGAATTTTAAAAATCTTTCATTCTCCATCTTCCATTGCCTATTTCTTCATATCACTAGTTCTTTTAAGTAGCAAGAATTCTTGAAAGAGTTGTCTATAATTTTTTTTTTTCCTTCTTCACCTCTGTGTCTCCCCAGCCTATTTCCCTTGGGTTTCCATTCACAGCTGATTAGTGAGGCAGCCAGTCCCAACAGTCAGGGTGTGCCAAATGTCCCCCCATGACATATGAGGGCACCGACAACTTTGTCCTTTATCCACTTCTTTGTTTCTTCCCTTTTTGTTTCTCATGAAACCATGCTCTTACGATTTTATTCCCATTTTAGAATGCATTTTCTTTCAACATTCGTTCCTCACTCTTTTTTGCTTTCTCCTGATAAATGGAGATGCGGCAACCGAAGAGCTCTCTCTCTCTCTCTCTCTCTCTCTCTCTCTCTTTAAGAGCTTTCTCTTAAAGTTCCATTTTCTTTCTTTTATCGATATGCACTAAGTGAAATTTTCTTTATTCCCAAACTGAGACAGTTGAATAAGTTTTATTATTATTTTAACAGGCATCATTGCTTAACATTGTTACAGGCTCACACCAATATTTAACAGCTACCTCAGAGCTTTGCCATCTACCACACCCCTACCCTCAAATGCCCCATTATCAAATTCTCATACCAGAGTGCTTTAATTATTCCCAGTGACTGGAAAGATTCTACACAAGTGAAAACAGATCTACTCCTGACAGCTGAGGTCAGAAAGGTTCTTTATGTTTGCATAAACATACTAAGCAATTTCAATTAGTCTCTGGTTTTACATTTCCTTTAGATTTGGCAACTTCCAAGTAGACATCTTCCAACTTGGACCACCCCCCTGCACTCCAGGCTCAGTATATCTGTGGGCTCTAGAAGACCATTTATGAATAAGAAATTTATTTAAGTCTTTGCTAAACTTCAAAGAATGGGGGCCTTTGAGGACCTGTAATAGAATTGCTGTAAAGCTGAGGCAGCTACTTCAACAGAGTAGACATGTCTTATGATAAAAGACTAGACCGTCGCTTCACAAACAAGGAACATAAATCGCTACTGAATTAACTGCTTTCCATAAAGACGGCTTTTGGCCCAAACCAGTGTGACTTGTCATGTTTATCAAACATCGTGGCCACAGTTGCCAAAAAAGGCAACCATTTTGTGACTGGGAACATAAGAAAAGGAAGTCACCTTAGCTGATATAGACCAAAACAGAGACTCAGAATCCCTATGATAGATACCAGACACAGGTGCTCAGGAAGCAATACTAGCCTGAAAATTATCCACACGAGAAAGTTATTTTTTAATTAGGGAAAAAATAAGCTTATTAGACATTTACCTATGTCTCCATTAGTTCGGGTGCATCATTTGGACTTTGCCAGGATTTTCCTCAAGCTGTAAGTCAACTTCACCATTCCTGGGGCCAGTTCTGTCCTAGGTTTATACAGGAACTGTGGGTTTGTGTTAATTATCTTTTCTATCCACTTAAAAGTACACAAGGCTGTAGAACTAGAAGTAGTCTGTGATTAACCAGTGTGGGCACTTGCAAGTAGAACCTTACTGGACAAGAGCACCAATTAATGAGACTGATTGCCCTAGAAAATTGCCATCCATTTCTGTAAAAGAATGGAATTGCCTCCTGACCCCAAAGCCCAGGCAGCCCACAGCACAAAAGGGCCATGTTAACAGAAGAATAGATTTCCGAAGCAATGCAGTACACCAAAGTTGCCTTGTGAATCTGATGTCTGTGTTTGGAGCAGGCCACAAGCTTTATAGGAAGAAAAGTGATGGTCAGACAATGAATGGACATGCTGACCTGGCAGGGCTGGAAGATGTCCAACAGTAACATGGTGGTACCCCAGGGTCATCGCCATGTTGGTTGTCAAGAAGGGATTTTCTGAGTTGGCATTCTACACAAAAGCAGTATTTGTTAAAATGTGCTGGAGAATTAAGGAAGTTTTCTGCGAAAAGAAACACATTCATGCATTCTCTGTGGGTTACAATGACAGAGTTATTTTGGTGATAGCTATCTGATCAAAGTGAGTGAATCAAGGAAGAGACCTGCACTTGAGTGCTCACTCAACTGAACAAAAGCAAACAAGGACGAGAGGCTGACTGCACCGTGAGTGTTCACAGAGGAAATTGATTCAGAGGGCAAGTAGATTGCATCAGTATACAAGGCTGAGGTTAGGAGGAAGGCTGGGCGTGAAAAGTGATACACCGGTTGCTAGGTATGAATCAGCATCTGAATTGCTGCGAATGGCAGGTGGGTGATGATGGGTGAAGGTGTATGCGTCCGTGCATGCATGTGTACATGCCTCTGTGTGTGCGTGTTAACCATGAGTGAGGGCAGTCGGGCAAACTCATGTGGACGCAGGTGTGTGTTTGTGCATGTAGAGCGGCCAGTGACCTCTGAGCCACACTGCGTACCGAGAGCCTGTGATTGATCAGAGTGGGCGGGTAAGTGCCCATGTGTACTCTTGTGTGTAGAGAAAGTGGAGTATGCTGGTCTCTAAGGGCACCTGCAACACTTCGAATGCCAGCAAGGAGTAGGAGAGAGATGCTCACTGAGGCGTGCACTGCAGCCGCGCTGCTCCTACAGGATGAGGGAGGCCAGCGACTGTGCCTTCCCCTTTGAACTAATACGTGTAAAGCCACATAATCTGTGAAAGACTGGTGGCGCATTGACTTTGTCATCTCTGCTAAGCTTAAGCTCATGTGACGACTTCACCTCCACAGGATTTCACGTGATTGACTGGAGGGGCTTCCAGAACCTCTTAAATGTGCAAGGAAGCACCACGGCTCCTTATTTATACTTTTAGCATCTCCAGGCCCATGGGACTTTCCTGGAGAAACTTCCCATCATCGTAAACTGCCAGCCACTGCTCCATAGCTCTTCCCCCCTCCCATTCGTTTCCGTCTAGGTTTTTGTCCTTTCCCTTTAGTACTGTGAGAAGTGCTAGTGCCTATTTACAGCTGTGACTTCTCTCAGGCTCTTCCTTAGGTTTCTTGGTCAATCAACTTGTAACACCTTGTCTCATCATGCAGAAGGGACCAGAAACTCCCCCACGTTGTTCTTGTGGGATCAGTAGGAACTGAAGGTCCAGTAGGGTTTGGAGTTGGGGAGAGGCATACACAAATGTGCTTGTGTCCACATGAACATATGACATGGCAGGCAAGGATGACCCCGGGTAAGAAGCTAGAGCCACTCTCATGTCATTGTTGTCCACAAGGCAAAGATTCTTCCATGAGGAGAAATGGGGCATCATTAGATTCAAGAGATAAAGGATGTCATGGAAGAGAGGAAGATGCTAGAGAAAGTGGAAGGACATGTTCGAAGGAGGCTCTTTTCCAGTTGACAGTGGCACCTCTGAGGCCAACCACAAGCCTCTGTGTTCCCTCGGATTTTTCTTTTTTTTTTCTGTCCTTTTCCTTCTCAAAGGGAACTACAGTCATAAGGGAGTCTTCCGTGGGGAACAAAGAGAAAAAGATTGTGATAAAAGAAAGATGTTTCCAACTTCAGACTCACAGCTCCTGAGCTGAGCCTTCACTTCCAAAATGTTTTTGTGTTTTTCACTCTTCTATAAAAATGAAGGCAAAGGTAGAGTAATCCTGGGGTTGCAAAGGGGTAGGAGAGACTTTAACACATCTAGTAGTTTATTGTCTGTTGTAGATTTGGGAGAAGATGGTCTCATGGCTTCTCCCACCTTTACCTCATTACTGTTCCACGGTGCCTGTGGAATACAGAACCTTTGCCAATATCCCTCCTGAACCAGCTCCCAATATAAGCACCCTCTCACCAATGATCATACCTGACTCATTACTATGTTCTTCAGGTAGCTCTTATTTTCCGCTTTATATTTTCTTAAGGAGAAAGCTGAAGCTACTGAAGAATGATCTGTTCCTAAAGCAGTAACACTGTTCTAATTGGGGCTTTGTAAGTTTAATTCTAGTTATACTTTTGTTATTTAGCACTGCCTTTTATATCAAATCAGATTATTATTATTATTATTATTATTATTATTATTATTATTATTACACTCATCTGTTTTCTGTGTTCCTATGTTTTTAGTCAGCCTTAACTGGCTATATTCTAATAGACTTAGTATCATAACCATTTATGAGCTACTTAACTCATGTAAATCATCCTCACATCAGCTTTGCCAATTGTAAAACGATAGTGTTTCTAGACTGAAGGTTTTCTGTGACAGTTGAGTGAACACCCCACCCTGCTACACACACACAGTGAGAGAGAGACAAACAGACACACACACACTCACAGAGATAGATAAATACACAGCGAGGCAGGGGAAGGGAGAGAGCATGATATAATTCAAATGTACTTATGACACAGGAAATGTTAAGTCATTTTTCCTAACTTCCCCTTTGAAGAGAATTCACTCTTCTTATTTTATGCGTTTGCACATTTAGTAGTTTTTCTTTATCTATTTTATAGTCAAAGTACCAGGACTAATTAGAATTTGTTATTGGTCACAGGGTCTCAGTATTATATGTAGAGATGAAGAATATATAAAAGGGATTTTTCTCAGTCTCAAAGATCCAGAATTGTCCAAATAGACCCAACATGTATGAACATGACAAGAGTATAATCACAGGGACCCTTGGGACATCTAATTCCTCTCAATCATGTGTATTCCTGAAGAGAAACACAATTCAAATTCAGAGAACAAATTAACTCTTCAACTTCAAGTGCAAGAAAGGAGAGTTTCTCTCAACTGGAGAAGTTTTTCCCTTCCACCTTTACTTTTCTCACCTTCATCACCTGACCCTGTATTTTTTTCTTTTTTAGAAACATATCTGCCAGGCACGGTGGGGCATGCATGTAATCCCAGCACTTGGGGAGGCAGAGGTAGGCAGATCTCTGAGTTTGAGACCAGCCTGGTATACAGAGTGAGGCTATACAAAGTAACTCTGCCTCAAACAACCTAAATAACAAACAAACAAACAAAGAAATATCATATTAAGCTTATCTATGGAATTCTTCTCACAATATTTCTTTACAAAGCATGCTATTTTGCACCTGCCAGAAGTCATTTTGACCATGCAGTGAGGGTCCTTCTCAAGGAGTAAGATGCTAAAGGACAGACCATCTCTGTAAGATGCCTCTGTGAGGGGACCATGGTCCCTGAGTGTTTAGTGCTTTTCTACACAAGATGCTTAGATTTGGACTGCCTCCTAGCAAAGCTCCTGTTTCCACAGAACTCTCATCCGTCTCCTCCATGCAGCCTCTCTGACTGTACCTCCTCACACTCTGTTGCTCTGTCTGTAACCTTGCAGTCTCAGTTCCCCATGTCTGCATTCTAGTTTCCTCCCTTTATCTAACACGGAGTGGATATCTATGAAGAATATCCAGAACCTTCTGTTAATCTTGCTGTAGATACAGAAGCAAATTTGCTACCTTCATAGTACCACTAAGTTCTCAGTCTAATGTTGGGTTAGGCCATCCGCTCTCCTGTGAGACTTTTGAGTGTTTTTGTTTTTGTTTTTTGTTTTTTTTTAATCTACAGAAAAGATTTTATGGCCGTTAGCTCAGCAATTGTACAGTCTAATCATTAAGGAGACACTGATGGTTTGTAAGTAGATAGTATAGAAAATATATGAAAATGCTAGAAGGAACATAGCAGCGTGGCATGTGCATAAACTCCTCTGCTTCCACAGACATTCTAGTTAAAATTCTCTAGATATGGAGAAGAAATTCACAACGGCTTGAAAAGGACTTGCTCTCGTGACATCACATTGGCATGCAGAGGGTCTGTCACATTTTGTAATGCCTCCCTTGACCTCATGTAATGTTAAATTGTTCATCTGGCAGATCAGGGATCAGGTCCCCCCCTTCCCCCACCACATACACACACACACCTTCTGAGGTGAGGTCTAACTATGAAGCCCAGATTGGCCTTAACTTCATATCTTCCTCCTTCGGCCTTCTAGGTGCTGGGGTCACAGATGTAAGCCACCGTGCCCGGTCCAAGACTTTTTTTTTTAGAGCTTAAAGCCAAAATTTGCTAAAATGTGGCTTTTACCAGTACACGTACTATTTATTAAGAAAAGCAGAAAAATGTACTTCAACAAGCACTCATTAACACATTCATTCATATGTTGTTTTATGCAATCATGCACACATTCATTGAACTCACAAGCTGAGTGCTCATTACATGTTACTTGTCTAAAAGGTCAGAAATGAAGAAAATAGTTAACTTTCTATGTGAGATTAATGATGAAAAGCCTTATGCTCTTTCAGCCTTCAGCAGTCATTACTTTATTAATTCCTACCAGAGAGGACTGTTTCTCAGTCTAATCATGCAGTCAGTTTAACTGGAGTGTTGATAGCCAGACTTCTGAAACTCACTTTTTTCCAGTTGTGACATGGCCAACGGTAACTGAGAGGCCCCAGAAATGTGATTGAATGACTGCCTACACAAGGATTGTTCTTAGAGTATTTCACCTTGTCGGGTCATTTTAAGAAATTTGCCGTAGTGCTGTGAGTGGATACCTTTATCATCTTCATCACCATCCGCCCATCCACACCGGCAGCTGCTCTGCCCCCATCTCCCACTGGCATTTAGCATCATAAGACTCACACCACAGGGACTCGAGCAGTACACTGAGTCTGTGACAGGGGATGTCTGAAAAGACTGGAGCGCCGGTTTCAAGAACTTGGCACCTAATTTGATCTTAACAATGTGGAGCTAGTGCAATGGAAACAGTTTTAGAATTCAGGAACCTCTAGGGAATTCTCCTTGAGTTCTCTGAAATGCTCGGCAGTTTGCGATATGCCTTACATCTCCAGCACTTCTGATCACATCAGTCATCATTACCCTTCTGGGGAACAGGGAAGGGAGGGAGGGCTCCTGGAAGGGCCCCCTTTAGATTGAGAATAAGAGAAAACACCAGTATTATTCACCAGAGTTCAGAACCCACAGAATGGCAAGGACCCACAGGACCCATTGAATGGGGCCTTTCTGAGGAGGAGATCTGACCTTTACAGAGAAAGAGTGGAGTCCAGGTCAACTTTAAATCACAAGCACAGAAGTGTAATATTTCTTAGAATCCCTAAGTCCCAGGGAAATTTTTTTTTTTTTTTATTCAGGTTCTTTCTTTACAGGAAGAACTGTTCGTTGTTTAAACTCGCCCCTGAATCAAGCCTCTGGCATCAGCTCTTTCCCTCACCATATCAGAGGAAGCATCTTACTGAGTGATTTGCTTTCCTCCTGTTTGCTGGGACTTATTAAAAGAGCTGACTGCCAACAGATTTTCACCGCCTCAGTGTGGACTTACACCAGGCATTGCCCAATAAGACCTGACAGGCTGACGTCTCCAATCCATCAGCAGTGGTGGCTCAAGGCGGGAGGACAGGAAGGAGAGAATTTTGTTCCCACCCATTTCCTGAGAGACAGTCTTTGGTTGAATGGTACAGGATCTATTTTTAGAAATCTGCTTAATTTTGGAGTTTTGAGGACTTCACTTTTGGAAGATAGGGCTAAAAACAATACTCACCTCATTGATGCTAAAGAGAAACTGAAAATGACACTTTCTAGGTCACAAAGGAGCAATAGAGTCTATAAGAGGAAGAGGAAAAATTCTGACAACGCACTGGTGTCCCAGATTTGATGAACACTACTCCCTTTCCAGTGGACAAACAAACAGTGTTGAAGAATTTTAATCCAGTAACCTAGCTACTCTTATTATTTTCAAAGACCTTCTAGGACTGTGTGGTCCAGCTGGAATGCAGACACACCACACACCTTTAATCCCAAACAATAAAGTCTAATTGAAGGACAGACAAAGTGAGGAATCAGAGAAAGACTTGACAGAATAGGACACACCCCCAACAATCAAGAGAAAAGCACAGGAAAGAGAAGCTGTTTAAGAGAGCACAGGGAGAGGCAGTGGAGTTTGGAGAGTTGAGTTTAGTCAGTGAGTTGGCAGGCAGTGCTGTGGAGTTGAGTTCATGGCACTTCAGTTCAGTTTGTGGAGTTCAGAGGCAGTTTCTACTGAGATAGTTTTACAGAGACAAGTTGCAGAGAGAACAAGCTAGACACAGGTGAAAACAGAATGAGCCAGAGATCGAGAAGATGAGAACAAATTGCCAGAGTTAGTTTGAGGCCAAACAGAGCAATTCAATGAGAAACTAAGAGAAGTAAGATTGAATTGGTTAGCCTGGAGAGGAGTTTGAGCCAGAACATGTATATATAATGTGTTTTAATCATATAAATTCTGATTAACTTCATTTGTCCACCCTCCCTTCCTGCTAGTCCCTTCTTCTTCACAAATATTCTTTCCCCCACTTTAATTCTTTATATATTTTAGATTATGGATATGAGAGAAAATGTGTGGTTGGTTTTTTTTTTTTTTTTATCTCTGAGTCTGCCTTATTTTACTTATCCTGATAATGTTCAGCTTCTATTCGTTTCTTGCAAATAACATAGTTTTGCTCTTCTATAGGAATAAATATAAGCCTATTGTGTAGATATGCACCACATTCTTTTAGCCACTCATCTGCTGACATATTCTTTAGGCTTTCATGTCTTAGCTACATGCAAATAATGCTACAAAAAAAAAGTGATGTGAAAATACAGTTGTGGTTTGCTGACCATGGCTTCCTCAGGCACATGCTCAGGAGTGGTACACCTGGATCATATCTATGACAGTTCTAATTTTAGTTTTTGATTAACCACCTTACTGATTTCCATAGTGGCTGGGATAACTTATACTCTTCCCAAAAGTCTGCAAAGATGGCAGCCAGGCCAACACTGTTATTTTTTATGACAGCTGTTCTGACTAGTGTATAGTGAGATTTCAGTGTAGTTTTGATTTGTTTTCCCCTCCTGGATTTTTTTCATGTCGCATTGCCACAAGCTTGCTCCACCCTCTCCCCATCGTTCTTTCTTAAGCGTTGGGAACAGTGATGGCAGTAATGGAGGAAAAGAGCAAAAACTTCGGCCACGTCCTCACTGCTCACTTGTAGAACAGAGTAGGAAAGCATGTGGCCTCTCAAGACTTTCTTGTCAGTGTCGATGGCTCATTCTTTCAGTAGAAGTATTGCAGCTGCGCTTTTAGAAGCGCACGGATTCTGATTGCTACTTAGATAATATTCAAGATAATTAAATTTTCCAATTCCTCTAGAAAGAAGGCAGTGCCTCCTTCGAGGGAAATCTTCTTGCCTCTCATACAAGGCGAGACTTCTTGGCATGTGAGGTTTCTAGCTCACATGCTGGTGATTTTTAAGATCACTTGCTAATATCCTTAAGACTAGTGAAATGGGAAGTTGATGGAATGAATTAATCCATGTAAGCTAGTTATGTTAGTCAGGAGCACACCATTGGATTAAGAGGGGCAGTGTAAAAAGTGTAAAATGACTTTTGATCAAGGGTGTTAGAAGTAGCTAACATTTCTCAAATGTGTTATTCAGGTTTCACATCTCATGGATACTGTCATATTATCTTTAAAAATGTATCCTGCCTATAATACAGCTGTTTAGTGTTTTATCTCATGCTACATGAAAGGAAGGACTAGTTGTCATCTGTCTTATTTCTATCATGTACTCCCTTGCTTTGCATGAAGTTGTGCTCGTAATAGTTTTTGAGGTGAAGCGAATTCAAGTGGAGAAATATTCTTACTATTGTGTATTCTGAATATCAATTAAATAACAAGCTATCACTAGGGACTATTTGAAGAAGTAAAGATGACTGGAACTTTGGGAGATGTTTACAATATTAAAGTAGGGCTTTATAATTTTGAAGTTAGAGACCAAATGCTGATATTCCATAGTAAGATATTTCAAAAGTTGACAGAAACTATTGGCTTTTCATGATGAGAGTCTTAAAATATTTCCTAAAGTTAACATCCCAATGCAAACAAAGCACATTTGCCATTTCAACATGTATTTTAGGCACTTATTGAGTGAGTTTTAATAAATGCCTTCATGGGTTAACACGTGTGTAGTAATACAGATATTTTTCTAGGTTGCTTTTCTGTTGCTTTGATAAAACATTCAGATCCAAAGAATGCAATGGAGGAAAGGACTTTCATCTTACATTTCCAGGTCATAGTCCATCACTGAGGCAGGTTGGGGCAGGAAATCAATTGGAAACTGAAGCAGAAACCATGGAGGAATGCTGTTTACTGCTTCATTTTTTAGCTTGTGCTCAACTTGCTCTCTTGAACAGCCCGGACCCACCTGCCTAGGGAAAGTGCTAGGCACAGTGGGCCAGATCTTCCCATGTCCATCATCAATCAAGATGATTTCTCACAGACACAGACACAGGCTAAGCTGACCTTGGCAGTCAGTTCTTCGAGCATCATCTCTTCTCAGACACCTCTAGATTATGACAAGTTGACAATAAAAAAATACCAGCACAGAGGAGGAACATCGACACCATTAAATATTTTTTAAATTTAATTTTATTGATATATTTATTGATTACAATTTATTTATTTTGTATCCCTGCTACAGCCCCCACCCTCAGCTCCTCCCATTCCCACCCACCCTCCCTCTTCTACCCCTATGTCCTTTTGCTAGTCCCCTAATAGAGGAGGACCTCCTCCCCTTCTATCTGACCCTAGATTATCAGGTCTCATCAAGGCTGGCTGCATCATCTTCCTCTCTGGCCTGGCAAAGCTGCACCCACCAGGGGGAGGTGATCAAAGAGCCAGTCACTGAGTTCATGTCAGAGACAGCTCCTGTTCCCCTTACTAGGACACCCACTTGAAGACTGAGCTGCCTATGGCCTACATTTGAGCAGAGGATCTAGATCCTCTCCATGCATGGTCCTTAGTTGGAGTATCAGTCTCTGCAGGCCCCTCTGGGCCCAGGATTTTTGGCTCTGTCATTCTCCTTGTGGAATTCCTGTCTCCTCCAGGTCTTTCTATCTCCATCTTATTCCATAAGGATTCTGGCACTCTGCCCAAAGTTTGGCTATGAGTCTTAGTATTTCCTTTGATACCCTGGTGAAGTAGAGTCTCTCAGAGGTCCTCTGTGGTAGGCTCCTGTCCTGTTCCTTGTCTTTTCCTACTTCCAATGTCTATCCTCTTTGTCCTTCTGAATGAGGATTAAGCATCTTCCCTAGGATCCTTCTTGTGAAAATCAATATGGTGCTTCCTCAGAAAATTAGGAATAGTTCTACCTCAAGATCCAGTTATACCACTTCTAGGCATATACCCAAAAGATGTCTCACCATTCAATAAGGACATTTGCGCAACCATGTTTGTAGCAGCTCTATTCATAATAGTCAGACCCTGGAAATAATCCATATGTCCCTCAACTAAGAAATGGATACAGAAATTGTGGTACATTTACACAATGGAATATTATTCGGCAATTAAAAACAAGGAAATCATGAAATTTGCAGGCAAATGGTGGGAACTAGAAAAGATCATCCTGAGAGAGGTAACCCAGAAGCAGAAAGACACACATGGTATATACTCACTTATGAGTGTATATTAGCCATATAATATAGGATAAACATACTAAAATCTATAGCCCTAAAGAAGCTAGACACCATTAAATATATTATGTTCACTCCTACAACTCGTGTGCTACATACAAAAGCAACCACATTTTTATTTCTTTTACTATAGCTCAATTTTGCTTTTTTTTTGAGGTGGGGATATTTACATAAAACCAGCTATAAGATTTGTGTTGTTTTGTACCTAGCTTCTATCACTCAGCATATCTGGGAAAACCAAAAGAAGATTAAAAGGTTGACGGTGCCTGAGGAGCAACACTTGGGCTTGTTCTCTGATCTCTACATGTACAACGTACAGTGCTGAAATTCATTCATACAGTCATATCTATCAAGAATATGTTCCCCTTAAAGTCAAGTATTATAGCATGTATAAACAGACTAGAATATTTACTGTTTCCTGTTGATGGACGTTTGGGTTGTTTCTCTTTTAGGACCTATGATGAATAGAAACGTTCTAAGCATTTTGTCGATGTTGTTTTGTGACGTATATTTTAATTTCTCATGGGCAAATACCCAAAAATAGAATTGAATGTGTTAACTTATGAGATATGGCCATAAAACAGTTGTATCATTGTACAATGTCACCAGAAATACATTCCACCAACAGGTAATTAAAGAAACTAGAGGGGAGAAAAAACAAACAGGAGGTATTAAAAATTTCTTAACCACAAGATGATGGGCTGATGAGATGGTTCCACAGATAAAGGCATTTCCAACAAAGCCTGGTGGTCTGAGTCTGATCCCCAGTACACGTGTGGGGGTAGCTAGTCTGTGTGTGTGTGTGTGTGTGTGTGTGTGTGTGTGTGCAAATGCACGCGCGTGTGCATGCCTGTTGTTCCTTGGGCACTGTCCACACTTTATTGGTTTTTAGTTTTTGGTGTGTTTTTTTGAGACAGAGTGTCTTGTTACTCTGGAACTTGCTGCATAGGCTAGGCTCGCCGGCCATCAGTCTGCTTAGATCCTGTCTCCATCCCCCCAGTGCTCCAATCACAAGTAAATGCACCACCACGACTGGATGTTTTCTCCTGAGTTCTGGTGATTAAACTCAAGTCCCCATGCATTCAAGGCAAGCTTCAACTATGCTATCTCAGGGGCTCAAGGTTGTGGTTCAAGAACTCAGGCACTCCAAGTTAAGGTCCTAGGACCTGAGCACAGAATCTGAGGCTGAAGGAGAAGAGGCACCACTTAAACAGCCTTAAAGTTCTTAGCTTCCTCTGTTGGGCATTCTGGGTATGCCCCCAGTCACAGGGGAATTTTTTTATCCTGGCTACTTTATAGTTTTACTTCTAAATTTTCCATTTGTCTTTTTCTTCATGTCTTCTCTGTCTTTGCTGATTCTTGTATCAAGCATGTTTCTGATTGCCAGTTTAACTATTTTTGTAGATAGTAGCTACATCAAAATCTTTGCCATATAATTCCAGCATCTGTGCCATTACATTGTTTGTGCCTGTTGATGATTGTTACTTTTTTCTTCACATAAGTTGATATACCCATGGTTCTCTGTATGCTGAGTGATTTAGGAGTGCATTCTGGATGACTTCAATGCTGTTCTGTGATTTTGATTCTTGATTACAGCCAGTAGTTTGGTGATAATTTGAATTCCAGTGTTCTTCCTAATCTGCTTGTTGATACTTGACTTTCGGAGACCTGAAGGGGCTATGTCAGGCAGTCTGCCCAGGCTTTATGGCTATGCTGACTGGGAGGAAAAAGTTGGCATGTATTTAGTTCATCTTAACTTGAACCACAGCCAGGAAGCTTGGTTTTTGAAAGCCCACACTCATAAGAGAAAAGAAAACCCACTTATTCACTTATAGTGTAGGGTTAGCATTTATTTACCAGACTACCACAGTTAGAACTGAAGCTCCTCAGGGGAGAGAGTATCTGTTCTCAGGATCCTCAGAGTCCTCAGAGCAGAGCCTGGAAGCATATACCCACCAGAAGCACTCGATAAGAACGTTTGAATGAGCCACAACAAAAAGGCCAATAAATAAGGACACATACAGTGGTGTGTGGTGAGCAATTAGCAGCATCGGGAAGATAATTAGCACAACCAATCCTTGTGACCTTGGACAAGTTGATTAACCTCTCTGTGTTTATGTGAGGTTTGTCTTTTCTATAATGATACAATGGCATTTATTTCACAGAGTGAAACAAAATATTTAGGACATAATACAGGCTCAAAAACACATTTTCTAAATTTTCTCTCTATTATTCTTCAATTGTAAAAATAACGAAAGGTGGAGCCATGAGACAAACCAAGGGCTAGGCTTCTGTGATGGGGCAATTGGTTTTATAGAGACAGATGACAAATGAAATTAAAGACAGCCTACTGCTTTTGCTCTGTCTTCTCTATAAAGGAAAATTTTCTTCAGATGGGAAGGAGGAGATTACTGATTTTGAAGTTCGTTGGATATTTAGTTAACCTTTCTCCCTCTAAATTGCATGTAATGTTGTGCAAAACAATGGGTTCCATTATATTTTTCTGCTTACACATCACAGTTTAACCATGCTCATACACTCTCCTCACCTCTGTCTTCTGTTCCTCAGCCTACTGCCTCACTCCCTTCTGTTTTCATGTCTTATTTTTTAAATGCAGACTCTGGGTATGAAAAGAATGCAGTCTTCATCTTTCTAAATGTGGTTCATTCCACCCAGCATCATGATCCATTCATTTTCCTGCAAATTGCGCAATTTCCTTTCCCATCGTAGCCGCATAAAAGTTCCCCATGCATGCATACCCATTTTCTTTCTCTACTTGTCTGTCGATCGGCATTTTTGTCAAATCTGTAACTTGGCTATTTGGGGATGGTGTCACAAGATAAACAGATGTCCTGCTATCTCTGTGGCTAAGCTAAATGTTTTCATCCTGCCCAGGTTAAAGTTTCATCTCTCTGTAGAATGGGCACAATAATATCGAGACTCCCAAAGAGCTGATTCTAGAGTGACAGAATAAAATTACAGGCATAGGATAAAATGAGAAAACTGCTTTTCTCATTCCCCAGGCTGTCAAAGAGTCTTATAATTGCCAAATCAGTAATTGGCAACCTTATTAGTGCTGCTGCTGTTGACCTTCTGGGCCAGTCAAGCTGGGCTAAGTTTGACAGAGCCCCACGACACAGCCCCACGGCTGCTGAGTCACAGTCTGCTCTGCCTCATTCCCAGCGGTTCTTTGGTCCCTACAGACTAAACAGTCCATCCGTCAGGTTCTAGCCCTGCTGGAAACTTTCAACTTTGGTCCTCCAAAGAACTCCGTGTGCCTCACCCATGGTTGTCCAGTACCCTGCCCGACTATCATGTACACATTCTGAACACATAATTTTTTAGGTAAGGAATACCCCTTTAATTCTTTGTTTTCAGGCACAGAAATAAATATGCTAATAACAGTCCTAAACTTCTAAATTAGTCTTTATTTTCCCCTCATATTTACCATACACCAAGCCCCCTGACTCATACTCTCTACCTATCTCCTGTCTTCCACTGACTAGACATTACCTGAAAATGTTACTTTATAGCTTGTGCACTAATACAAAATACCCCATAAATGCTTCTTATTTTAACTAGGTCTTGATTGCCTTGATTGAGTTGTTCATTGATATAGCATATAACTTTTCTATAGACTCATAAAACTCTAAAGACCATGAAAATCAGCCATTAATCTGGTGTGTGTGGGGAGGGGAGTTATATAAATGAAGAGCAACTAGACATCTCTGAGTATCTTTAGCCATAGTTCTAACTCTTTGGCACTGAGCTGTTGACTTCAGGGAGAAGAAGTAGCAATTAAATAAAGGAGGGGACAGGAAGTCTCCCATGCAGAATCATGGGCTGGCTTGTATAATATCTCCTTTGGAGAACGTGAGGACACATGCTGATTTGGGTGCAGTTCCTATGAGCTCTGCAATGCCGCTTGATGCTAGGATAGTCCAGCTTGTTCGGTTCGCCTTCCTTGAATGAACCTTTATGGGATGAAAGCGGTGCAGGTGTGACATTTGTTAGGTTTTTACTTCAAGAACGAAAGCCAAACAAGATTTCATTTGCCACGGCAGAAGGGGATTAAGATCAAGGAGCCGAACTAAAGCTCTAAGAATATTTCCATCTTACTATAATGCTATGCTTTTAAAATCCATTTTCATTTACCTAGATGCCCACAGAGGAAGACCTTGGGAAATGAGGGCTCACATGCTGGCCCTCCTGGGGTTTGGAGGAGCTGGTTAGCACTTGATGGCCAGGCTCAGGCAAAAAGGGGTTATAAGAAGTAGTTAATGTAAGGGCAGTTCCTGAGGAAGAGGGTGGAGACAGTATCCTGGAAGCCTGCATTTGAGGAAGAAAGAGCCCCCCACCCCCGGGAGCTGCCGAACCTGAGATAATACCTGGGCAATGCAAGTCAAAGCCTGCCTCACTGTGACCAACTTTGCAAGTCTTTAGTCTTCATAAGGATATAGATCATATAGTTGCCAGATCAGTAATTGGCATCCTTATTAGCTCTGCAGCTGTTGACTGCTGGTCCGGTCTAGCTGGGCTTGGCAGGAAGATCACATAGCTCTGGCATTCCAATCCATGGAGTTCTGACGCCTTCATTTAAAAACTGGCCGCTGAAGCAGACTAGGGTAACTTAGTGGTAGGGCACTTGATGAGCATATACAAAGTCCTGAGTTAAATCCCCATGATGGTAGAAAAAAGAGAAAAAGTAAATAGGTCTAAGCCAGAAGCTTTATGTGTTTGTTTCTGCTTCTTCTTTTTAAAGGGGTTTATTTATTTTTATGTATATGAGTGTTTACCTGAATGTATGTTTGTGCACCATATGCATGTAGTACCAGAAGAGGCCAGGGAAGGACCTCAGATCTCCTAGAGCAGGAGTTACAGATGGTTGTAAGCCACCATGCGGGTTTTGGAAACAGAACCCAGGTTGTCTGCAAGAGCAGCCAATGCTCCTGACAGCTAAGCCATCTCTCTAGAACCTCTCTTGTTATTGTTGTTGTTGTAAGGTCTCATGTAGCCCAGGCTAGCCTTGAATTCAGTAGCTTACTATACATGGCATTGTAGTGAAGAAAGGCCTTGGACTCCCAATCCCCCTGTCTCTGTCTCGTAAGTGCTTGGAAAGTATAGGCAGCAGGCTCTGTTATACATGATTTCATGCATTAAGTATGGGACGTAAGGCTTCCCACACTCACCATCTGAGCTTCATGCCTAGGGCCTGAATCCAAGCTCTGAAGGTGGTTACAATGGTCCAGCATGAGAAGGTCAGGAATTCCAAGACCAGGATGGAGTAAGAGGACTTCTTCAGGGAACACTGCTCACCACAGAACAACAGCATTAGCTGGGCTTTCCGTCTGTGGGAGGCATGTTCGTGTACTAGATACTATGATTAAATTGCAAGTCTGCTGTGACCTTTTTATTCTCTCTGCTGATTGAGTTCTGCTTAAGTCACTGGAAGAAACGGTTTCATTTCTAAGTGTTTAGTCTCCCACTGGGAAAGTATGAGTTGATGCATTTTTCCTTTGATCTCCACAGAGCTAGAATATGATCATGTTGGTGGATGGCAGTTCGAACGTCTATTCAGGAATTAACTCTGCCACTAATCCTTGCTTATCTCAGACTTACTATGCCTATGACCAATGATACACCCCAGTAAACACCATAGGATGCTATCAAATCAAACACTTGAAGTGACTCTGCAGGTCATCCTACCCGTGTGTAGGCATGTCCTCTGTCAAACTCTTTGAAACAATCAGAAGTAGAGAATGGCAGCATTCTTTGTGTCCTTTATTCAAGTATTCAGCCAGCTGAGTGGGGGTCTCCTTGTCTAATTGAAATCTTTCTAGGTGGAATTCATTTCATCTTGTTTTGTCCACTGAGGCCATGGGCAGTGACTGGTAGTTTGATCATCAATAACAATCTTGCATGAACTTGGAAAGAACGACAAATGCATCATAGCCTTTCTACTTCTTCTGTGTCATGGAGACAACCGCAGTTTCCCCCAAAGGGTTAATTGTCTTGTCTTTTGCCATCTTCTGAAAAGTCCTCTGAATTCTTGCAATTTCAAAGTAATTGATACAGTGAACAGGAATGTAGACTTATGGCAAGTACAGTTTTGGAGACTTTATCAGTGACCTTCTATGTCCCCAGACCATTTGGGGTAACAAATGGAATTCTTATGAGCGTAGTCTGAAGCACCCTGTCTTGAAATTACTTTTAAATGTGAAGCTAAAGAATGTAAGACACTATGCTTCTTTCTTGTATGATAAGTTTTAGATTATTTTCTTCCAGTGTATTTTAGAATATCTAGCCTAAAGACTCCAAAATAACAGATATAATGATTATTGCAAATAACAGTAAACTCAAGTGGTGTTTGTTTCCCTGTGAAATTGGTTTGTGCCCTATCGAGAAGTTAAGGCAATGGTAAGATGGGGATTAAAGTGATGTGAGAGAAAGGAGAATAAAGCCCATCTTCTTAAACACCTCCCATGTGTAAAACATGTTAGGCTTCATAGTTATACAAATGAGTGTACAGTGCCCATTATTATGAGAGAGAACAAAAGGGTTGAGATTGTCAAATGAAGGATTCCAGGGGCAACAGAGAATTGGGGAAGGAGCATTCTAAAGCATTCATTATGGTATGGATATTTCAGTCAGAAAGAAACTGGCTCCCCAGAATTTCAGTCTTGGTAAGTTATGAGATTCACCTTATCAGCAGAATAATTTTATTTATAAGTGGGAAAATAGTTGTAATCATGGTTAAAATGAACTTTGAAGAGTGATTCAGTCAGAGGATTTAACAGTACATATATAATGCATGAACTCATTTTACCTTCACAATAACACTATAAAGCACATACTCCATTTGGAGGAGACAAAACCATGGGAAGGAACAAGAAAAACATGATGAGAACTGTGGAGTGTCTGCACTACATAGAAGGTTTTATGTAGAGATGGTACCAATAAAATTCAGAGAGGTGGGTCCTTAGTTTAGGTGGCCATGTGGGTACCGCTTGAGGGCTAGGGCGGTGTGGAGGGGATGTCATGGTAATGAGAAGGACATAAGGCTACTGGAATTGTTTCAGGGTATTTCTGGCAACAGATGAATGCGCAGTAAGAGAAATCTGCTGTTTGTGTCAGGATGTGGCTCAAGCCATTGAGAAACATCGGCTGCAGGTGCAGGGCTTGGTCATCTGAGCAGCATGCATTGCAGGGTTCAAACCCTTCTTCCTTGGGCCAGCTATGCTTGCTCTTCTCTTCTTCTTTTTCTCGACAAGCCTTCTGTCTTCTAGAATCCTCAAAGGCCATTTCTCCTTGCCATGGCTTTGCATGTATATAAGATGCCCTCCCCCCCGGCTCAAATCCTCCGGTGTATTGGGACATTGAAGCACCACCATCACCGCAAGCCTGCAAGTTTCAGCACCACTTCCCCCACGATGTCTCCCATGCCCCTTCTTTCCCATACAATCACCACTCTCAGGAACTCCTTGGAGCTTTTCCGTCCCTGGGTGTCGCCTCTCACCAGCATTTTGAGACAACCTCTCCTCTTCTACACCCCATCTTTGTTCATCCCTTGCCTCATCCCTTCAGAGGCAAGGACAAATGACTGCAGAATCGGCACACAGGGTAGTTTTTTGTATGACTTCGAGTTTGAATATGAATGTCATTGTGAATGAAGGTGATTACATGAGGTCGCAGTTGTGTGCCGTTATGTAAGTTCCCTGGGTAGAAGAAGGCAGTAGGAACAAATACTTTAAAGTTAAAAGGATCCTTTCATCAACATTATTTTTAAAGAAAGGGTAAAGCATACCAAGACATGAGTGTGACTATCCAGATGTTGTAAGTTGAAAAATCTGAACTTTCTGTGAAGAAGGGATTAGTTAATATTTTAGATAACCCTTCAATGAAATTAAGATTTTCATACTATACTGCATATTCCTCGATGTATGGGCGTGGGGGGCAGACAGAGTAGTGAAGTTAAGTTAGAGCAATTGTGTATGATGTTATATACATTTTTTTCCATTTCTGTATTTATGCTTGGGCAGTATCTAGGAAGGTTGTTGAAAATAAGAATATGTTATTTCTGGGGGATTAAGTGTCTTTTCTTCACTGCATTGCTGATTTTTATACTATGATGGCTAAGTGTGTAGTATGTAACCAATACAAACAGAGCTGTGGTATGACAGCACTGCTTAAAGAGCACTGCAGGTAGGAAGAGCGGACACTCGGGAGATGTGCTATTTTATCTGCTTTAGAGAGTTTTTCAAAAAAACATTTCTCATTTTATTTTTATTAATTTTTCTTTAATATGTAAGATGGCTTCATTGAGACATTATTATATAATTGTACATAATATATATTATATATATATTTATAATGTCTTGGTTTCCTTTTGTTTCTGTGATAAAACACTCTGAGGAAAGGGTTTATTTCTTCTTACATTTCCAGGTCACAATCCATCACTGAGATCAAGTAGGGCAAGGAACGCAGGCAGGAACTGGAGCAGAAACCACAGAGGAACCAGCTTGCTGGCTTGCTTGCTGAATGACACTCAGTTAGCTTTCATAGACAGGCCAGGCCCAACTGCCTAGGGACGGCACCACCAGCCCTTCTGTATCAACTAGCAATCAAGGCACCTTCTGACAGATATGGCCACAGGCCAATCTGATCTAGACAGTATTTTTAGTTGAGGTTCCCTCTACTCAGGTGACCCTAGGTTGTGTCAAGTTGACCATAAACACTAACCAAGACAATCATTATACTTCGCTCATGTTCTTTTTGCCCTCTCCATCCACCTCTCTTCGAATCTCTCTCTCTCTCATTAGCAGCCTCATTCTTCTCCACAAATATCTTTATTCTGCTTTGGTGATATATATATTCCATCATCCATTTTCCTTCTTCCTTCTTCCTTCTCACTATAGGCATAAAATAGTTTAAAGAAAAGCCTACTCATTGAACAAAGTTTCTTCCTAATGTTTTGTGTTCAATTAGAAATTTATTCCAGGTGATAAGCACATATTCTCAGGAACACAACATTTGTCAGTGACTCCCAGAATATTTTAGCTCACTTGGCATCTTTGGACACACTAGGAAAAAGATGTCGATTCTTCAAAGCACCTTATTGCCAGATGTGGGAGATTAATGTAATGGAAAGACTGTGATGGCCTTTGTGTTAGGGTGCATGGGCCTAGGGCTATCCAGATCTCTTTTCTCCTAGGTGGACTGAGACCTTAATGCTAAGGGATGAAGTTTTGATGAGTGCGGACATGTGTGGCATGGTAGGGAGAGAGCAGATGATCATCGTCAATGATGTCAGAGAGAGCTACAAATCCAGGACTCTGAGGTAGTCAGAAAAAATACGAATGCCTCATATGAAGACAAGAAGAGAGAGACTCAATAGAAAGGAGAGACAGGGATCCAAAAGCAGCACTTCAAATTCTAATTGCTGATTGAGGTGTCCCGTACTCAGCAGCTCCCTGGGAAGCTGCCCTTTCATTCTTGTGGGCCCCTCTTCATGAGGCCTTTGGAAGCGAAGCTAAATCCCTGATTATAATGGAGTTGCCTCCCAGGGATGAATAGATTTGGGCTAATTGTGCGTGGACCCCCACGGAGGACAGATTAATGGGATCTGCTCTTGTGCTCAAATCATAATGCTCATTGGACAGCTGTGCTTCTTGGATTAGCTCACAGCCGCTTATGATAGTTTCAAGCCTGGGTCTTTCATCTATCATGGATGCAGCGATGGTTTCTGATTTACTGAAATGAAGAGCCCAAGGACCAGCTGGAAAACTCATAGATCTCTCAACAAACAAATGCCATGAGTCTGCTCCGGCTTCCTGGTTCTGTTACTAAGTGCTCCTTGGATCTGGACCACTTGTCACATTATCAAATAAAAGCAACACCTTGAGATCCTTTGTAGGGGAAGGTCCTTAAACTTAAGACTAGTAAAATTATAGACATTTTAGTAATTATAATACTCAGCAGTGTCTGGGAAGGGATAAGACAAAGGGCTTATGGGAAATATTTCCCAAGAATGATAATGGAAAAACTGTTATGTGTGTGAAAGAGATCCATGAATTATAAAAACATTCATTACATAAATTTTAATTAATATGAATATTAGTTTGCAAATTGCTAAAGCAATATGATTGCTGAGATACTTAAAAAAAATAGTGTTCTTGGACTTTGAAGCAACCACTATTAACTTCTATAGAAAAGATTCAACTAACTCAAAAGAGGGTTATTTTTTAAATTTTTATTATTAGTTCCATTTTATTAACTCTGTATCCCAGCTATATCTTGCTCTCTCATTCCCTCCCAATCCCACCCTCCCTCCCTCATCTCCTCCCTGCCCCTTTCCAAGTCCACTGCTTGGGGAGGACCTCCTCCCCTTTCATCTGACCCTGTTTTATCAGATATCTTCGGGACTGGCTGCAAAGTCCTCCTCTGTGGCCTAGCAGGACTGCCCTCCCTTGGGGGGGGGGGTGAGAAGGTCAAAGAGCCTGCAATTGAGTTCCTGTCAGAAATAGTCCCTGTTCCCCTTACTATGGGAAATCAATTGGTTACTGAGCTACCACGGGCTACATCCGAGCAGAGGTTCTAGGTTATATCCATACATGGTCCTTGGTGGAGTGTCAGTCTCAAAAAAGACCCCTGTGCCCAGATATATTTGGTCCTTGTGGAGCTCCTATCCTTTCCATGTCATACTAACTCCCCCTTCTTTCATATGATTCCCTGCACTCTGCCGAAGGATTGGTTATAAGTCTTAGTATCTGCTTTGATACACTGCTAGGTAGAGTCTTTCAGAGGCCCTCTGTGGTAGGCTCCTGTCCTGTTACTTGTTTTCTCCTACATCCAATGCACATCCCATTTATCTTTCTAAGCGAGGGTTGATCATCTTACCCCGTGTCCTCTTGTTTATCTTCTTTAGGTGTATAGATTTCATTATGTTTATCATATCTTATAGGTCTATATAAGTGAGTATATACCATGTGTGTCTTTCTCCTTCTGGGATACTTCACTCAGAATGAAAAAGAGGGATTGCATAAGAATTTTTCAGCAAGCCTTCCAGGGTTCTTTCCTCCTTCCTCTGAGTCTCCACTTTGCTCTGCCTTTGTCTGTGATCCAAAGACCATGAACCGAGACTGCCTGCCAGTGGAAGGGAAAAGCCCCTGCTAGATCACAATGCTGAGTCTAAAGCAAGTCCCTGCTCACCACATGCTTCAGTTGTGTGATCCTGGGCTTCTAGAAATTCGCTAGCCTCCACCATCAAGTAGACCCTTCCATGTCAAGCTGAGTGTCAGGGTGGAGGTACAAGTAGCAGTGGAAGAGCTCTTGGTGGGGACAAATGGGGGAGGATTTGTAATTTTTAGGGAACTCTAAAAGTTCACTGGGGGGCACAGAGTCCACTGTAAAGGTTTATCCGTCAACTCAAGTTGATTGTTCATTATATTCTCATTCTTGTAGAAGGATTCCACAGGCAGATTACAACATAGACCAAGAAGAAAGGAATGGTATGTGGTTTCTATAGAATATCCATCAGTTGCTGGGCATGGTGGCACATGTCTTTAACCTCAGCACTTAAGAGGCTGAAGCAGACAGATAAGTTTGAGGCTGGTCTGTACTACAAAGTGGGTTCCAGGCAGGCTGGAGCTACACAGTGCAAACTATCTCAAAAAATTAAAAAAACAAAAAAACAAAAAAACGTCAGTTTTTCATTCAAAATCTGGCAAATAAACATATAATCCAAGTGAAACACAGAATATTACCATGAACATGATAAGTTAAAGAACGCCAGCATTCTAACACCCCATGCTCCTAACGTGCATAGTATTAGGAGTCTGCCTCATTCAATTAGGAGAAAAATTTCTGAAGGTTAACACACACACACACACACACACACACACACACACACACACACGACAGCGACGGTCTGATGTCACCAACACCGTTAGCATGTCCTACCTCTCCACTGTAGTATCTTCTGCTAAATATTGATTTGGACCCCCAAAATGTTTTGCTTTCCATCCAGTGGGGTGTTTTTCTCCTCTTTCATGGTGCTGGGAAAGCCACTTTTTATTATGTTGGTCCTTCTTTTCTAGGCTTGAATGAGATACATTTTCTTTGTCACCACAGTCTCTTCAGATTCCCGCTTAACCGCCTTGTATCTGTTCACCCTAGTGAGTCCTCTCCAGGTTGCTTATGGTTTCAGACCCACCTTGCTTAGAATTGTCAGTGCTTCTCAGTCTTTTTGATTTATAAGCCCCAAGTACAACCGTTTATTAATTGCTTATACTACAGGCAGCACCTATGTGTTTCTTTGTTCTTATCAAAATTCTTTACTGTGGGGTTTGGAGGGGGGTGGTAGCTCAGAGGGGTGTAACTGTCTCCAAAGCCTGTGTAGCAACTGTTACCACTATTACCGGGTAGGCATGACCTCATTCATGTTCATCTCTCCCTCTTCCTTTCCTTTTCTTCTCCTTTTCCCTCTCACTCTCTCACTGAGACTGGATCTCAAGTAGCCCAGGCTGGCCTTGAATGGGCTGTGTAGCCAAGGTTGACCTAGAACTCCTGATCCTCCTGCCTCCATGTCCCAAGTGCTGGGATGGCAGGCACTGGCTTTACATTGTTTTATGCAAATCTATTGGCTAGTTACATCACAGAGACAATTTATTGCCATCACCGCAGGCACTCTTACCGTAACCAGAATAAGCTGACTTTAAAAGGCCAGGTAATGATTCATTTTAAAAACTAAATCAAATTTGGCACTGTGGCACATACCTGTCACTCAGGAGGAGAAGGAATGGGATGGAAAGTTCATTTCCAGCCTGGGCTGCATCCGAGACCCTGTTTTTAAATAAATGCACATGAACAGAATGCTGCAGTAACAAGATTTAAAGAAAAGAAGACCCACACCCATCACCCTAACACTGGCTTTTCATTCTACCATAGTCTCTGACCCTAGTTCCTGTTTTTGTATGTTTGTTACCATCAAGCATCCAATTTGTTATGCCTTTATTTTTATTTTCCGACTCTTTAGTTTTACTATGGCAGCAATGAGAATTTACTTTATGTTGTTGCAATGTATATACTTACTCTTTATATAAGTTGTTTTGCATTATTATAACAAAATACCTGAGGCTGGGTAACTTTATAAAGACAACAGTTTTATTAGTTCTGGAGGTTCAAGAGCCAGCATCTGGTAGTTGTCTTTTGCTGGCAGAGTCCTGTTGTAGCAAGGGCAACATTTTGATGGACTGGTCTTTTCACAAGTTTCTATATATTACAGTAATAATTTTTACATGCTAGTGCTATACAAATGATCAAGATAATGTTTGGTTCTTAAAACATTTCTAAGACATAGAACTAATACATGTATGTTGCACACTATGTCAGTTTTTTGATTGGTGTAAGTTTAAGACTATACATATTTTTATTACACAGAGATAATATTCTTATATTTTGGAATATTTTCTTCCAGGCTTTAAAAATGTGTTTAAACACATTTTGTGTACACAGACACAGGAAGATCATTTCACCACAAACAAGACTGAGATCATTCTCTCAAAAACATCACCTTTGGTTAATATTTCCATGTTCCCACAAAAGAAAAAAAAATTAGACATTCTTTACTACCTTGTTTTTCCATGGAAACTCTTCTTTGAGTTATCTCATAATTTCAACACGCTGAGAATTTGCAAGGGTTTGGAGACATTCCTAAACATGAAGCTATCTCTGCACGTGGCGTTCCATCAGTAGAGAATGGCCGGCATGCACTTCCTTTAGCAGCACGTAGTACACGCTCATTGGCCCATAAGCCATGGAGCAGAGCCCAGCAGTGATGTGGGAGGTGACTCCAGCTGGATGCTGGAACTTGCAGGGTGCTATCTGTGCAGCCCTGTCACATCTGAATAGCGTTCCAGCGTCTTTAGGAATGCTACGTACCTAATGGAGGAGAATGAGAAAGGTCTATTTATCATCTTACATACAAAGGCAGATGTCACTTATTGGCTTTGCTGAGTCTTGCATACTTCTGTGTCACACTGAGTAGGGGAGCTGAGTTTCCAAAGCCATGAAGCTCATCTACCAAGAAATGCATTTCTTAAGACCACTCTTCTCCATCTGCTGGAGAAGTCACAGAGCTGGTGAGATATAACTGTCTACAGGGAGACTTTTTTTTTTAATGAAAAATTTAGAACGTGATTCAAGTGCAGAAAACAGTCACCCAGATATTGTATTTCCACCGCACGGGTTTAACATTGTTATCATTGGCCATGGTTACCGTAGAGTTCTTTAAAAGGTAGTTTTGTACTGTTAGCTACACTGTCTCCTCCTACAATCTTAAAAGAATCCTAGGTGAAGATTGTGGAGGTTGGGTGGCCCTTCCAGTCTTTCTCACTTTCAGAATGTCACTGCTCCATGAGATGAATCCCCCTCTAACAACTATAGCACCCACAGGACAAAGAACAAAAGCAAAACAGAAGGGGACATAAAATCAGGTGTCGCCCTAAGTTACTAGGAGACGAGCAGGAACTGGGTAGAATATGGCTCAGCTCGATGCTAATGGCACCATCTGGGAGTGTGTCAGGAATGCTGATAGACTCAATAGACTGCACTATTTTTTTTCAACGCATTTAGAGACAAGCTGCTTCCTGAATTGGATAGATTTTTAAGGTTATGCTTGCAGATTTCCAAAGTGAACATTGAGGTTTTTCCCATTCTTGGCCTGTCTCCTGGGGTGGGGAACTCATGATAACTCGGAATTTACATCTTGGAGCAACCTTGCTTGCTGATTTGTCTCCATAGCATTTAGGTGGGGAGTAGGGTTCATCAACCCGGCCCTGATTTTCCAACATCTCATCACTCAAGGACTTATTATCCACTTTGTGAGGTTTCTGGGTCTCTTGCTTTGCACTCTTTCTCCTCCTTCTGGGTTTGGGTCATTTTGCTGCTTGTTAGAAATTTCACCATCAGGGAGGAAGAGGACCAAAAACAACCAAAGCATTTACTTCATGTTAGCAGATCTGCAAAGGGCTGGGTAAGAGAGAAATCTGAACCCTTTGCATATAATCAAATGGGGCTGGATCTGGCAATTTGGGTTAGAATGCCTTACCTGTCCCCATCAGTGTTGATAATGAAGAGATGCCTTTGTGGAAAACATGATGGAAATGGACTGCAAGATGCAGGGATCTTGCAGTGAGCTGTGACTTCAACATACTCTGGTAATATGATACTGTAATGATAGTTAGCCCGAGTCCATATGAGTTCACTGAAGTATCAAATTGGTGTGCAAACATTCTTGCCATTCAGCATAGGTCAGGCACATATTAGAATGGACATATTTAATGAGGATGTGAGTACGGTGAAGGTAAAGGGTAGAATCACCTGTGGAAATTTTCAAATAATATGCACAGCACTTTTGTGTAATAAAACTTGGGAGGAATCCAGGGTGTAAGACTTGGACAAAAAGTCTTAAGATAATCATCCTATGACCTTGTCCACTAAGTAAAGGTGATGGTTGTGACTTTGAGGGGTCTCTGCAAAAGCAGTGAAAACCATTCAAAGAGAGCTGCCAAACATAAAGACACCCGAATTCTTAACCCTGGAATTAAAGGGTTCCCAAAGTAATTACAACATGGCTCATTGGAGCTGGTTCTCACACACCATTCCCACATTCTTTTTTTTGTTTTTGTTTTTGTTTGGTTGGTTTTTGGTTTTTCTTTGTTTGGTTTGTTGGTTTGGTTTTATGGAGACAGGGTTTCTCTGTATAGACTTGGCTGTCCTGGACTCACTTTGTGGACCAAGCTGGCCTTGAACACATGATGATCCGCCTGCCTCTGTCTCCCAGAGCGCTGGGATTAGATGAGTGCACTGCCATTTTCACATTGGTACCGGAAGGACCTTCAAACGTACAAAGCGATTATTCTGGTTATCTCTTGGTTATTAGCATATCTGGTCTCTTGCTTTCTTCCTCTAGTGTTGCTTTTTCCTCTTCCCAGTTTTGGAAGGTCCAGTCTGTTCAGTGAGATCATGAAGCCCTAAAGCAGATGTAGTTAAAATAAGGAGGAACATAAAAGCAACACGCCCACCCTGAGCATGACCTGCAGACCTCAGGGCTGTATTCTTTGTCCCTCCTCGTGGTGTGGAGCAGGAGCCATTCTAAATCTAGTCTACTCCATACCCCGAATCCTTCTGTTTCGTTCACAATGGGCCCTAACACTGTCCTCCAAAATTCAATCAACCTCCACTATTGTGGATCAGACTCACATCTCTTTGCTTATCAGAACTGTGAGTCCCTTCGCTTGTCTTTATTCTAAGCATTATTTCCTTGACAATAAAAAAATTAATTAGAAAATTAATTGGATCACTTATCGTCCCTGTTTGAAAACTTTCCTTAGAATCTTATTTGTATGGGGACACCGCAGCATAATCGAGGGCTCGCTGTCTTTGCAGCCTTAGCCCACTGCTTCCTTTCATCTGGCTGTTTAAATTTCCCGTCTTCCACTCAACTCAGCAACCACGGCTTCATCCTTGCCATAGAATTTTTCCTTTGTACCCGCGATACTGTAGACTGTTTATATCTGTCTTCCTTGCCAGGACCTCTTTATATTCTAGAACCTAGATAAAATATTCCCCTGCCCTTCTTGCCAACTATATGCTCTCACTATATGTGTTTTGTTGTTGAATGTGTTTTGTTGTTGTTGTTTTGATACAGTGTTTCATTATGTTGTCCCCAAACTTAGGGTTATTCTTCTGCCTCAGCCTCCCAAGGGCTGGACTCAAAGGCATGAGCCAACATAGCCAGTTTTTGTTGCATAATTTAAGATATTGTCCTTGCCATGTTTTGATATTTAATCCATTGGATTTGTGGGGTTCTAGTGTTTAAACCATTGTATTTATGATGCCTTGTTTGTGGGGCTTCAATGTTAAAACCTTTATATTTGTGGGTCATTTACTGTTAGTGCTGCATTTCTGAGACATGGTGCAGTGTTAGGGCAGTATTGGGGGAGGCAGAACAGAGGGCAGGAGACATGTAAGTGAAGGTGGCACAGATGTCATGCAGGTTCTGTTCCCTCCAGCACCTTAGGGGTGTGCCACAGGTTCTTTTGATTCCTTCTTCATGTTTGTTGTCTCCTTGTTGGCAGAGTGGGACAATGCAGAAATCCTAGAGATTCTTCAATGCTTTCCATAAAACAGCAAGATCCTCATTCCTCACTGTCACCAAGCCAATGAGTGAGAAATAGAGGACACTCTTCACCCTCCTGTCTGCTCAGTGGCATATTTGTGCATCAGAACCCGGCCATGGAATCCACAGGGAGTCAAGGGAGCCCTGTTATCATTTAGAACTCAGTTTTTCTACCTTTCAGTAATACTGCCCTTCTGATACAGTTGTATTTATCTGCATATTTTGTGATGCTAGGTATCAAGGCCAGAGATTCATTTATGGTAGGTAGATGTTCTAACATTGAAGCTATATTCCATGCCTTTTAATATGGGCTTGGTGTATATAACCATACACCAAACCAGACATGTCTAAAGGATGCTGTGCACATTGCTTCAAGTCTTATGAACAAGGAAGAGTGAAAGGAAAGATTAAGGGAGACTAAAAGAAAGCAATAATCCCTTACCTCACACATGGGAAGACTTGCATCAGCTCCTTCAGTTCTGGAGAAAGACTGAAGGAAAAGACAAATGTAGACATGTCGTCAGCCATGTTATCTTTGATGTAGATGTTTCAAATAACACACTAGACCATAGGAAAGAGCTGGTGTTCAGGGTTCATAAATATACTTTGGAGGTTAGACATTCCTCATTTAAATCCTGGTCTGTCAATACTTTGACAACACTGGTCACTGAGGCCAAGCCCGTCTCCTCATCTGTGATTTAGAATCATATCCTGTGTCATACCCAAGCTCCTCGAGCAGCGAATGCACGGGATGTGAGTTTTCACTTTTCTGCTCACACTTGATCATTAAAATGTGCTTTACCAAACAAATTTCACTTTCCTGAGAGGAAGGAGAGCTGAGTTTCAGATCAAGTTGTGTGTGGTTTCCATTGCAAGGATCTAACAGAAGGCGAGCCCCTGAGTGTACATAGATAGGCAGGTTTGAGAGCCCTTATTTCTGGCTCAGAACATTAAGAACTGACTCCTCTCACATCCATTCTAGCTTTATGCTCTTGTTCTCTGGTTCACCTGTTCTGCTCTCCCCGGACATTTACTAGCCAGCAACCCTGAGACCAAGCAGTCCAAGATGTAAGTCACTGATGACAAGAGCTGCTCTCAGGTTCACGTTTTTCTTTTAATACTGAATTATGAGCCTCCCAGGCACAATTCTCTGGCAGGTTTGATAGTTCTGCCACTCCTGGGCTTGAGGAAGGGCTGTCCTCATCCAGTCAAAGAGCCACAAGCAGCCTAGTCACCAGGGCAGAAAAGGAGGGTAGTGTCTCCCTTTTGATGGTTCTCAGAACCAGCTACACTGCACAACTAGCAAGAGAACTTTAGGACGCATGCTCTCAGGCTCTTGCTGAGGAATATTGCTTGAGTCCTAGTCTCAGGAATAGGGCCCTAGTGGTCTGCATGCTCAGCAGGCTCACCGGGTAAGCATCAGGGATCCAGCTCAATCTCTTGAAGCAAACCTGCAAGGGGCTGGGCATGCTAAGAGGTACATTTCAGGGAGGCTCTATTGCACCGTTTTCAGGCTACAAATTTAGAGGAGGCACAAAAGCTCCAGAGATCTTAAATGTTCTTAGTTGGGTGTGAAGGAGGAACCATGAGCCACTGCAGGCCCCATACATATGTGCTGGATAATCTAAAATTACTCAGGAACCATATTTCCAACAATTTACCATCTTCAGGGATGTCCTGAGTGTGTTTTCAAGCAGGATTCTCTGTAGTTTATAGGCATAGGTTTTTACTAAGGGATATCAGCTTTGATCACCAATACGGGGACTTGATGTCTGTCTTGGCAGGACCTCCTTATGGGACATAGTAAATAAAAAGAACGATAGTAATTCTGTGCAAATTACAAGATTAAAATAGAGGCTTAAGAAAGCAAACAACTTGGCTACCCGGAGATAGTGGACCCCATTCATAATTTTTCTTTTTGGCTCCAGCTGGGGCTCCTTAAGCCTCCTTCCTGCTGTCCTGAAACCTTCCTGGGTGAGATTTAGATTTGGCATCAGCGATGCTTTAGAGGCATTTACACTCCAACTGGAGCCTTGGGTGCGGTTAGGAAAAGAAATGAGGAGCATGAAATGCTCAAGATAATTCACGTCCTCCAGGTGGTTCCTGTCCACAGCCGGCCCTTATCTCCTCTTTCTACAACACCTACTTACTTGGATCTTGACTTATTTTGGCAGTTCTCTGTATGTGCAATGTGGTTGCCATGGAAATGCTACCCAGCATGCTGCATGCCGTTTCATCTTTTCTCCATCTCTTCACTTCTCTCCGGCGTGTGCTTGTTCGCTCACATTTCTACCTCTCAGACAACTTTTTTTTTTTTTGTCTAATTGAAGACATCAAACACCACATTTCTTCAAGCTAGTTTGCTCTATTTTCCCCACACTCTTATTGAATGTGTTTTAACTTCATATAATCAGAACAACGTGGTACTGACTAGAGGAAAGGGAAGAAAGTTGCCCCAAATGTTAAATTTCCCTTGTTTATACTGGTTGCCTACGAGTCTGAGGAATTCAGGCAAGTGTTAATCAAATTAACTTACCTCTACTTTTCTAGCGACTAAGTCTTTGCCTAGGTAGAGAAAGACTCAGTAGCTATACCTTTCTGATTTCCACCTGGTCTCCTTCATGTCCTGCTGCTGTCTGCAGAGCAAAAAGCTCTGAACTGCCCTCGGTCCTAATCACCTGTCCATGAACTGTCCATTTCGCCCATTATTTGCATCAACCCATCAGTATCTCTATAGCCACTGACACACTGGGTTATCAGGAGTTGGTCAGACTTGAAGATCATAGCATGACTACTTCCACCTGACCTCCACCCCTGGGATCTATGTAGCTAATGAGAAGGCCTAAGGGAAGGATTTTGTGAATATGTGTTCCTAACCAGGTGAAAAGTGAATGTTCTTTCCTACATAGTCTAAAGATATATTATTCTCAATAATTAGGGAGATACTAGAGAATAAATACACAAACATCCTTCGTTTTCCCATTTCCTTTTTAAAAAACAAAAACAAAAGCTCCACCTCACCTGTAAGTCATAAGCAAAATGGTTTGTATTGATTTTTCCCTAAACAATAAAAGGATTTACATTAGTAAAAAAAAATAAAATAAAAATTAAAAAAACAATCCCAAATTAACTTCTACATATGTTCCAGATACCTTGATTTTATAAAATTAAAAAAAAAACAACTCATTTGTCAGTCACGTTAGATAAAACAAAACAAAACACAACCCTATTTCTTTTTCTTTTTTACAAAAAACCAAACCAAACCAAACAAACAAACAAACAAAAAAACAGCTCAGAAATAGTCAGAGGTCACCATTATCTTTCCATCAATGGTCAATTGTATTTACTTCTGTGTCGCCCCTCTCCAACGGCCCAAGAACATATGAAAGGTTGGGAGTTCAAGAGGTTACATGATTCTCATAGGTAAAGCTGTTTCTAGGGGTAAGTTAGTGAAGAAAACATAAAAGAGGAGTGAATTTACAGGAACCTGTACAAGAATGGACTCAGTCCTACATTTTGTCATATTGTGTCCCCCCCCCCCCCCCCCCGTGTGTGTGTACGTGTGTGCATGTGAAAGTGGAAGAGTCAGAAAGCAGTGTGAGATGCTTTCCCGGCTAGTATTGTAGAAGTTCTAACAAATCGATAGGTGTTTATTGAACACTTAGCACCAGAAAGGAGCTAATTTAGATTCTGCAAGAGGCTAATAGGACAAGATTTGACTCTTTAAACAGTGCAGTGTCTATCACAGAATACAACATACAGGCATGAAGAGTTAAGCAGCTAAAAGAAATAAGATGGGTCATAGGAACAGTATATGAGAGACTGAAATGTAAACTAGAGGCTAGATGACAGATAGGGAAGAGGAAGGGGCATGCATGGTCGAGAGAGTGGGAGCGGGTGAGGAAGATCTTATCAGAGCCTTATTATCAGCATCAATATTCAATCCACATTCAGTTGAGAGCAAGCAGCAGAGATACAGGTGCTTGCATACGGTTCTGAGCCAGCATAGCAGCAACTTGGCTTTAGCAAAGGTTCCTGCAGAGAACTCCAGCTGTGTAGGTAGGGTTGAGATGTGGAGGGCCCTAAGAAAAGGTCAGATTTTACTCCAGCTACGAGGAAGCCACTGGAGATTTGGAAGCAACAGCTGACATAGCACCAAGAAGTCTGTAGTAAGGTTAAGGGGTCACATGAGAATGTAAGAGAGAGGTCTTGGAGATGGGCTGCTTGAGACACCTGTGTATGAGATGATGAGGCTCAATAGCCTGAAAGCAGGGAAAGGACAAACACAAAGTTTGGCAATGTCTGGGCAATGTCGGTGGGTCCTTGGCTGTAATTCCAGCATTTGGGAACAAAGCAGGAGCATCAGAAATTCCCAGCCAGCAGGAGCTAAGCAGTAAGACCCTGTCTCAGAGGAGAAAACAAACAAACAATGATAACAGCAAAGAATTGGTGTTCTGTAAAAGAAGGAAGGAGCTGTAGGACTGATCAGGAGCGGGAAATTAAGGAAGTGACAATGATGGAGACATCAGGGAATTCTCAAGCCTGAAGGAGTTGGACAAACCGGCCATTTACAGGATGCCTACTATTCCAGTCCTCAAGAAGTATGAAATAACTGGAGAAAGGGGGTTAGGCAGTCAGTTCTTTTGACGTCATCTTCATTTCAGGCACTGTAAGGGGCAAAGGCAAGTGACCATGACTGGAAAGGGGTGAAAATAGAGGGTGAGATGGGATCTTAACTGGGGGTATAGGACTGGAGATGGCTTAAGGATAAAGCAATTGATACCCAAGCATAGGGACTGGTTCAGATCACCATGACCCACGTATGTGTTATAAATGCCAGGTAGGTGTAATTCCAGCCGGGACGGCAGAGTTGGGGTGGGGTGCTTAGAGCAAGTCAGGTAGGAAGATTAGCTATGTTAAGTTCTGAGTTTGACTGGGAGACCCTTCCTCGGTGAATAAAGTGGATGGTTGTCATCGTTAGGCCTCCCCATATGCTTGCACACTTGTACACACTTACCTACATACGTGTGTATCCACACAGCATGCATACATACGCCCATGCATGCACATGGGAAAAATAAAGATGAGAGGGTAGGGCTGGAAGTCAGTTATATTAAATAAACAGTTGGTGTCTAATAACAGCTGACAGGCTGCATCAACCCTGTGTTGAATGTCAAAGAAAGAAGGGGAAAGAGGTCTTCCAATCAAACCCAAAGCCCATGAGCATGGCTGCCCTTAAGAGCCAGCTTGCTCTGGGGGTCCCCTGCCCCTGTCTTCTCAGGCTAGAATAACAGAACTTACATGGGTTCTGGGGGGTGGTGAGGAAGGGGCCAAGGGGAGTAGATATTGAAGGAGGTAAGGAAAACGTGATCACAGTTGAAAGAGGAAAGCAAGATGGCTTTGGAGAGCATTAAGCAGGAAGCAGCCCTGCAGAATAAATCTACACGGTGATCATGATTCAGAATAAGCACAGAGCCATCCATGAATCTGACTGTCCAGACCCAAAGTGTGGGTCTGCCTTCCCTATTGAGAGTAAATGAGATTTTATTATAGCTCCCAGAAAGACTTTAATATCATATTTTTAAGCCCTGTGAGAACTTGGACATTCTGTGCCAAACCAAGATAAACTTTTCCCAATCTTAACGGAGCCAGATAAATACCCTGCTATTGTTGTCTGCCTCTAACAAGTGCTTCAAGAATGCGGCCCTGGCCTTTAGAACTGACTTCCTCCCGGAGCGTGAGCTGAGAATTAATTCCCCTCCAAGTCCAGTCAAGCTTACTGCCTTGTGCTTTGTCCTCTGACTTCTTATAAGGCAAATTAATTCCACTTCTTCAGTTCTGAGGGTTTCATGTGTGTGTGACAGGTGACAGATTGACAGCCCCTGGAGAACAGTTCTCTTACTATTCTCTATCGCCTGACCAGCACTGTGACTCCAGTCATCCTTGGAGATGAGGAGAGCCGAGGGGCTTTCTTTTCTTTCCTGTAGACCTTCACCATGATGCCAGGATGAGGACTGACGTGGCTGCTAAGTGGCAGCCTGGCTGGTTAAAATCCCAGGCTGTGAGGATGTTTATGTCTGGGCTTAGGTTTTTAGATCTACCATGGTAGAAGTTTCTGGCTGCTTTGTGTCCTTCTCTTCTGACAATTGCTTCTGTTGAACAGGATTATGCTCAGTGTAAGGCTATGTGGAAAGAACATGAGCTTTGGGATTACTAAGAAGTGGATGGATTCAATTCCTGCTGCCAACAACCTCAGGCTTCATTATAACATAGCTATTACATAATCACATATAATATATGCTATTATTTTATAGCATTGCTGTGATAATTTAAAATAACATAAAACACCCAGAGCAGAGCTTGGCATGTGTTCAATAAATGGTAGCATTCATTGTTGGGCTTTTTTTTTTTATTGCACAGCCAGAGCTGAAATATGACTTCCAAGCATTTTTACTTATGTGTTAGAGAGCTAGGAGATTAATTTACCTCAGGGAGACAGAATTCTGCAACTGTATGTTGAAAAAGAAAGAAAATGTCAATCAGCAAATTTTGTATACAGTGCTGGAGTATTGTTGTGTTTTTAACTGAGTTTATTGGTTCTAGGAACGCTCCAAAGAACAGCGAGTCTGTCCTTTTCATTCATGTGGTGAAGAAGGAGCTAAACAGAAAGAGATATCAAATTATACCAAGAATTTGAACACTTTTAGGAATAGAGTCTTGCACTGGTTTCCATCACGAAATGACAGAGGAACCTGGCTTGAACCAGGTCCTGTTAAGGTTGACTTGATATCAAAGCATTTGTTCAGTTTGTCCAAGCACAAACACTGAACTTAAGTTCAGGAGAAAGATGAGACCTGGAATAGAGATGCTGAAGCATTGAGTCTCGGATACCCTCAAAACAGACAGTTTCAATAAGAAATATACATTAAAGGGGGGAAGTCTGGCCTGAGGTATAAAAAGAAAACCAAGTTAATACTTTACTTTAAGCCATAAATACACAAAGCCATGGTCCATGGACAAATTCTCCACAACGTCAGGGACTAGAAGGTGCCTAAGAAGCAGAGTGATGAAGCAAGAGCTACGATCATTTTATTTTTGTAGACCTCGTCTTGATTTTCAGTGACATTGCAAAATATTTTGGTAGAATAGTAGACGTAAGAGCTGAGACGGAAAGGGTTGAGGAGTAATGTTTGATAATGAGAGACAGGCAACAGGTGTCGATTATCTTTGTCAAAAGTTTTCAGTAAGTAAAGATGTCAATATAATTACCTTCGAGAGGGGTTGGAATATCCCTTTGCAAACTGCCCTAGTAAACAAAGAGTTAAGGGTATAAATGCACAGTAATTTCGGAAGCGTTAAAGAGCATGTTTCCATGGAAACATCAACCTACAGAGGGAGAGAAAGAACTGAGGTCCCCTGACAAAGAGGGAACAGCAGAGTTCTAGCCCCCACACAGTACAGCAGGCAGAGATGATTACACGTTTCTCTCATCCACCCTGGGAAGGTGCGGCTGGGGTTCACAGTGCTGTCCTATTCGGGGGAGGTTGGTTTGGTTCACATAAATCCGTGTCCTCATTTTATCTGAAGCTCTGAATCAAAGGCCAACCCATTGGACTAGTTGTTAATGGTGTCTCTAACTCAGTAAACAGGTCAGTTTGCACCTTGCTCTTTCCTTCTCCAATCTAGCCCGCTGCCGAAGCACTGCCACCGTGTGCTGGGGTATAAAACAACATTTTCCGAAGCTCTAGACAACTAATATGTGGCTTTGGTTGACAGTGCTAAATTTCTTGTACTGTATTTTATTTATTTTGGTGTGCATGTGTGTGTGTGTGTGTGCTGTGTAGCTGCACACATGCCACAACACCTGTGAGGTCAGGAGACAAGTTGTTGGATTCATTTTGCTGCATCCACCATGAGGGTCTCTGGAATCAAACTTGGATCATGATGGTTGACAGCAGGTGCCTTTATATTTGCTTAGCTACTTCACAGGCGAAACAACTCTGCCCAAAGCCTTGGCACCAGGGGTTACATCATGATTCTGTACACAGTGGCTCTCACTGTTTTCAGGTTCGTTACATAGACTAGGACAAATGTGTAAAATTCTCAAGCTCTTCACCCCAATCCTACTTTAGAATGTCTCTTCTCACTAATCTGTTTTCCAGGAAGCCATTCCCCAGGCTTGCTACGAAGTAACACAGACAAACTCCATGTTGGTATTTCCTTGCTGACCCTCTCCCATCTTGTGTCACACTTTGCATCTTTTCCTTTGCATGCTAGGCCTAACGCAACGTGTCATCCTCTCCGCCAGCATCTTCTGTTGCACTTTGCCTCCCTCACTACTCACATCTTTGCTTACGTCCTACACTCAGTGAGTTATTAGGTTTTTCTCTGTGTGGGAGGGTTTCCTCCACATGGCAGACATGGTTTGTGGACAAGCCCTCTCCACAGCCTCTCACACACCTGTAGTACTAGCAATAAAACCCATAGCCTCTTGTGTATTCTAGACAAGTGCTTTATCATGACCTATGACATCCTCAGCAATTGGGTTTTCTAAGTCAGAGATGTGCTCTTAAATATTTGAGTGTCCTCCACAGCCATGTTTCTTGTGCCTGTAGCATGATGTGATATAGTATACCCATATCCCTTAGGACATAACACTCACAGAGGCATCTCTAGTCCTCTGTCTGTTGGAAGCCTTCTCAGACCCTTGCAATAGCCCTTTGGTCCCCTTCCCCTCTCTTGTACAGCATAATGGCTTCTGGGAAGCCGTACTTGAAGAAATCTGCCAACCATTGCTAGAAGACTAAATTACAGCCTCATTTTCAATTTCTTCAAAATCTCTGTTCCCATCCCTGGCAATGGAAGCCATCACTGATTCATCATAAATTCATTCACCCTTTGTCATGCTTTTGTAGCTAGATAATGTTTTAATGTTTACTTAAACTTTTAAGTAAAAATTGAACATGGGGTAACTACCAAGAGAATGGGCACTGCATATGTTACTTCCATTGTGTTTGTTTTATTGATCCTTTAAGGTGACAGACAGCAGAGAGGCTCTTGAAGAGGGAAGAACAAATCAAGGTCAATGCAGAGGGAAAAGCATCATTCTTTTGCTGGGCTCTCATGCCCAGGACACTTTAGATACTTGGTTGAGGGTTTATATACCAAGGGCTTCTTTTAATCTAACTGAAAGTTTTCAGGAAGGAAATATTTTCTGGTTAAAGCTGAATGTTCTAGAGAAATCTTTGTCAGTTGCTACTTGGTTAGTTTTGGCATAGTCCCTAAATACTGTTTCCAACTCATGAGCAAAATGGGTATCAGAAAGACAAGCCTTTACCTTAAAATCAATAGTAGGCATTTTAGTTTCTTTCTATTGCTGGGATAAACACTACAACCAGAAGCAGCCTTGGAGGAAAGGGTTTATTTCAGCTTACTGCCTTCAATCCATTATGGAGGGAAATCAGGGCAGGAACTCAAGGTAGGGCCTTAGAGGCAGGGACTGAAGCAGAGACCATAGAGGTCTGCTGACTGCTTTGCTCCCTACAGTTTCCTCAGACAGCTTTCTTATACAGAGCAGGTCCTAGCCCAGGGTAGCACTCTCCACAGTGGGCTGGGCCCTCCCACATCAATCATTAATCAAGAATGTGCCCTACACACTTGCCTATAGGCAATCTGATGGAGTCAATTTTTTTCAACTGAGTTACCTTTGTTCAGATGACTCTGGCTTATGTCAAGTTGACAAAAACCAACCAGGCATAAGGCGGTAAAAGCAAATAACCGAGGGAGCAGCTAGCTTTTGACTTGTAATATTTTTTTCTCTGGTTAAGTCCTGAAACTCAGTTTGGACCATGTATCCTAGGTATATTCAATATAGTAACGTGGAAGAGAAAATGAGTTTTAGTCAATATTTTGATCTCATGGATAACATGGATAACATGGAGCTAGAATGCCAATACAATTCTGTGACCTTACCAGGCATTCCTTGGTGCCTGTCACTGGGAAGCCACACTCTTCTGATTAACTTGGCAGGACCTTAACGGGTCTCCCCATAGCCAAGGTGATGAAGACTGGTGAAGTGAGAAGAAAAATAAAGTCTTTTCTCTTTCTGGTTCTTCGCACAGAACTGACTAGGAAGCAGGTTTGCTGTGTTGCTCACCTCATTAATTAACATCAAAAGATGGCTTTATTGGTTCCCCTAGGAAGTGTCATGCCTTCGTACACACTATGTATGTGGGAGTGTGTCTCTTTTGAAGATACTTTAAGGAGAATTGCGTAGTGTTCAAAGCAGTGCTCTCAGAGGTCAGAGGATGGGTCATTTTGAATAGTCATTTACTCTGGACTAAAATTATGAAAATGTGAATTCCTCTTTTGTGTTCTTTGGAAAGGAAACTTCATATTAAAGCAGTTTGGTTAAGTGATTTCCAACTGCATGAAACCTCCCAGGGATTAACTAACCACAGAAGTGAGAAACAAATGTTCCTGAGCCTCAGTCTGGGATGCCATAGGAATGAAAGATGTTCTGCTTGGAGTATTAGGAACAGAGCAAAAATCAGGGAATCGACAGACTCTGAACTTAATTGGCCAAAGCACAGCAGCAACTCCCCAGACCTCAGTGCGGTCAGCAGTAAATGTGAAAGGACCCAGAGTCCCCCAAACACTAACTTTCTCCAACGTCTGAGTAGTATTTTTTAAAAGAAAACCGTAGCAAGGCTAGAGAGATGGCTCAGAGGTTACAGCCACCTGCTGCTCTTGCAGAAGGGCCTATTTCCAGCAGCCACATCAGGTGGCTCACAACTCTTTGTAACTCCAGTTCCAGGGGATCCTAGGCCCTCTGCTTACCTCGGGAGGCACCCGCATGCATGTGGAACACACACATACATTCAGGTTTACCAACCCACACATGAAAGAAGATAATAATCTTTAGTCTTTTTAAGGAGAACAATGGAAGCCTGAAGAGATGGCTCAGTCAGTAAATAGGACTCCAGTCATGTAAAAGTCAAGTGTGGAGGTGTGTGCCTTTAATACCAGCACTATGGAAATAGAGACAGACTGAGCGCTAGAGCCAGCCAGCCTGACCAAATACTTGGCTTCCTGGCTCAATGAGAGACTCTTAACTCAAAAAATAAAATGGTGGGTAATTGAAGAAGATACCCTACCTCTACCACAGAATATAAAAACATTACTTGCTATACCGGTGTGTGTGTGTGTATGTATGTTTATCTGTGTGTATGCCTATGTGTTATATATTATTATATATTATTATTGTCCTTCTTCACTTAATTGATTTTGTTTATTGTCTTTATTTTCTTTTCACTATTTGCTCCCCATAAGAAGCCGGGGACACTGAGTGGCCCTTTTCATTTGCCAATAGTTCTTGCTCCCGAAATCAGGGTTCTATGTTGATTCCAGGTAGAGCCTAAATAAGTGCAGGGAAGAATTGTCACCTGGCTTGGACTGTCATATTGGCCCACTTGGTAGGAAGGTGCAGATTGCAGCAGATCACAGCTAGTGGCGGAGCCACCACTCCGGTGATGTCATTTTTCTTCAGAGGTGAATCGAATTCCATTGTGCGTGTGTAGCACCTATACGCCGATCTTACTGATTTGAAGACTGTTCATAAATAACAGCTTTCTGGAGGGAAGCAAATGGTCTCTACCCTCCTCGGTCCAAGCGGAGATTACTGGGCACATCTCAACAATTTCACTCTATTTTCTTTCATTTCAGATAAAACTAAGTCATGACATTCAGTTGTGAAACAGAAGCCCGGTAACAGTTCTCAAAATTTTTCGTTGTTGGACTTTGGAGTCCGAAGAGATTATTTTTCTTTGCAGTAAATGGTGATTGATGTTACCGTTTGTCCCTCAAATGAAAGCAGTTCATCCCAAACTCACGTTCAGCAGAGGAGAGGGAGCACAGCGGGCTTCTAGGGGCCAGGGTTCAAGATGCTTTAAAATGTCCCTCATTAATTTAACGTCACAAATAGAGTTTAAGTAAATTAAACATGGACTAGCCCAAATGCAAACTCATTGTTGTTTATGAAGAATCCTTTGCAAAATAAAGTAGTGGTATTAAATACCATTTCAGAAAGATAAAAATGTTTAATTCATCAGAAGACAAACTATTTTTAATCTGCCTCAAGTAATTATAAATGGATATTGCGGTGTGACCTTTAAATTAGTTTCTCTCAGTGTTTTCTACTAGCTGTTACTTTTCCTAAATCAGGAAAATTAGCTTACAAAACTAATTTTCTGATTATTTCATCCCGTGCATGGCTTCATATTGCTATGTATACCACAATAGCTCCAAGGGAGTTTTCAAAGTTTCTTCAAGTCCTCTTTTTAAAACAAAGCATATTGTCAAGATCAAATAATTTATGCACTTTGGGAATGTTACCACCCATTAGGAACAGGTGAGTTCAGGAACTGAGCAGGGAAGGGAGGCCTGAGAGGAAGGCCTTGCTTGGGAATTCTCCCCACACAGCCTGTTCTTACGTGTGTGGTATCTTCTATACGCATTTCTCTGTGCTTCTTTCTTCTCCCTGTTGCTTTCCTACCAACATTCGGGAGGTATTGGCTGGAGTTTTTCCTTCACTGGGAACGGTCTTCTGGGTGCCAGAAGAATTCACCTAAAATCTCAAAAGTCAAGTATTCCATGGCCACAGCCTACCAAATCAAACCCATTACACTTGTTTGACAGTTCAGGGTTAATTTTGATAAATGAGTTCCTAAGTTAGGAAAAAGCAAGTTTAGTTTATCCAAAACATAATGTTATCAAATATAAATACCTAATTTACAAATATCTTGGCATCTCTCCTTCAGTTCTGTTTTAATGAGCCGGCTTTAAAAAGTTTTAAGACCCATGTTTATGTTCTTATGAGAACTTGTTTTCATCATTTCAAGGGAAAATGTGTAGAAGGAACAGTCATTTTCAGTAGCACCTTCTACTTTTCTAAAAGACTTTTTGAATGATTTGAAGTCTTGCCAACTAGATTTCAGTAAACTAGCACAGTATTATCAGCAGAAATGAGAGGTGGTAGATACATTAATTGCTGTCCTATATAACCTGTTATTTATATGTGTTCTGTAACATAATATTGTATACCTTATATATATTTCATAAAGATTAATTTAAAACAAAGAATAAAATGCCCAATAAAGAACATGTCAATACAGTGTGGCTATAATTCCCCACATCAGTCAAGTTTTAAGATGGCTTTACCCAATCTGTTTTTATTAATTGTTTTTAGGTTTACATACAAAGTAATTGGTTTCATTATGGCATTTTGTACATAATTACCATTGTAATTTATTCACATTCATCCCGATTTCCAATCATTCTCTTCTCATTCTCCACAATTCCCTCTCAGGACTATCTTGTCCCTGGCTCCAGCATCTATGCTCCAACCCTCAGAATACCCCAGTTTTGACAACAGGCCCACTCTCAAGATGCCCATTGCCCTGGCCTAAGTTATGTGACAACGTGATAGGTTTCCTCTCTAATCACCATCTTACCAAAACTCACAACTGGATCTGCGGCTTGTGAGGACTGTGTTTGTCTTGAGCACAGCACTTGTTGGTCCCTGCACATGGGCGGGCTGATCTTCTCGTGATCTTTCTGCTTCCTTTCTACTGCCAGGGAGCCCCAGGCTGGAGCCCTGTGTTGATTTTTTGGTATATTTTTTATTGTTTTTAATTTATTTAATTGCTTTATGCATTACAGTTTATTTACTTTGTATCCAATCTGTAGCCTCCTCCCTAGTCCCCTCCCAGTCCACCCTCCCTCATCTCCTCCCATGCCCTTCCCCAAGTCCACTGATAGGGGAGGTCCTCCTCTCCTTCCCTCTGACCCTAGCCTATCAGGTCTCATGAGGACTGGCTGATTTGTCTAGCTCTGTGGCCTGGTAAGGCTGCTCCCCCTCAGGGGGAGGGGATGAGGGACTGTCTCTGACATGAACTCGGTGGCCTCCTCTTTGGTATATTGGTATATTATCTCTGTGTTTTCAGTTGTTCCATCACTGCCTCTGTAAATTCCCAAAGCTCTTCTCTCCTTTTCTCTCGAAACACAGTCTGTCTTTCTCACACTGATTGTTCGCAACTGGATCAGATAGAGGCAGCTTCAGGTCTGCGATCTTACCAGGAAGTTTAGAATCCATCTATTTAGTATGTGCTAGAGATAAAGATATTAGAGGCAAGAGACATATCAATGGTACAAGTTACACAGGACTTTTCTGAGACAAAAACAAAAAATAAAAGCAAGAGGGAAAGAATTCATTCTCCTGCAGAAACTCTACTTTCAGTAGCTAGAAAATAGGAATGGTGTTCTGAAAACCTGCTTCCGTTTTCAAACATGGTAGTGATTGGAAGGAATATGGACAGGGGTTGAGAACATCTGGATGCTGTTTGTGACCCTGTCATCTGATCTGAGTAAAGCCACAGAACCCTCTGGATGGCAATGAGAGGATCAGATAAGCCAGGATGATGAGCTGTCTCACTTTTCTACCATTCTAGTGGATACTATTTTTTTTTTTTTTATAAAGCTAATGTGTTGTAACAATATGAAGACAGAAAGGTCTTGGCTGTCATGCCAAGGCTCTTGTGATTTGCTGACAGATGCTGGCAGAACTCCTCCAGCATCCCTGCCTCCCATACTGGACACACTGCTGAGTCATCACGTCAGGCATCTACATGGTACTGAGGAAGGGCTCTGTGTGGCCAAAATAAAAAAGGAATAGGGTTGGCTAACCTCAACTTGACCTTATTAAACTTACAGGAGTGTGACTTAGGCCATGTAAAACAAATGTGTTGGCTGGGAGCCCACCAGGATTCTTGCTCAACAAGGAGGTAAGCAGGAAGGGAAAACCTGTTTTAGTTCCTTTGGTCTCTAGTAGGGATTTATGTAATCCAGAGCATGGCTGTGCTAATGCAGAGCAGGGGTTTTGGAAACTGTTGTCACTTCAGAGCATCATGAAAGGACACTGAACTAAGAACAGAAGATCTCATCTCTGATCCTGAACGTGAGTGTCGCGTGGGGAGATCATTTAGCATCTTGGGATCTGTTTCTCTCTAAAATAGGAGTTTTCGATGACTAATTTTTTTACTTTTCCCTGTGATGCTACAACTTTATGAGCTAGGCCACTGGGTTTCTTCGATGTCAAACCATATCTGAGAAACAAATCAAGGAAAATTTTAACATTTCCAGCCTTGATGAAACTTCAGACAGACAAAGAGTGTTATGGGCAACATTTCTGCATTGGGCTTCCACTTAAGCCAGTGGAGCTTGCTGTGAGTGTGAGGACGGCACGTGTAGAGACTATGTGTAGGACTACGGAGTCTCAGATTCTTAACTATAGTCCAGTTTCTTACCCAGGACTTCTGCGTGGAGGTTTCTGTACTTTCAAGTTAATAGCCAGAGCTAATGGTAATTGGCTATTTTCGGTTCTCATGGGAAATCTAATCATCCACGTGATCTTATGACCTGGTGTTGCTTCCATACCTCAGTCTCCATTCTTTCGACATAGCCCAGGTATGGTCAGGCCTTGCCAGAGCTTGTATCAGATTCTTCCTCACTGGCGCTCAGAATTAGGCAGCTGTCTTGCCTTTATATGGTCAAATCACACTAACACCATTTTTTCTGAACGTACCCTAATGTATAATCTCATGTTTAAATCCCAATTTATAGAGTGTTCCTATTGATAACTTCATTTCTTCATCACAATGGAACGACATTTCCATTTTAAAGAGAGATAATCGAGGTTCAGGTGCTGAGATCACACATGGAGATGTAATCTCAGCCATAATCATTTTCACTCTCTATTACCAATGAGTGGACTGATGTGCTCTGCTGTTTAAAAGGCATCTTTGCTCAAGGCTAGTATAAGTTTTCAAATGCCTTGATAGCTAAATGGTGTCACAGCGCAGGCAATTTCTCAGAAAGAAAACACACATGCTGTGAATAATTAATCTATATGCTGCTGAATGACACAAATGATTAACACACTTTGTAGAATATTTTATATAGTACCATAAAACTTTATTAATGGGTTTGATAAGTATAAAGCATCCAAGAAGAGCTTAGATGAAATGAACACAGAGAGTTGGGAGAGAAAGAACAAGACGAAGATTTCAACATGAAATCAAAACATGGAGACAAAGTAGGAGAGGCGTTTAACTTCGGGACAGTTACAGTGCCTTCAAGTGGGTTTTATTTTCTGCAATTTCAAATTTTTGCATTTATGTTCCCAGCTCAATGCTATCCCCTTCAGAGGAGTCATTGTGAGGCTATACCAACTCCATTCATGTTACTTAGAAATTTAATTATTGCTGTAACTTCTATAATTGCCTTCTGAAATGGACACTTCTTTTTAAATATTTTAATCGTGTTTTAGATAAAGGCAGAATAATTCATAGCCAAGTCTGGCAAAGAGGTAGATACTTAGGCTGATAATTTATTTCTCCCTTTTCCTCTCCTCCTTCCTCCTTTCTGTCTTTCTCCTTTCTTTTTTTTTAAATCTTTTATTTATTTTTTATTAATTACACTTTATTCATTTTGTATCCCCCCATAAGCCCCTCCCTCCTCCCCTGACGATCCCACCCTCTCTCCCCTTTCTGCATGCATGCCGCTCCCCAAGTCCACTGATAGGGGAGGTCCTCCTCTCCTTCTTTCTGATCTTAGTCTATCAGTTCTCATCAAAAGTGGCTGCATTGTCTTTCTCCTTTCTATTCCTTCTTTTCATCTCTTTTATTTCTCCTTCCCATCTTTCTTTCTTTAAAAAAAGAAATGGGATTAAACTATTTTTGTTGCATAATCTTTCTCTGAAGACATCCAGAAATAATTCCAAGTAGTTCGGCACTATTATAGGAAGAATATATTTATCAGGTTCATGATGGTGGATGCTTCTATTGTAGTTCCTTAGTTTAAAATGCTGGTTTTGTAATTATGTTCCTTAGAATGAATACTGTAGGGATTTGGGTTGGGTTTGGAGTTATTGCCAACACAGAAAACCTGAATATTATCTTCAAAGTAGTGATAAACTTGGGGAAGCTGCTCTGATAAAGCATCAGAGCAATACATAAAGAAGATGCTATGTGGGACCTGAGTTGGATCAGAGATGCTGCACTCTACTGGCTGAAGATGCTCAAAAAGAGGAGGAACTTGAGTCCATATTATATATGTCCATACAGTCTGGTGCATAGTAAGTCTGGTGTATAGTAACATATGTGTATATATATATAAATCTCGTGTTGCCATGAGAACAAGGATGGCAAAGTAGAAAGGCTGTGAGACTTAGGATGTTGCTTAAAGTATTACTTCTGATCAAAATTAGTAATCTAATATTGAGCAAATAATTTAAAATTTTAACCTCACTTAGCCTAATATAGCCTGCAAAATTTAAAATTACAGAAGCAAAATGAGCCTAGGATTTCTTCACAGATTAAAAATGATTTTTTTATGAAGAATGTTTGATACATGTCTTCAAATACTCAAAGAATTGCTCAGATAAAAGAAGAGTTATACTAAGACCATAAAATATTTCAAGAAGAACCAGGTTTTGAAGAGCTACAAAGGGGTGGAAATCAGCTTCAAATGAGGCAGAATCAAGAGATGGCTTCCTTGAGGATGGAGGGCATCATAGTGAGTTCCCCCATCTAGAGGAATATTCAAAAGAAGCCTGGAGGACCAAGTCAATGACACCATGGAGAGAAATCAATCGTAAAACACAAGCTAGCTGACCTGAAAAGTCTCAGCTCAAAATTCCAGGAATTTCCATTTTTCGGGAATCTTGCTCTCAGCTGTGTCCCTAAAGCTATATTTGATGGAGTCACTCCAGGCTTGTCCATCCCAGATAGTCCTAGAAGGAAAAGTAACGATACCCCGGAGGGCAGGGGGAATATGCTGCAGAGACATCTTCACAGTTGCTCCAAGGATCTACCTCTCTGCAGCCTCACTTAGCCTAATATAGCCTGCAATAAGCAACTTCCCAGATGTATGGAAGAAGAAGTAGAAGAGCGTCCTTTGAGCTGCCTCCTTCTTCCACTGCTTTGTCAGATGCCTAGTTTGTTCCTTCATAGAGACTCATCTCCCAAGCGGCATCAGGCCTGAAGTACTGGAGTGGCATGCCGTGTAGCACAGAACTTCATTTTTGATTCCATGGGCCTTGATGGTAAAGGGACATTAATTACCCTCAGCCCTGTCGCACTAATGCACTTGTAATGAGCAGGCTTATGAGAATTTCCTGATACTTCTTAGACCCAGCAGCTAGCAAGGGACAAGGTGGGCTGAGGATGAGTGACCTGCAGGAAAACCATTCCATTGGCCTGAGATCAGTTGCTTCCAGAATTTTCGCTCATTTATACTTCCGTCCCCAGGGCACTATATGAAACAGTCCTGCCTCCTTCCCTGCACTCAGTATCTTCTGCTCACAGTGCATCCAACAGAAGTCCTGGGTTTCAGATGCTTCTGGCCTGCCACACACTCCCTAGCCTTACAAATAAGGGCTGAACAAGACCTTAGTAAGAATTTAAAGAATGCGTGTATCTGAGGGTGGAGACAGACCTTGAGCGCCTACGTGCTACCTTTCTTGGCAGAAAGTTGTCTTGGTACATAGCCATTTTCTTTTCTTGTCTGTGTCTCCTCCACCCCTTTATTCCACCTCCTTTTTTGAATAATAATCGTTAACACTTAATGAGAACTTACTATGCACCAGACCCTATGGTAAGTGCTTAACCTAGATGTCTCATTTGAGTTTACAGACTTAGTTCAGTGATCTTTTTATTGCCAGACTTTTTGCAGATACAGGACAAGGTAGGAATAGCCTTAAAAGTCCAAAGGAGGGCTCAAGAGATGATTCAGCAAAGAAGAGGCTGTGTTGCCCTTCTAAAGGACCTGAGTTGGATTCCCTTGGGTGGCTCACAAAGACCTGTAACTACAGCCCGGGGACCCAGTGCCTCTTCTGGCCTTGAGTGAACCTGCACTCATGTACAAATGCCCGCACACAGACAAATGTGCATACATATAATTTAAATTAAGTTAAACCTTTTTCTTAAATGTTTGGCCAAAGTCAAAGCCTTGGGCTGAACTCAGATGAGCTCTCCTTATTTTAAATTATATTATGTTTTCACATGATTCCTGTAGTAAAACTTTAGATTAGTACTGTATAGCCAACAGGAATTTGCAGAGTACCCGTTGACTGTGTCCATAGCTATTGGTCTGTCTCCATAAACCTTTCTGTCAACCGAACTGCCATCTGCTTTCAAATACTTTGTTCATACTTTTAATCTTCCTTTCCTTTTATCATTCCAGGTATCTGATCAATGTCACCTTTGAGGGGAGAAACCTGTCCTTCAGTGAAGACGGCTACCAGATGCACCCGAAGCTGGTGATAATCCTTCTGAACAAGGAGAGGAAGTGGGAGAGGGTAGGACACGTCTTTGGCAATCCTTGAGCTGAGTAGCAAGGCAGGTGGCAGGTCCTAACCTAACAGCAGGAGTATCCAATTTTGCAATGCCTGAAATAAAAACACCTTTTGGTTTCTAGACACCAGGGGCAAGATATGGGAGCTTTGGGAGTATACAGGAGAAGCCAGGCCTCAGGCATGCATTCTCGTTCTCTTGCTACTTTGGGTAATCAAAGGCTGTTTTCTTTATGTTCTGGTTACTATCTATCAGTGGTGGTTGCATTGCTTTCTAACTCATGTCTGTTTTAATGGAAGTTGAAATGCAATCCAACGAGTTTGTTGGGGAAACCAAGTAGGTAGTACCAGTTAGAACTTATATCTTATGGTGCCTGAGGAAGGCCCTAAACCTAGCATACAAGCAGAAGGGCTGACAGTGTTTACTGTGGATGAAAACTGGCACACAGGGCTCTACCCAGACTCTACCCTGATACCAGATGATCAGAAGCTTTGAAATTCCATCTTTAGACACTAATTCCCATTGACGTCACTGCTCATCCACTTGCCTATGTAGGACACTGGGGGATGCAGGGGGCAGGGCAGAATATTTAACTATTCAGTCTTTCAGTTTCTTTACCTATAAAATGGGAATGAAATATATTGGCATCTATAAAATACTTGGAGCTGCGCCTGGCACACACTGAACATTAGCTTTAGTTACTATTCAAGATCCCAGGTTCAATATCTAAAAGTAATCACTGGGGCATTTTTTTGTAGGTGTATCCCATGGGCATTTGTTCCTTGAAATATTCCAACAAATGCTTCTGAAAATAAAGTAATACTGGGACATGCAACTTACTGCTTTCAGTCCAGAGGGATCTCAGAGTGTATTAGCAATTAAAAAATTCAGATGTGTCTTAGAGCAGAGAGATATCTTTAACTTTATTTAACATGTCTTTCCCCAAAATACTTTATCATGCGATCACTCTATTCATAATAATTTTATTTCTTGAAAATCACTCTGCATAACTGATTTCAGACTATGTCCATAGTTGCTGTGGGCCAGTTGGCTGAGACTAGATTTCACAATGTCAGCGTGGTTCTAAATAAGGTAGAAAGCAAGTAGGTATGTTCATCACCATTCAGTAACTGTGACAAAATAATGAGACCCACCAACTTTCGTAGAGAGAAGGTTGGTTTCACTTCATGGATTTTTACTCCTCTGAATTTGTCCATATAAGTCTTTATCAGGGGTTCTCAACCTGTGGGTTATGACCTCTTTGATATCCTGCATATCAGGTACTTACATTACAGTTCATAACAGTAGCAGAATAGAGATCCATGAAGTAACAACAGAAATAACTTTATGGTTGGGGGTCACTACAACGTGCAGAAATGTATTAAAGGGTCATGAAATTTGCAGGCAAATGGTGGAAACTAGAAAAGATCATCCTGAGTGAGGTATCCCAGAAGCAGAAAGACACATATGGTATATACTCACTTATAAGTGGATATTAGACATATAATATAGGATAAACATATGAAAATCTGTATACCTAAAAAAGCTAACCAAGAAGAAAGACCTTGGGTAAGATGTTCAATCCTCATTCAGAAAGGCAAAAAGGATAGACATAAGAAGAGGAGAAACCAGGGAACAGAACAGGAGCCTACAACAGAGGGCCTCTGTAAGCCAAACTTTGGGCAGTGTACAGGGAATCTTATGAAAGAAGGAGGAGATAGAAAGACCTGGAGGGGACAGGTCTTTCCACAAGGAGAGCAACAGAACCAAAAAATCTGGGCCCGGGGTCTTTTCTGAGACTGATACTCCAGCCAAGGACCATTCATGGAGATAACCCAGAACCCCTGAACAGATGTAGCCCATAGCAGCTCAGTCTCCAAGTGGGTACCTTAGTAAGGGGAACAGGGGCTGTCTCTGACATGAACTCAGTGACTGGCTCTTTAATCACCTCCCCCTGAGGGGGGAGCAGCCTTACCAAGCCACAGAGAAGACAATTCAGCCAGTCTTGATGAGACCTGATAGGCTAGGGTAAGATGGAAGGGGAGGAAGACCTCACCTATCAGTGGATTGGGGGAGGGGCATGGGAAAAGAAGAGGGAGGAAGAAGAGGGAGGGGATGAGGGAGGGGGCTACAGCTGGGATGCAAAGTGAATAAATGAAAAAATAAATTGAAAAAGCTCACAGAATTAGGAAGGTTGAGAACATGGTAAAGCAGAGATAACAGTGTGAAAATGTTGCAGGGAAGATTTGCTCACTTCATGGTGTCTGGGAAACAAAAAGGTGCTGTGACTTCATTATACTTTCAAAGGCACATTTCCAGTGACCTAGCTGCCTCCCCCCCTTGACCTTACATCCTAGCAATTCCATCATTTTCCAATCATGCCATAGCCTTTGGTGTGTATGCTTTGGGGGCAATTCAGTATTCATATTATAGCATCCAACTCTCGTTATGACTAAGCAGCCAGATATATGCTCCAAAATTTACAATGTTTCTCCAGAACCCCAGACATCTAAGCTACATGAACACTCACTTGTGAACTGGACATTTGTGACAGCCAGTGGAACTCAAGACCCAATTCTTAATATTGAAAGGCCTCCACCCTTCATGTTATTGTGACATCATCAGAGATAAATGATTTAAATCATACCTGATGGTTAAAGTTATTCTCCCTGACATTTTCATGTGATCAGAAAGAGTTGTACCCTGGGCTCCTGCTCTCCACCCAGACACCCTACTTTTAACTGTTTCAATCAAAGGGCCATAATTTCTGAAGTGTTCTTATCCTACCCATTCTGCCTATCTCTAAAAGAGGAGTTTTTGGTTACTGAGATTTCATGCATGGATCACATGCTGTCCAGTTGGTGAGCTTTTATGTACTGAGGTCATGGTAACTGTTTCAAGCAGCTGGCATCTCAGAACTGTCCTGTAAAAACCACTACCATCTAGATGCCTGCTGGGTTCTCTTGTCTCAGCCCCAGGTCTAAAGTCTGGGGCCTCAGGCTTCCTACAACTAAATCCTCCCTCTGGGGATTAGACCATTTATAGCATCAGTTGTACCTTGGTTCCACCTCATAAATGTAGTCCTTACTTTAATGGACTTCTTTGAAACCACCCTTTGCCCATTCATATCAGCCCTACATGTGGCTGCTGGAGTGAGCTTTCTAAAATACAGCTGCGTATTCCTTTTCTGGCCCAAACACTAGAGATTGCTATGGTCTATGGACCAGGTCCACATTTCATCTGTTCTTGCATTCAAGGCTCAGGTTAACTCTCCAATGTTTGCCATCTTTTCCTTACCATTGTTTATGCTGGGCTCCTTCTGTTCAGAGAATGTGCCCTGGTGTGTTCAGCCTTCTGCACAAGATGCTGTATTTCCTTTTCCTGGAATGAAGGGATTGTACAGTTAGGCGTTGAAGTCCAATTAAGATGTTACTGCCCCCTTTTCTGGTCTTAACCCATGTACCCCGAAGCTTTGTTTCATACCTCCATTTCAGCCTCATCATACTTACCGTGAGTTAGGATGGCGAGCATGCATGCTCCCAGAGGGCAGAGATGGTGCCTTTCCCTCTTCCATTGTGTCCTCATAGCAATCTGGTTGTGTGCTTTGCATAAAGCAGTTCAATAAATATTTGTGGAATGAATGAGAACCATTACATAATAAGAGAGTCCAAAATCCATCATTAAGAGTCCAAGTTTATGCTATTGCCCTTGATATAATGGCTATTTTCTTTTAAAAGGAGGAATAAAATTTTTATGTAGATTGAGTTTTTATAGATCATGCTTTAAATGCACCAAAGAAACTCACTATTTAAAGAAATTCTATGGCTAATTTTTTTGTCAAGCAGGTGGGGAGGGGATCAGATCATAGACTACAACATTTGCATATCGAATTGGTTCAGCAGGATAACAGTTCTGAGAAATGTTGCTTAGTGTTGAATTTACAGGGCTATGCAGCTTCCAGTTTCAGAAGCCCTTGTTGTTCATAGGCTGGAAGGAGTGGCAGGATCAGCCTCAGCCCCAAAGTGTGGCTGTGTATGCTAGATGGGTTGTCCTTATTTTCTCACTGTTGTCATGCCTTCTGGGATAGCTATCATTCCCAAAGTTCCTAGTGTCCATTCACCAGGTCCCCTGGGGTCCATGAGAATGTAGTCTGTGCATGTTTGACCAAGAGGCATGATGGTGAGCACTCTACAGGGAAAGAAGGCTTGGGTAATAGAGAAATCAGCAGGGGGCTCAGGGCGGGGAAGAATGATACGTGGGCCAACATCTCCTAACCTGATCACCCACTAGCCCTGCAGCCTGATCAGATACTTTGCTCTTCTTGATCACTTTCTAAAATGATAGAATTAAAGTAAAACCAATCTTGACCCTCTACAGCTCTGGATTTACAGAGTTGCACTGTAAATAAGAGAAGCTTGGGATGTTTGGAAGCACAGTAGGTGAAGGGCCTGCGCGTCATTCCTGTTCTTGTAATTTAGGTAAAAAAGGTGTCCCCAGACAGGCCCTGCCCCAGTGACCTGTGCTAAGGTGGTCACCCAGCTGCTCTATCGCAAAAGTCTCATTTAATTTTCTTTTAGTCCATCGTTATCCAGCTCTCTACTCATGCACTTGATTGTTTGCTTGTGGCTTATCTCTTCACACCAGGATGGATGTTTTACGGAGACAATTGTAACCCTTATGGAGAGCTCCTGGCTCATTCCTGAAATTGTAACCCTTATGGAGAGGTCCTGGCTCAAAGTGAGCATCCAGAGATCATTGTTGAATAAAAGAAGAATCTATTCACCTGAAAAAATTAGCTGTTGTCCACCCATTTCACTTCTAACACCTGTGCGTGCATGCACGAATGGACATACACACACACACACACACACACAACCTTTAGACAGGTTAGTTCTCAGAAGACATCGTGAGAGTTGGTGCCTCTTTCCTTTGGAATGAGTGCTGCTGTGCCTGTGAAGGGCTGGGAAGCACTCAGGAGGGTAGCATTCAGGGGAAGTATGCAACAGAGGAGTTGTCAGCAGCTTTCACAGGAGCTGGATGAAGATTCATAATGGTGTGGGTGTGAGGTGTGTGATGGATTTCACGACACTCCTTTTGGTTTTTAAGAGTAATCCTACAGCTGCTTATAAATTTGGCTCCTTTGGTTGCTTGAGGTCAACACAACCTGGTTTATGGTTTCAGGAGTCAGAAAGAACTACATTCAGTTCTGCCATTTATCAGCTGGCTAAGCCTGGGTGAGTGGCAGGTATGACCCCAGTCTATTTCCCTTTAGTGAAATAGGCTTTTACACGAAGCCAATATGAAGACTAAATGACTCTTTGTAGCCAAACACCAATTAATAGTGACTGGAACACAGAATTCAACAAATGTCGATTGGTGGTCACCATCCTGAATGGTTAACTTCTTATGGACATGTTTGCTGTCGCGAAAAGCCATGCCAACTGATAACCTAGTAGAAGGAAACCCCCTCTCGTCATCTTAGCCCTGCTGTCCAGGCCACTAATATTCTCAAATTCTGGAACCCGCCCCAGAGCAGTCATTTGCACAATTTCTAAGGTATTTCCCTGAAAATATTCCAAACACATATGCTTTTGATGTATTAACTCAACCTGCTTCAAGGAAAAAAAAAAAATTGAATCTGCTCCTGGGAAACTTTAATGAGGTCCTTTGTAATGGGTAAGAGAAATGGGGGCTAGAATGGCAGAGATCTCTGGAACAGAAACATATTTACAGAAAGCCAATAATATCTCTCTGTCCTTAAGGAACGTGGAGTAGGACATTTGAAAACAAATCTAAGTTGGATGTGGTGACACAGACCTGTAATCCCAATCAACACCGGGGTGGCTGAAGCAGGAAGATCATGGATTTGAAACCAGTTTGGGCTACACCGCAAGACCGCTTTAAAACAAAGCAAAAACAAACAAAAATCCTGAATATAAGTACACACAAAGACACAGACACACATGCATGTAGATATGGCATGGGAAGTAGGAAGGGTAGAGGATGGTGATAATTGGGTGCAGAGTGGCTCATTTGTAAATTTCTCTAACGGGGGATAGCTGCATAAACATGCATTAAGAATAGCCTGGCACAGAGTACCAGTTCAGCGGGCTCTCAGGCTGCTGTCTCTATCAGAGCCTCTCATGATTTGCTTCATTGCAACTGCTATCTGCTTCCATTTAATCGTTCCTAAAATTGGGATAATAAAAATGAAATGCAGCATGGGGGGTTGTTCTGAGTAATGACTTTAAGAAATGATGATGGTGCATATTCAGGCTGGAAGATGCAAACAGACCTCCAAGGGACTGTCTGGGTCAGAACTAAAAGAGGTAATATAGAGCATACATCTGTGCTTGCCTTTGTCTCCACAAAGACACCAGAGAAGCATTTTCTAACTCTGCTTTCTCTTGTCTGCCTTCACCTGACAAAAGATTCCCTCCCACGGTAGAGTGAAGCATCCTTGGTTTGTTTGTACCATTTTGGGAATGCCAAGAAACCATTGTCATGTATAGTTTGGGACACTGAGAAGTCACAGCCAGATCTTCCTGTGAAGGAAGTGCTAGAGTTCGGGGGCGGGGGGTACATAGCCTAGCACGCAGTTCTCAGCCCATGAAGATGCTTATGGATTCATTGGGGGAGAGGGGATCAGTGCGAGGGAAGAAAGGATCCCAAACATGAAAAGGATTATCCCATCCCCAAGACCTATAACAGCAACAGCTGTTATTAACAACATGCTAAGGCTGGATATGCTGTGTGGATCTAGAGCCTAGGAGGAAGAAAACAGGGAAGAGAAGCTACGGCCTCTGGCACTGTGTACACAGCAGACAGCACTGGGTCCGGGTGTAGGCGCTCTGTGATTCTAGTACCTGAGCAATGATGGCCCTCTCCCACTATGATCAATTGCATGATGCTGTAATGGAGGCAGATGTTATATAAAAAATTCTGACTGATGGAATCTAACAGTCTCTCTCAGACACCCACGATCAAACTGGCAGACTGCTCGGGAACACAGGAACCATCTATGTTTTCATCTTCCTTGCACTTGTGTGCCCAGAGTGATGTGAGATGCTACTGAGCAGGCCAGTAAATATTTGGTGACTGCTTGAGTGCTTGTGCACAAACTGTATCCCATCACTCTGCCTTGAAGGAGTTTCTGCGCCTGTTCCAGGCACCATGGGGCGGGGGCTGGGGGGGAGGGACAGACACAGGAGTGGCCCAGAGCTCCTCATGTCAGAGGGGCACTTTCTGGATCTACCGATACCCGTATCTGACAACATGCTATTTTTACCAACTCTGAACTGAGTCCTAATATGCTTCATTAGATTAAGGGATTAGAAAGCAGGATCCATGGAGAAAAGCAATGGGAATTCAGATCATTAAGGGGCAGAAGAAGGCAACAAGGTGATGGCTTACTCTCTTCAAATGAATGAAGAATTATCGTGCCAAGCACAGAGATCAGCTGTTCATTTCCTCCTGAGACATAACCAGAGTAAGTGGGCTTAAGATCAAGCAGAAGGGATTTATGTTGGCTACGGAGAACATTTCTTAATAGAGAGAAGGTTGAGTTCCAAAACCGTTAACAACACTGGGGGATGACTTTGAAAGACCTTAGAAATGGTTAAGTCCTCATTTCTCTGTGATGTGCATAGTTCCACCTACACAGGAATGTGTGAACTATGACTTTAAGAGCCTCCCTTCCTTTCTGTCCCCTCCGCTTCCCTTGCTTCATGCCCTCTCCCCTCTCCTCCTCTCCTCTCTCTTTTTCTTCCTCCCGCACCTCACTTCTTTCCTTCTTTTCTTCCTTTATCTGTCTTCCCCTTCTCTTCTCCTTTCCACACCTTCCTTTCCTCCCACCAATCCTTGCCCACAGATGGTTATTCAGCATTTACTATGAGCCAAAGATTTCTCTTACCAAATCATTATCATTGTTTGGCTGGTGACTGAAATTGAAACTAACAACAACAAGACTCAAATACACCCATAAGGCAGGTGCTTATTGTGAATATCTGTAACCTACGTCTTCCTGCCTGATATGCCCCATCAGTGGGTTGATGCTGTGGCTGTGTGTTCATTGTTAACTAACTCATGCCAACCTCTTTGGCTTAGGACTGTAATGTCCACAGAGGCTATGCAAAGGCTGTGCACAGTTGGAGGTGCTTTTCTGAGCTAGGGTTATGGGGAACTCTTCACATTCAAGTGTTCCTGAGTGCTAGAGCCCTCTTCTCATCTGCTTCCCTTTCTGAGGTTCTGAGAAAGGGCCACTGGAGTCCAGCTCCTAGCAGAGGAGGAGAAAAGAAAGCAGAGCTGGGGTAGGGTAAGAAGGAAGACTGCTGTTAACCCTGATGTTTTAGGACCACTGTGTGTCTCACACCCCATGGTTTCCCCATATACAAATGTGAAACAATTCAGAAATAAGAGCAAGGCATGCTGTGAGAACCCATCTCAGACCAATCACCCTGGTGTCACGAGGAAGCCCATTACTTTGTATACTCTTTTAAAGAACTAGGGGGTTATGTTTTTGCATTCCTTATAACTTATTTTTCTAAAAAGAAATATTTCAGAAAGGCTACCTGTCTTTAGAGGCTGGCATCCACCATAGAATAAAAGGGTAAGAAAGCAAGATAGCCTTGATTGACTGTACTTCTGAAATCTGTGCTTGCAGAAGGGGTTAAATGGCAGAACTGAACCAGAAGGATGTGCCCCCCTCAAACCAAAGACAGCTGCATGGTCTTGTTTAAACTCTGCCGAAGTGTTTATTCCATGATTATTATGTGCAGTCAGCCCTCGGGTCCTCAAAACTGTTCTTCTAATTTGTAGGTCATCTTATTTTTTTCCCCCAGTGGAGGCACTGAAGGAGAAAGAATGCCAGTGAACATAGAAGACATGGATGTTTATTTTTATGTTAAAAAACATTTATGATTTTTCTCATGTTAAGGGTATTTAGTGTTATTAGATGCTTAGGGACAGGCTGCAGTAACATTTATCTATATCTACATATAAAATGAATTATCAATTTTTGTTTTCTATTTACCAACAGGCTATTTCTGTATACAAGTATTTGTGTTATAACACAACAAAATACCACAGAATTGAGAACATAACGGATAAATAATCTGATGTTTCCCCTCTCACTAAGAGACTGTAGACATGTTCCTATCTTATTAAATTATATTCAAAACAGTGAAACTAAGTAACTACCTAATATTTCAATATGGGGATGTCATACTTTTGCAAACAGGTCCTTTATGGTAAGACATTCTGGATTTCAAACAGAAGTAATTTCAGGGTTACAGAACATTTTGAGGCTATGGGTCTACTTCATGGTGAGAAGTGTGGTCAGTCTTCTTGAAGGGTGGGATGCCAAGGCTCTATTGAGAACTGGAGAAAAGGCTGTCTGTAGCTGGGAGGATCCTGAAAATAGGTTGTCCTCCTCCCCTTTTCCCATTATTTAATGCCCCTTGACATCAAAGCCCCTCACTGAGGAACTGCTCATTTTCCCTTAGCTCAGTACCTGGCAGTGATGTGCAGCCTGTGGAAGGCTCCCTTGATCTGATCTGTGAGGGGCTTTACAAGCTTCCCCAGTTGACCTTTTGTTTGAGTGTGCTTCCTCTTCGATGTGCTCACATTTCTTTTCTTGGGTAGTGGCATCACCCAGAGGAGGGCCACATGTTCTGTGTCTTTCGGCTGTTATCATTCTTGTTTGATTTTCTTGAGAGTTGGAGATTTGGAAAATTCAGGGCCACCCTCCCAAGGCACCAGCAGGGCTCCTGAGTGTATGGCATCCTTGTGCCATTTCTACTGTCCTGTCCACAGATGACCCAGGAGGACAGAGCAGTTCTCTTATTTTGCCACTGGGAGCGCCAGATGACTGACAGGTCTACCCACAGGTTGATGCCTAATGGCAGATGTGCTATTGCAAAGGTGTACTTCCTATATTTTTCAAACCTTTGTGTATTTTCCACCACCCAGCCTACTTCGTGCATATCTTAAGAGCATACTGACCTTTGCTGAGATCTGAAGTTTGACATTAAAGCTGGACCATCTGCTTGTCCTTCATATGCAAGCATAACACTATTGATCTGCGCGTGATGATGGATTTGTATTGGTGCGGGCAGATTATCTCTCTGTCCCCCTCACCCTCTCCCCACACCATCTGAGGCCTGCTTGTGAGAGCTGGCCAAGACCAGAGTAGTAGTAATCTGTGCCTCCAGAAAGAGAAGCTCTGGCCTGGCCTATTAACTGCCGAGCAGTCTGTGCTGTGAAGTTTTAACTCTGCACAGGCTATGAAGGAAAATAAATTGTCATTAAAATGAAAGTTATTAATAAAGAACATGGCTGTAAATCTCCCACAGAAGCCACCGAGCTTAAATAATTCTGGGTCATTTTATTACTTTCTCTTCCAGAATGACTTCTGTTTGTAATTTGTGGGTTGTTTTCATTTGTTCTGATGTTTGCTGACGGCTGACTGGATGGAGGCTTCCATTTTTTCCATCTGTCTTACACTGCGTTGTGCGTCTGAGCATTTTCTGCTGCTGCTCAGGACCCCTGCCGCAGGGTCTGCAGACTTGTGCATCTCAGGTCCGTCAGACACATCTTCTGAAGGCTTCAACTGGAAGCCAGTCTGTGCCAGGGAACGAGAAGGCAAGTCTGACTGTGGAGAGGAAGTGGAAGATGGGAAAGGGTGAGCGACTCAGAAGTCACTGGGGAGAGGGTAGATCCAGAAAGGCCAGCTGACCAGACTCCTGCTGTGCTTTCCAGGTGCGCCTGGCTCCCAACAGGCTTCCTCTAGACACCCTTTCAGTTTCTAGTTGGAGGCCCAGTGCAAGATGTCTTCTGAGGTCATTGTCTTTAGCTGTTTCTACACTCTGTACTTTTCTTTTCCATTATCCATCTATCCCATAGGGAAAGGTGCTTGCTGGCAAAGGAGGAGCCATCTCTTAGGTACAATTTCTGGAGGCTATTTGAGCCACCTCAGCATTCTCTTTATAGAAACGTTTTCAAAAATCCATTTCCTTTAAAGGAACTGGGGAACAATATTAGACTAGCCTCACCTAGGTTTTAGGAACATTAAGAAGACTTATCCATTATCACATCTAATTTATTTGTATATAACACTTCATTAACAATGCTAGATATGGAGAACTTTAGGGTATATGAACTCACTGTCAAAGTGTTGAGAAATACCCACACATGTAGAGGAGGCTCACTTGTAGGGGTAGCCCCATTCATGTCTAGTCCCATTCATGCCAACTATGTGTACAATCAGTAAGAGAGAGTAGAAGATGCTAACAGCATCAAAGTCTAGAAATGTTAGTGAAAATAACTGTGTAGACCACAAGATGGTTTGCACCATAGCACTGTGTGGACCTTATCACTTAAGAGTTTCAAAATAAAGTGTTAGGAAATGGTTCTAGGATGGCAAAGAGTCTCAGTGGGTAAAGTGCTTGCTTCCAAATCTGCTGAACTGAGTTCAGTCACTAGAGCCCCAGGGTGGGAGAGGAACCCACACCTATAAGCTGTTCTTTGACCTCCACAAGTATTCTATGACATTAATGTTTCTACATGCAAGCACACACACATACTTTCACGCATGCCCAATAAATGAAGGAATAAAATTTAAAAGAAAGAAATGGGTGTGCGGCTATGGGGTTCAAATTGAGACTGTCAATAACCGTATCTACCTGTGACTTAGCAAAACTTCAGGGAAAAAGAGAGGGAAAAGATGAAGGCAAGGAAAAAAAGAAAGCAATCTTAAAAGAAACATGACTGTTTTGTATGTTTATCTGCCTGTACCTTCTGACTATCTGTTATGAAACACACACACAGTACTGTTCAAGTTGTGAGGACAGAGACTTCTGTCTTTGAATGTCAAAGGCCGTGCTAACTAATTACATAAACAGCTGTCTAGACCATCCTTGTATAGTGGAATTTTCTAGAAAACCGCTATTTTCTGAATAAAAGCTATTGAAATGAATTCCCACCCCACCCCCTCCACGATGGTCCTGGAACCACGCAGGCCCATTGATCAAGCATGTGTTGGAAGTACAGAGAGAAGAAAGAATGCCATGGTGATTAAAAATAGCTGACCTACAAAACAGTGACATTAAAATTTAGCTTTGTTTTTATATGAAACACAATTTAACAAATATTTTATGAACTCAACACGCTAAGGGGAAAAGGCGTAAGGTCTCAAAACAAGATTGATCAAACTAGGTTTATTAAGTTAAAAATATAGATGAGAGGAAAACAATAAGCAGCGTTCAGCGGTGAGTCATCATTGCTACCCCAGTATTTCCTGAGTTGTGGGCTTCAACTGTGGTACATTAGTCAACCTAACAGGGATGAGAATTTTTAATTTCAGTAATTATCTATTTATTTTGATACTTGTCTTATGCTTTAAGCAAATGACACATCTCATGTTTACAGTATGACATGAAATTTTTAATATGTTGTGGCATTTTAAGAAGGAATGTATTTTAATGCTTACACCCAAAACAGAATAGTTGGTACACCGCCATAGCTAAAAGTTACAGGTGGCTCAGTGGGCCAAGTGCTGGTGGCATAGGGCTAAGATCTGTGTTTAGATACCTGAATTCCCCCCGTCAAAGGATAAAAAGGATGGTTATAGGATCGTGTGTGTGCGTGACTCGGATCAGTGAGGGACAGGTGAATCTCTACAGCTCCCTGGCCAGAGAATTTATCTTAGTTGGCAAGCTCCATGTCCAATGAAATATCCTGCATTAAAAAAGTAAGCTGGAAAATCACAGAAGAGTAACACCCAAGCTTTACCTCTGGCCTCCACACTCACATGCCCACATATAAACACCACATACACACGTAAGTCGCTAAGATTGGTGGACTGTGTCCTCATGTGGCCCTGCTTCTCTCGACAGTGTCCAGGTCAGTCACAACATTCAAGGCTGGCCTGCTCTGCCTTCCTCTCTCTACCCTCCATCCCTGCATATAGACTGCATTCCAGCATAAGTACAACCAACTTCCTTCAATAGCCCTTGGCTCTGGCTCTCGGTTCACCTTTTTTGTGCTTTGGTTTCTTTATCTATAAAATGGGGATAGTAACAGCACCTCCCTTAAATTGTTACTATAAAAGTCAAATGAATTTTCAGTTCATGTGAGATTCTTAATACAGTACCTGTTATGCACCAAGAGTTATTATAAACATGTTCACTATGATTGTACTTGAACATAATTTAAATAAATGCTACAAGTGAATCAAATTCTAGAAAATAAGAAAATAAAAAGACCCTTTATACACATAGAAACACACACTCAGAACAGGTTCAGTTTGGTCTTGAGCCATTGAAACTAGGAAGCAGCAAATTAAATATTTGATGTGCTTGGTGATAAAATGAGCAGGCATGATGGGACGTGTCCTCTAATCTCAGCATTTGGAGGCAGGATCAGGAACGTTAGGAGTTCTCGGTCATCCTTGGATATATAGCATAGTCCATGACCACCTTGGTTACAAGAGACCCATCCTAAAACAAACAAACAAAATCCCAAATTGACAAACATCCTTTCTCCTGTCATTCTGAGAAGTTTTCTGGGAAACAGGATATAGTTGAGGGATTGATCACTTGTCTGGTATTCTTGAGGACCTGGGTTTGATACCTCGTACTGTGATAAGTCAACAGCAACAAAACAGTGTTTTACTCATGAACTTTAAAAGTTTGAATCTTTTCTTTTTGATATTTTTTTAGAGTTTATTTTAAAATTATTACAATTTATTCACTTTGTATTCCAGCTGTAGCCCCTCCCTCGTCCCCTCCCAATCCTACCCTCCCTCCCTTATCTCCTCCCATGCCCCTGCCCCAGTCGACTGATAGGGAAGGTCCTCCTCTCCTTCTATCTGACCCTAGTCTATCAGGTCTCATCAAGACTGCATAGTCTTTCTCTGTGACCTGGTAAGCCCCCCCCAGGGGGGGGGAGCGGAGGTGATTAAAGAGCCAGCCACTGAGTTCATGTCAGAGACAGTCCCTGTTCCCATTACTAGGGAACCCACTTGGATACTGAGCTGCTATAGGCTACATGTATGCTGGGTTTCTAGGTTATCTCCATGAATGGTACTTGAGTGGAGAAATTATGGTACATTTACACAATGGAATACTATGCAGCAATTAAAAACAAGGAAATCATGAAATTTGCAGGCAAATGGTGGGAACTAGAAAAGATCATCCTGAGTGAGGTATCCCAGAAGCAGAAAGACACACAGGGTATATACTCACTTATAAGTGGATATTAGACATATAATATAGGATAAACATACTAAAATCTGTACACCTGAAGAAGCTAAGCAAGAAGGAGGACCCTGGGTAAGATGCTCAATCACCATTCAGAAAAGTTTGACTGTTAATTAGTAACAAGATACTGGCAGAGTCTCCAGCCTCACACAGCAGTTCTTGTGTTAGCCAGAGTTGAGGGAGTATTGGAAATACCCTGTTTAGACTGAGCTCTTTGTGGGCTCTCAGTAACCATTCAGTAACAGCCGAAGCAGGGAAGCAACCACACCTATTTATGAAACCTCAGAGTGTGTTCTTATGCTGTTAGTCATACATAGATTTTGTTTCATTGTAGTAAACCATAACTTTGTGGCTGGTCAGAAAGGATTTCCCTTTATGACTCTTCTATCTGCAGTGGCTAGATGGGCTCATAACCACAAAGAAATTCCTTCCACAAGAGAAGGTGGTTTAATGACAAAAGATGTGGCCAGATTCAGGGGTGGTGGATAAAGGGAATGTTGGTGAAGAGGGAGACTGAGTTACAGGAGCAGCCGATAGCTGTGTGGTGCTCTGTGGTCCACAGACATCAGCGTTCCCGTGGTGTGACTAGGCGTGAGGGGTTGGCACCACCCCAGTGAACGCTAACAGCCAGCTTCTACCAGGAAGTTGTAAACAGAAGCTCAGTCATCCGAGGTTTAACTTATAAAACCCAGGGATGGTTTATAACAGACATTTCTTTTCACAGGGAGAAGTATCTAATAGATATTTAAGCTGCCACTCTGTCATTGTCCTCTATTCTCGTTTTATTTCCCAACCATTAAGCTTTAAAACAAGACTGGATCTTTATCCTTTCATAGAGAGGAGAGAGCCATCAGCCCAGCAGGAAAGAGTTAAGACCTGTCCCAGTCACTCTAGGAGACTCCGTATGACCCACCATCTTTATGACACAGAAGATAAATGCCCTGACTAGGCTGAAAGTGTGGCTTTCTTCAGTCAGGGAATATTTCCTAAGCCGTGTGAGGCGCCACGCACTATTCTAGGGATAGGGAGGGGGCAGCTGAACAAGACTCCCCCCTTCCCTGGCCCTGGAGAGCTCATGTCCTGTGGGCGGAGTCAGACAGCAAACACATGAGCAAGCGAATGGCGATAATACCAAGTGCTAAGGGAACATTGAGCCAGGATGCAATGACGCTTAGCCATATGCTCCCGGCCTCAGAGGGCCTTCTGGAACTGCCATTTTTTATTTCAGATAAGCCGCTGCTTACATTTGTACCAACTATGAAACATTATTTGGGGGAAAGTTTCAACGATGACTGATTTAAAATAAATACTTTTTTTCAAATTATGCCAATGGGCCCTTTGCTTAAATTTTATATAACTCTTGTGCTGAGGCTTCAGGCTCATTCCCACCCGAGGAACAGAGCAATGTGGTTAATATTTGATCTCCTTTCAGTGTTACACTGCTGGTAGACCTTAGAGAGTGAGATGAATTTTTGCAACCATTTCAATATTTATGCTTGCGTTTCCCAACAAAGCATGAATGCTCATTGTTTAATATGAACTATGTTTAGTCAGTTGCCTCCCTAATCTGCTGTCATAGCGAACATGACATCCTTTGGCTTTCCCTCCTTACCGTTAATTATGGCAATTATGTCACTTTCTTACTTGTCCTCAGTTGACCCTGTACCATCACAGTGTGACCCTACACAGGGACATGGTGCAGATGTCCATAGAACAGGCCCCGAGCAGAAAGTCCTGTCCCTGCTTTTAGTTCATAGACATGGTCTGTGTGTCCTACAGGAAATTTAAAGGTTAAATTGTCTCCTGGCTCTTAGAGATTCAGATTTCTGTGGAACTCCGGATTTCAGAATCTCCTGAACTTTGGAGAGAATGGCAGCACCAGGCCCTCGTCCTTCTGTGGCTGAGGACAGCAGCCTCCCTTGGCTGGAATACTCGTTCCCCATGTGAGCACCTGCGGGCCCTGGAGAGTCATCAGAGGTGACTTCAAAAAGCTCCCATTCCTTGTTTAAGAACTAAAATGTGTGCCTTGGAAACAGGGGGATTAAGGGAGCAGGTACCCAGGTTACCTGGCTTTTTTGATGGCTCCTGCAGTTCACCTTGAAGTCTCTAGAGGGCGGCTGAGACGTCAGTGCTGCGTCTTTGAAGTCTGTGCAACCTCAGTCCTGTAACTGAGCCTCCCAGTTGACCATAGAAGGCAAAAAAAAAAAAAAAAAAAAAAAAAAAAAAAACACTGCGTGAAGGCCTACAACATGCCAACCTGTAACACCTTAAAGTGTTTCAAGGGGAGTGATCTAAAGCACCACCTGGCCCAGAGGAGAAGGTTTCTACCAAGGATAACCAGGGTTCGGAAACCAGAGCGAAGAAATATTAACAGGGGTAAATGAACAGCAAAACAAAACAAAAACCCCTTAGAAGTACAAAAACCAAAACCAAAACCTTAGAATAGAAAATGAAAGTGGAGACAAAATGTTGTCACATCTTAAATGTAGAAACAGAAAACTGACAGGAGAGTGACGTCATCTGAGTAGCCTGAGAAAGCAGGGTGGTTTTCAGATGCACTGTTCTGATTTAGAGATGAAGTTGTCTGGGCAGAGGATGCACTCAGCTGAGATTTTTCAGTGCTTCAGATAGAAAGGAAGGAAAGTTAATGACAGTAATTGCTCTTGCTTGTGTATTTGTGCGATTGCTAAATAAGGCTGTGAGGGGAGGGCCTGGCCTCTCTGTTCCAGGGAGATGGCATTTCAGATTCTCCCACATCCTTCCCCTGGAGTCAGAAGCATTCTAGCTCAGAGTGCAACTGCTTATTCAGAGAACTGCAGCAACCATGTAGCTATACTTTGAAGCTCAGGCAAATTCCTTCTGTTGCCCCCACTGGCTTTCCTGCAAATTTGTCTTCCCTGCCATGAGAAAGAGGTGCTGCTATTGCTTCTGGGATGCAGCCAGCTCAGTCTAATTCAACAGACATACATGAAGGACTTCGCTACAAAGACCTCTGTGTCAGGGGCTAAGATGGAAACCAAGGTAAATATGGCACCTCTTCAAGGACTGTGCTACTTAACAGAAGGGACACGAAGACCACTAGGCAGGAAAGGGTGTGAGGATCGGGTTGCAATGAGATGAGCCTGGACAGCACACCTGCTTTTATCAGTGCCCTAGCGAAGTCCCCTCCCGGGTGTGGGTGACAGTTAGAGACTCAGTGAGGAATGGGACAAGGCAGAAGCGAAGGCGCGCTGCTTTTGAGGTGAACATGTACGAAGAGTGGCTCCTCTCTTAGATTGTTTTTTCACTGTCTCTTATATTCCTTGATCTGAAGGAAGCTCATCATACTGCTGTCGGCACGCTTGCTCACGTGGAGAAAAGCTCTTGTCTCTGACCAACAGCCAGTAAGGACCTGGGGCCTGCCAGGCACCCCTCTCCAAGTCATGTAAAACCCCAATAGTGGGTGTAGGTCCAACTTCAAGCCAGAGGACCCAGCTAGGGTGTACCAGAATTTCTGATCCATGGAAACTATGACATAATAAATAAACAAATACATTTTTTTCTGAAATGACATTTTTTTATTAAAAGAATTATGGAAAGATTTGAGAGTATGGTTTTAAGATGGGCCATAATGAGGGTGGATTTTAGAGGCAGGTCACAGTGGATGCTGTGACAGACAGAGGTAATGGCAGATGAAGTGTGTTTTTATTCATAGAACAATAGGCTTTCCAACTCATCCTAATGGCAGGCACAAACAAGAGACCAGAGAATGACCTCTAAAGAAACATGGTCCATTAGAAGCCATGATCGCTTGAATGAAAACTCAAGAAGCAATTAGAAACCTGGAGTCATGAGAATGTCAGATATAATTCTGACTTCTACTTGGATGATGCACCAGCTGTGAAGGACTCTGTGGACTGAGATGACCACTACCATCATCTAGGGTCTGGGTGCCCAGGGGCAAACACTGGGTACAGGGAGCAGAGACACACCGAACAGGGAAAATGACTCTGGACCATATTGGAAAAGACAAAGCACTGAGCTTCAGGCACCAGGAATGGGGCACTTGGATTAAAATGAGGCAGAAATTAGTGCTACAGGAAGACATTGCATGGATTCTATTTTAATTTTCTTAATGCTGAGTCACTGTTGAGGGAGGAGAAAAGAGAAATACAAATTTGTTATTCTGTTAAGAAGATGCCACTAAAATGCGGATTTGGGGGTGTTCTTCATGAAGGTGATAACTGAAATCCAATAAGAAGATTGGCGGAGACCCAGGGAAGAGACCTGGGGGAGAGATGATCAAGGGCACATGCTGAAGGCTCTTCCTGGGGTCAGGGTATGAGAAGGTGGTGGAATTGTCAGAGTAAAGGGAGACCCGTCACTCAAGTGGTTGGTGGAGAGCCTTGTGCAGGGACCAGCAGCTTTAAGGAGGACATGGGAGGATGCCAAGGAACTTCACTGGGGATTCATGAATGCATTATCAGATGGTGTGCCTCACCGGGTCCCTCCCCAGCAAAATTAGACCACACAGAGCTGCCCTGCTCCTTGGAAGCTCGTGTAAAGCTCAGAACATTTGGGGCTTTGGTACTTTAAGGAATAAGTGGACACAGATATATTGTCATCCAAATACAAAGTTTATTTATTTTGTTTTCAAGCTTCTTTGAAGGGGTGTCTTCAGAGTTTTCATTCGATTGATAAGATACAAAGACTGTATCTGTATTTTCCTGAAAGCAGTCTATGAACTTTGTTCTATAACCTCTCAAAGGACTAGCTCATTCAAGTTGATTATTTCAGTGAATGAATCTTCACAGTCACATCCTTCTAGTTTGAGCACTCTTCTGATCCTGATGACTTGACTTACTATTTAAAATTTTTATTACATTTATTTATTATTTGTATATGTGTGTGAGGCACATGGGTCACAGTGCACATATAGAGGTCAGAGGACAACTTCCAGGACTCAGTTCTCTCTCTTCACCAAGTGGGTCCCAGGGATCAAACTGGGGTTGCTAGGGTTGGCAGCAAGCAGGTTTACCCACTGAGATACCTTGCTGAATATTTCTTGGTTTGTTGTTGTTGTTGTTTTGTTTTTTGTTGTTTCTTTGTTTTGTTTTATCTTGAGTCACAGTCTTATCACACACTCCAGGCAAGCCTTAGATTCTTGCTTTCCAAGATCCTGCTGGCCTCAGCCTCCCACATTTTGAGTTTGTAGGTGTGCTGCACCATGCATGGCCTCTTCCCTGATCTGCTCTTCAAATCTGTTTTTAGCTAGATGACTTACTGCTGCTTGAGGACTCTCTTGAGGGTAAGATTCCTAAAAGAGAAAAACAATGTGTGGTTTTAAAATGTTGCCCATGCAATTATGAGGTCTTTTTGAAAACTTAAAGAATGTTAGTCCATTGCCTGGAGAAGAAATGCATTCCCAAGCATGAAGGAGAAAGCAAGTCTTTCCTGTACTCTACATTCCAAAAGTAGTTTCTGTCTTCATGTTGATTTCTATCAGTCTAGTCATTGTTCATTTGTCTTTGTATATTGAAAACATAGTTTATAAATGATACGCAGAGACGTAGTTTCATAAAGTTTGGATATTACACATCCTGTTTTCTTTTCACAATATGTCATGAGTTATGTGTACCAATACATGACATATCTGCTTGTTAACTATTACTTATGTACATTTATTATGACATACTTTGTGCATCAGTATGTGTCTATGCATGTGCATATTCATGTATCTTTAGGTACATTTGTATATGCAAGTGTGCATGTGTGTATACATGCATGTGGAGGTCAGAGGACAATCTCAGGAATTGTTCCTTAGGCACTAGCCACATGTTTTTAAGATCAGGTTTCTCACTGTCCTAGAACTTGCCATATAGGTAAGCTGGCTCGCCAATGAGACCCAGGGACCTTCTTAACTGTGTGCCATTATGCTCAACTTTTCTTCATGGATTTGGGGATCACATTTCCATCCCCATGCTTGCAAGACAAACAACTTGTAGATGGATCTATCTCTCCAGCCCCATGACATGATTTTTAAGTGCCTGCCCACTTTATACCATGCTCACCTTCATCCAAAAGAGTCAGAACCTTGACCATGCCTATTGGCTGAGTGCACGGACAGTAGGGGATGTCTGGCTGTGTCAATTTCTAACCTACATACCATTCATGTGCTGGTGAACTAAGGGAGCCTGTGCCCACAGGTGTCTCAGAGAACACCAGGACACCTGCCAGCCTGGCTGTTCCCACGTTGCTAACATGAACCCTGCTCAGTCTCTAAGCAAGCACAGCCCTCCAGGGACTGACGTTGTAGCTGCAAATCTGTCTCCTGCTGCACTTTCCTAAATGCCTTTTTAAACATGTTCAATAATAGATGAGCACCTGGGCCCTTCTTCACGGAGAAGAGCCTGAGTGGCTTGAAGAACCTGGAGATGCTGTTGGCCCTACAGAGCTGATTCCTGCCACATCCCCAGTTCCCCAGGACACCACTTAACACCAATCACACCAAGGATGCAAATGTCTCTCCTGGTGGGTTTTATTGATGCATTTTTCTCTTCCTGAGCCCTTTTCAGTCCTGGACTCAACTTGCACCAAATCTCTGTGCCAGTTGGCTGGCATAAAGGTCTGCAGTCCTCTGGGCTTGCTTTCTCTCCTCTGCTTCGTACTCCAGACGGGATGCCTATAGCTGCTTTGATAGGAATGATCCACTTGCTTAATCTCAGAGTCTCAGAAATAGATCAGTCTTCCCCCCTGGGCTTATGTAATATTGTGTCTGACATCAATTTATCATGTGCCCTGGGGCAAGTGCCAAATGTCCCTGGTCTTCAGTTTCTATCACTATAAGAAAGAGCTGGAGTGAATCTATAAGTTTCTGTTTAAGAAGTTCAAACAATCTGTGGTTTTATATACAGCCTTGGACTATGGTGTATTTTCAGTTGCAACTATTTATTAATTAATTACAGAATTGGTTATAGGATTGCTTGTTTCTAGAACTTCCTTTCCAGCATGGGGCAGCTCAGTCATGCAGTTCCAGGGGCTTTGTCACCAGCTGCTTTTGGGGACAGATGCTCAGAAATGAGGGTGAATTTTTCCAGTGTCCCCTACTTTTGACTTTTTAGTGATCCATAGTAATAACAATTACCACAAAGCATCCTCCGATGGGAACTTTACTGCTGAGTGGTCAGACTTTCGAATGTCTTAACCTGTGTGGCGAGCTAATCTGAGTCTCTTCCAAGATGAACCAGGCACACTGGCATGACACCCAGGCCATACCTGACCTCACTGCCTAGCATTTGTTCTCTTTTCATTTCGTTTCTATATAATGTTTAGCAAGGGGGTGTTTGTGACCCCTTTTTGGCAAAATCAGAGATAGCATATGGGGCCCAGTGGTCCTTCATTGTCTTTTGTACTTTGAAATCACTGTGATATTTGAGAACGGAATCCTATGTTTATTTTCCTTTCATTCAGTGTGTGTATGCTGGGAGGGAGGAGGCTCGATGACTCAGACCCTGGTCCCTCCACCAGGGCCGGCTGTACTCTTCCTGGGTTAGTATACTCTTTTCTCCCTTAGTCCATTGAGCGCTGGGCCATGAGTGTAGACATTTCTTCTTTGTTAATCTTCCACGGTGCTTCCACAGTGATGTCATGAGAATTAATCTGAGTTAAGTGACCTGTTTAGAAGAGTGCCTAAATTATAAATACTGACACTCTGCAGACAGAAAACAGTGTTTATTTTTGCTATTTTGTTTTTATCTGTCAACCAGGTTGCCCACGGCATTAAAGAATCTATATTATACTGAAGAGCCGACACAGGCTAGACTCTCTGAATCTGAGTTTTTCTTCTGCTTCCTCCTCTTCCTCCCTGGAGGGTATCTGCACCGCTCTTTGCTGCTTCTTCTTCCATCTGTTCAGTCATCTTTCCCTTTACTTGTTCTCTTGTGTACCCATCTCCACCTGTCCCCAGCCCCGCAGGTATGTTTTTAGAAAACAGAATCTTGCAGGGCTCAATGTGAATTAAAAATGTCTTGAATTGAATGAAAGGAAAATAAACATAGGATTCCGTTCTCAAATATCACAGTGATTTCAAAGTACAAAAGCTAGTCCTGTTCACAGGCTGTGGGCAGTGCGGTGTGGACACATGGACAGTTGCTTCCCAGGAGTCTTTATACCTGTTGCTTATTTCAGTTGTTACTGCTTTTAAACCCAAGCCCCAGGGAGCCCCATTTGCAAAGTGTGGCTAGCTAGTATCCATGCTTTCAGTTCCAACAGGTCAAGCGCGGTCCTAATACTTGAGTTGTATGGCTCTCTTCCGGGCTGAGGGAGACATTTCAAGGGCGTCTGAGAAGACATTTGCCCCACTGATGTCCCTGTGCAGAGAAGGGAAGGTTGTTACAATGACACATTTTAGAAATGCCTTCAGAAATCTGGGTGCTTCATGATTTGTCTTGTTTCAATGCTAAATCCTCCAGCATGATCAGCAGTTACCACTCCATCCCTTTATAGCTAATGTCTCTGGATTTTTAGAAGTGAGGTCCAGCCAGACATATGTCAACAACAGGTCCAAGTGAGAAGGTTATTGATTACTTTCTTTTACTATGAAGACTCACACTATCACATCCATTTCCTCAGTTGAAAGGTTTTGTTGTTGCCCTGGGTCCTGGCTTCACTGACAGCTTCCTTCACTTGCAAACCTTCAGAGAGGCATTCAGAACTTGGGAGAAGACACCCTTCTGAAATGGCCCTTGTGGACTGGGAAAACCACTTTTTTCTGTTGTAATCACATCATACCACCACTGTTGGGCAGGGACAGCAGGACCGTGGTTCCCTGAACAGTTCCAGCCCTGAGAGCAAGCACCAGTAGGGTGATGACATGCGCCCTCTGCAGACTTTAGTAGTTTCAGTTAAGAAAGAGAACAATTGGCACTTGAGGTACCGCAGAACTCAGACACAAAACCCATTGACTCATTGGCAGCAAGCAGTCCAGGAGACCAATGATATAAATACCTTGCCCATCTTTAACTTGACTAAATAGCTGGTCATGCTGGGGGAAAATCCCCCTATCAGGAGGTTCTGTGTTACACCAGAGCTTACTCTGAGACCTTAGGCTGTAGAGTCATCAAGGGCTTCTTCAGAGATGTACATACACCCCTTCAAGATTTTCACCTTCACACACAAACAAGCAAATGGGGTGTGAGCTGACCATCCTTGGGGGCCATCTTTCTTGTTTTCTGTTTACTTCTCAGTGTGTACTTTATATTTTCAAATATTTTCCCAGAACTGCTTTTCATGGAAAGCGGGGTCTCTATTCTTCCCCTCCCCTTTCCTCTTTCTCTCCCTGCCCTGCAGTGAGTTCCTCATTACATCTCTTCCCATGATAATTCTAGAAATAACATCTACCTTCTCTATTCGCCTTTCATCTAAGGATCCTATGGTGCTCCTCCAGCAGGGCCAGCAGCTCAACTCTAATACAGCCTCCCTCTGCTTTGGGTCACAGAGGGAAATAGTAGAAGCAAAGCCACAGCCTTTTTGGTTTTTTATTTTTCTTTTTTTGAGAGGCAGGAGAGTACAGAAAGGAGGAGACATAGTTGTATAACCTCCTTTCTTGTGTACAATTTATGGCAAAAAAGAAAGGATGTTTAGCCCTTTGGCTCAGCAACCAGAAAGTTGTGCATAAAGAAATCGTGGTCTATACTGCAGAAAAAGTAGAAGATGGACAGTGAAAAACGGTGAATGCCACCATTGAATGGATCAAGATAAGACTTGCTGGTGAAAGCTGCTAAAGATGTGAACTCAATGCTACACCAAATTCCACCATGTATACTGATGAACAGGATGGACACTGCAATTGGGATAACATTACACTGTGTGTTTTCATTATAACTATTCTGAAGGCCACCATGAGTTCCAGCATTCAATCAGTGATTGGACATATTAACTGACCTCTTTAATCCTTGACACTGGCGATCTCTTTTATTTTCATATTCACACTCATTTTACCTTCTGTCATGTATTAGTGTACTGAAGTTTCTGCAAACTTCCATCCACATAGATTTTAGGAATGACAAATGCCAAGAAAAACTATCTTTCAATAGCTATTTCCAGATTCTTCTCCCAAGTCTGCAGCCTAGTATTCACATGTGTGTGTGATTATCATGTGCATTCAAGTATTCGTGCATATGTACATTTGTATGAGCCAAAAAACAATCTTAAGTATTATTCCTCAAAAACTACCTTCTTTAATTTTTGAGACAAGGTCTCTATCTGCCCTGGAGCTTATCCTGTGGGCTAGGCTGGCTGCCCAGTGAGCCCCAAGGATCCACCTTCCATGCTGTGGGATTGCAGACATGGGGGTGACAATAGTGTTACAGGGGTGTGAGAAGCACAAGAAACACCTTTCTGGCTGAGAAGCCTCCCCAGCTCTCCACCACTGTATTTGAAGCATTTACTTTTATGGCCCACAGAGACCCATGTTTGTGCTTCTTTTAAACTCACTCTGGCTCCATAGTCCACCTGAATACCTGAAGTAGAAGCCTGGAAGTCGTTAGATGGTTCCTCTTTCTTTCTCGTCTCTTAGCGTGTTGTAGAGTTCTCTCTTCAACTTGTTTCCTATCTTATTGCCTTTGTTATTTATTGCATGAATCATTTCAGTTGCCTCCTTCCCCAGTCTGATCTCTCCTCACTCAAAGCTGGCTTTCACACACTGTCAGGTGTATCCTCCCAAACACAAAATTATTCATGTCAACTCCCTGACTAGACTCAGCGACAGCACTCCAGTGGCTTGAAATAAAAACACAGAGCCACACTAAGCATCTTCAATCTTCATTTTCTGCCTCTAGACTCCTGCCTGTCTCTTTATTCCCATTTTCTATCATTTCTCAGCTTAGACCCCGCGTTCTAACCATCAAACACTGATTACAGTTCCTTGACTCCACTGTACTCTTATTTCCTTCTATGGACACGTGGCTTCCACTTTATTTAGCAAGGCCATGTTTCTTCTTTCTCTTTCAAATCTGTATAGAAAAAAAATTTAATTTAGAACATGGCTGCTCTAGCAGGAAATCACATCCAAAGACCTTCTAGGTCTGTGTGATCCACCTGGAATACAAATATGCCTTTAATCCAGGAGACAGAAGCAGGCAGATATGAGTTCAAGTCGAGCCTGGAATAGAGCAAGTTTCAGGTAAAGAAAAGCTTAGGTCCAGCTGTGGTGGTACATGCCTTTAATCCCAAACAATGAAGGTAAAGTTATTTGTAGAAGGAAGCACCCATGTTTGAAAGTGATGTCTAACTGAGTGGCAGAAAAAGTTAGGAATCAGAGAAGATAATGACAGAATAGGATATGCCCAACTCTCATGAGAAGAGAGAGGAAAGGGAAGCTACTTAAGGAATAATGCAGAGAGGAGAGAAGGCAGTTGAACTGGGACAGTAATAGAGAGACAGGTTGCAGAGAAAGAACACAGTGAAGACAGAACAAACCAGAGAATGAGAAGGAGCTAGAAGATTAAAAAAGATTTCTGAGTTAGTTTGAGGCCAAGCAGAGCAATTCAGAGGCCAAGAGAAAAACCAGACTGAATAAGTTATCTGGGAGAGGAGTTTGAGCCAGAACAGCTGAGTTGAACCAGCTCTGAGCCAGCCCAGAGCTCAGTAAGGACAAGAAAGGGTGAGCTTATTAAGCAACAAGTCTCAGAGGCTGAAAACATTGTAGGCGTAGGTTAAATTGTATGGAGGGGAGAAGCTTCCAGGACTAGGCCTAGGTAAGCAGAAAGAGGCAATAAGCCTTCAAGATAACAATCGAAATGGGCAAATGAAAGTTCCTTTTACAGACCTGTTCTGCTTGGCTAGCTCTTAATGACTCATCAAGCATTGGTACAAATGTTGCCTCCTGTGGTAGGTTTGACCTCTTCAAAGGCCCCATTAGGAAGCAATTATGTATGTTCTCAAACTAACCAACACACACTCCATCTGTACATTTACCATACAGTCAGCCCTCCATGTTTCCAAGTTTCATGCCCAGTGGTCCAAACAAATGTAGATCAGAAATATCTGGCAAAGGAAGCTGCAGCAGAAGGAACATGTACAAGCTCTTCTCTTTGCCGTCTTCCCTCAACGGTATGGTAAGCAACTATTTACATATCACTAATATTGTGCTAGATAATGTACGTAAGCCAGATATTATTTAGGAATACAGGATTAGACTAGAAAGATGGCTACGTGACTAAGAGGACTAGTTGCTCCTGCAGAAATCTCAGGGTTGATTCGTAGCTCCTACCTGGCAGCTCACAACCATCTGTAAATCCAGGTGATCCAACACTTTCTTCTGGTCTCTGTGGGTACCAGGCACCCACTTTACACAGATATACGTGCAGGCAAAACACCCATATATAGAAAATATGAATAAATAAGTCTTTACAAAAAGGATAGAATAATAATGTTCCATGCATATGTGATTTTGTTTTCTATAAGGGACTTATAAATCTTTTGGTTTTGGTATCCAAGGAGGTCTTGGAACCATTCTCACAAAGACTAAGGGATCACTGTATCCCACTGCTCATTTCTCACCCATTTCTCCTCTCAAGACTGTGGGTTGCAGAATGGCAAAAAGCATGAGCGTTCAGTCCTTACACTAGATTCATATAAAGCACAACCAGGAGCACGGCAAGTGCTCAGAACCCCCGAATAAAACCATACAGAAAATCCTCGAATATCCCACTAACCCCCATGAGATCCTCTCAATGAACAGTGTCCCCACTTGGCAGATGGGAGCACTGAGATCTAGAAAGATTAAATAGCCGGATTACCATCACAAAAAATACCAAACCGTGGAGCCATGGGCATCTGTCCAAGCTTTGTGCAGACTTGGCATGGAGTATGGACTGGCCTCTTTCTTCTGACATCCCAGAACAACGTAGGATGCTGCTTGATTCCAGCTTGGTCATAGCGTGAAAAGGAAGAATCCTGTCAAGGCACTTAGGGCAAGAGCGAGTTCAACAGTGAAACCAGCTGTAGATCTTAAGTCCGATGCATGGACAGACATTGTGCTGTCTTCTGTGTTAGTCTCTGCATTTCAACCAATGCAAAAACCATTACCAGCCAACCCTCTAGCTACCAAGCTACTGTTTATACTTAGCTTATTGGAGAACAGTTTTCAAGCATTTTTTTTTTTTAAATGAAATGTTCTCTCTCTCCTGGTCTTCCTACCCGTTGCCTTTTAATTTATGTCTCTTTCTGCAGGATGCTTGTACTTCCTATTCCCCCCCCCCCAACTGTTGAGAGAAGGACAGTAAACACTGGCCTCCTGTTCTCAAGGATGGGTAACTGGTGGTTGATCACGTGCCCAGATCTGATAGGGGACTGAACCCTTGATTCCCTGCTTGACTCCTTCATGGTTTCTTTTGCACTCGGCTGGCTCTTCCTTATTCCTTACGTTTGCATGAGGAAGTGAGTTCTTATCATTTCTGCCCTTGCTTCGCATATGATGGCATTATCTGGCATACCTAAAGTCCTCTAGGTTAGGAAATCTAAGTTAGTTCAGGTATCAGCTTTTAAAGCAAAAGCATGTTCTTGCTGTCTCTCATATCCTCTTACCTTTGGCCCTGGTGGAGGGGTACAAACTGAACATCATTCTAATTTAGGGGAAAAACTCCATATATGGATCTTCAAGGAATAAAACAACAGGAAGAGGTCTTCTTAACTCTTTAGATTAAATAGATTTTTTTAACAGTGTTTATCAGAGAGTTCCACATATTAAGGATTCTAGCACTATTGTTTAGTAATAACACTGAAAAAAATAAAAAAGACAAGTTTCTGCTACATGAAGTATCCATTGTTTCTTGGGAAACAAGAAATGCTGGCACCAAGTAAATAGTATATCATCATAGCTAGAGAGAAGTGCTAAAGAGAGAAAATAAAATGAGAAGGAGGAGTGGGATTGAGGAGAGGGTGCCAACATTGAAGATAAGGTAAGCAAAGGGGGACCTCATTGGATGAGTTAGAAATTGCTGGATGGAATAGCGCCCCCTTTGTCTAGTGTATTAATCACTTGTCTTGCTGCTGTAATGAAATATGCAAGGAAACCACCTTGAAGCTCAGTCCATCATGGTGGGGACGTCATTAGAGCAGGAGGGTGAGACACCGGGTCACACTGCGTCAGCCATCAGGATGCAGAGGGGAAAATAATGGTGCTGCTCAGCTCAGCCTCTCTCTTGTTTAGTCCTGAGTCCTAGTGCAGGGTTGGACTTCGCTACTCACTTAAATCTTCCCCAAAATGCCCTTATTGATGTAATCCAGTGAAGTTGGTAGTAATAGAGATTAACTATCATGCCTGTTGCTAATATGGGATGTAATTCTTTGTTTAGAGCATAGGTAGGGAAAGGCTGACATCATTTTATGCCTTAGGATTTGATTGTGACAGTACAAGGACACACGTGGGATGTTCTGTCTTCTTTAGGAAATTGTCTTGTCGAGAACTGCTGAGTTTACTGAGACTTGCCCCTCCTCCAGGACTGTGGGTGGGGGAGACTTCCTGGTGGGATCCTGAGAGAAGAGTGACTTGATGCTGACAAATGGGAGAAAGAATGTAAGGAAGACAAGATATCACTGTAGGAAAAGGGAGGTGACAGGTGACCAAAACGATAAAACAATTATTGTTAAGATGAGGGAGCTTAAACATGGAGAGTCCCAAGGCTGGGGTGGGGCTTCTGGGAGATGAACAAAAAGAAAACAGCTAGATGCTAGAGGGCTTGTCCATGCCAAGGGGGCTTGGTTCTAGAAGAAGCCTTTAGGAACGATCAGTTGAAGGAAGCTGAAGTGCCACTCACCTGTCACCTAGAAGGCACACAGTGTGTCCTTGAGCACCCATGAAGGGCAGATGTACAGAGATGTAGAGTCATGACGTCTACATCCTCACAGAAGTGTTCACCTGTTAAGGTAGTACAGTGGCTTAGAATGCATCTATCCAGACTGTTACTTTACAGATGTGGAAATGGGTGAGACGGATGAATGACTAGAGAAAGGCTATTCCACCAAGAATACCTCTCCCTGTATATTTTCCTGCACTTTCCTCTCCAAAAGGTTCTGCCAAACAGATACTCTGGTGCCTGTTAGCATACAGTCTTGACATACGGGCGTGTCTCTCAACCTTGTTATCCCTTTGTCCCAATGCCATGGAATCTACTATGAAAAGCTCTTTTTCTGTCAAGTTAATGCGGACACACTGTCTACTGTATCACAGCTGGCAATGCTCCAGTGCATACTGGGAAGTATAGACTCCAATCCCTGGGTTAATAAACATTATTGACCTGCGTTACAGCATTTCTCCAGGCGAGATTTACCATGACTTGAAAATGTTCTTTGCACCCAGTACCCACAGTCCTGTGGACCTGATCTTAAGAACCATGAGCAATTGGTCCTCAATTTTAGTTGCTTCCTTTGCCCTGTGCTCGATGTATGAGAGCAGTATTAGAGTAAAGCCAATATTTTAATAAATGGAGGAAAATAAAGCAGTTGAAGAAAAACTTTCCACCTGTTTTCTTGTGCTATTTTTTTTCCTTTTAAAAACTTGTTAAGTTTTTTTTTTTTTTTTTTTTGAGAAGAGGCCTTGTGGAGTCCAGTCACTTCCTAGCCAAGGGTGACTATGAGCTATTAACCTCTCATCCCCTGTCTTCTAAGTATTGGGATTTCAGGTGTATACCACTATGCCAGGCTTAAGAAAACTGCTTTTTGAGCATCAGTTGCATGCACTTGACACGGCTATAGGCTTTACAAGCATTATCCTGCATATTCTTAATGACCACTTCAGAGGCAGTAACCGCATTGCTTGTCAAAATATGAGGAAACTGTAGATGAGATGGCAGGTAAAGTACCCCCAAATCACACACGTAAATTAGTGGGAAAGCCACATTCAAAGCTGCATGCAATTAAAATAAGTGTTTCTGTCTATTGTGCCATTTTCTACAGGTTATTTCCTCTTATCCTCCTCTTTCCCCTCTCTCCCTTGTGATATTATCACCTGGGGCATATGTTACAATTAATATTGTCATAAATTTTAAAGCTACTGGACTCTCAAGATTTTCAGTGAAGCTCAGAAGGCCTCTGTGGCCCCTTAGTTATTTAATTTCAAGTGTAATGTAGCTTCTTTAGCTAGAGCACAAGAGCGTTCAGCACAGGGATTTTCTGTCCATACTCTGATGATCTCATTCCACCTGACTCAGAATGTGAACATGATCAAACCCAAGAATGTCCACTGGCCTTCAGCTCTGCAACTGGACCCTGCCTGTTGTCACTGGGACATAACTGTAATTAGCTAAGAATTTTCATCTAAAGACAGACTCCTTCCCTTGAGATTCTAAAATTCTTAGAGCAAATGACAGCCTGTTCCTTAGGCCTTTCCCAGATAGTGATGGTAACTAGTCTAGGTAACTAGCTGTCACCTAACAGTGTCAGGACTGGTACTGGCTGTGACCATCACTGTCACTTGCTCCAGAGGCAAGTTCCAAACATCCACAAGATGATTTGGTTCCTGAGGCATCCCTGGGCCATGGACTCCAGGAGGGTAAAAGTTACTGGAACTCACCCAGTTCCCCACATAGCTCTCGGCCCTGGACCTCAGTGGCTAAGCTCTTTCGGAGATTCGGAGATTGGGTGTTATGATGAACCAGCCCAAGCTGGGCTTTATACTGCTTCCTGTGTGCTCCCATGTAATTTGGCATGTCAAAATTTTGATACACCTAGTTTATCACTGTTGCAATACATTAACGGAGGCTCATATAAAATACAGTCCAACTCAACCCAACAGCATACAGGCTCAGCCAAGCCTAACCAATGAAATTTCATCCTTTATAATCCCCATCAAACAAACAGCCCCTTAGATATCTGAACCAATGTTCCCTGACTTGTCAAGCTCAAAGTCAGTCTGCTGCCAGCATTCTTTCATTGAAGTTAAGCTGTGGGATTCATTGTAACCAGGCATTAACCCAAAAGCGTGGAGCTTACCCACAGGTTCCAGGCTTTTGTCTCACAGGTATTCCTGGAGAGAGGTTCATTACCAGAGTCCTCAGGGCTCTTTCCCTGGCGAGTGATTCTCTTTGGAGGATATTCATCTAATTCCCCTATTACAGTTTTGAATGTGAAATGTCCTCTATAGGCTCATGTGTTTGAAAATATGGTCTCCAGCTGGTGTCATTGTTTGGGGAGGTTGTAAAGCCTTTCAGCCCTCAAGCTTAGCCGACAGACATGGGAATTTAGAGGTTAGGTCTGAGGGTCAGCCATGTTCATAGCAGCTTTATTTGTAATAGTCAGAAGCTGGAAACAACTCAGATCCCCCTCAGTTGAGGAATGGATACAGAAACTGTGGTACATTTACACAATGGAATACTACTCAGCAATTAAAAACAAGGAAATCATGAAATTTGCAGGCAAATGGTGGGAACTAGAAAAGATCATCCTGACTGAGGTATCCCAGAAGCAGAAAGACACACAGGGCATATACTCACTTATAAGTGGACACTAGACATATAATATAGTGCGACAAACATACTAAAATCTGTACACCTAAAGAAGCTACTCAAGGAGGAGGACCCTGGGTAAGATGCTCAATCCTCATTCAAAAAGGCAAAAAGGATGAACATCAAGAGAGGGAGAAAACAGGGAACAGGACAGGAACCTACCACAGAGGGCCTCTAAAAGACTCTACCCTGCAGGGTATCAAAGCAGATGCTGAGACTCATAGCCAAACTTTGGCAGAGTGTAGGGAATCTTATGAAAGAAGGGGGAGATAGAAAGACCTGGAAGGAACAGGAGCTCCACAAGGAGAGCAACAGAACCAAAAAATCTGAGCACAGGGGTATTTTCTGAGACTGATACTTCAACCAAGGACTATTCATGGAGATAACCTAGAACCTCTGCACAGATGTAGCCCATGGCAGTTCAGTGTCCAAGTGGGTTCCCCAGTAATGGGAACAGGGACTGTCTCTGACATGAACTGTTTGGCCTGCTCTTTGATCACCTCCCCCTGACGGGGGAGCAGCCTTACCAGGCCACAGAGGAACACAATGCAGCCAGTCCTGATGAGACCTGATAGACTAGGATCAGATAAAAGGGGAGGACCACCTCCCCTATCAGTGGACTGGGGAAGGGGCATGGGTGGAGAAGAGGGAGAGAGGGTAGGATTGGGTGGGGAAGAGGGAGGGAGTTACAGGTGGGATACAAAACTGTAATTAATAAAAATAAAAAAATCAAAAACTATTTTACAAAAAAGAAGGGAGGAAACTGTCCCACAAGCCTCTGCCACTCCAAACCAAGTTCAGATTAAGCCAGGGCCAAGCAGTCCCAGCTACCATGCTTTCTCCACAACAATGGGCTATGCTCCCTGAACCAGGAACTCCAAATAAGTCTTTTCTCCCCTAAGTTACTTCTTTCCGTCATTTCATTACAGCAGAAAGGAAATTAACTAACACGAGGACAGTCACCCTAGTCTCTTCAAGTGGGTTGAGCTGAGCCTCTCTCCCCCTCTCCAATTCTCCTCTATTCCCTCTTTCTCCTCTTTTGCTCTCTTTCAGAGAGCAGTGGGACACAGGAAAGGGAAAGGGAACAGGCCACTCCAGCCTTTAGGTATGTAACTTCAGGATCATAAATGTAACTGTCTAGAGTAACTCTCTAGAGCAACAGTATAGCCATGCTGGTAACAAGAGCAGTGAGAGGGGAACTCTGGAAGGCAAGATCGGGCTGAAACACTGAGCCTTCTGGGTTTTAGGGAGACCCGAGTTAAAAATGAGCTCTATTGTTTGCTGGCTATGTGATCTAGAATACAGTTAACTAACTTCTCTAAAGCCTGACTTAACAATTGTGGCTTGTTATGCTGTGTTTGGTTGATATTCCTGGGAGGCCTGCTCTTTCCTGATGGGAGGTGGAGGTGGAGGTGGAGCTGGGGGAAAGGGGGGGTGAAGGAGGGGGACTGAGAGCAGGGGAGGAAAAGGGAAACTGCAGTTGGGATGTACGGTCTGGCAGAAGAATCCACTAAAAGGAAAACATGTAACCTCTCTAAGAGAGTGGCACCCTGTCACATCTGGCATGGTCTATGGTTAGAAGTCCAGGGGAGGGGATTACACAGGTGGTAGCTCAGTGAGTTGTCTGTATCTGCTATGTTAGTACTCAACACTTTGAGCAAAGACTTAAGGAGGCTGTCTGTTACATGGTTATATAAATAGAGCTTCCCATAAACATATCAGGCCAAAGCGCTGAGAAGCTTAAAGAACAGGACCAAAGACAAAAGCAAGTTGATGAGGGGTGGGTAAGGCAGGAGGATGACTTAGGAACAGCCACGTACCTAGGCTCAGAGCCCGTCATCGGAATCACTGCGCACATTTCTCTGGGTTTGTCTTTTGTGATTTGAAAGTGATCCTTCTAGTTTTAGCCTCTTGTGATTTACTTTTAATTCTTTAGACTTACGTGTATTTTTCTAAATATGTGTATGTGCATATGCGCCTGGGATAGAGAACACTGAAACTTTTGAAGTTTTTTTTTTTAATGTGTATGAATGTTTTGATTGAATGTATGCATATATGCCATGTGTTGCATGAATGCGTATGGGCTCTGTGTGCTCCTGATGCCTGCAGAGAAAGAAGATAGCTTTAGGTCTCCAGGAACATGAGTTATAGACTGTGATAAGCCATCTGTGGGTGCTGAGACTTGAACTCGGGTCCCTTTAGAGCACTGGGACCCAGTGTTCTTAACCTCTGCGCCATCTCCAGCCCCATGACTTGTGTCCAGTCCTTGCTTGTTCTTCCAAGCAGCAGCTACTGCAGACCACTCCTTTTCTCAGATTAAAATCGTTGTCTGGCGAGGTTTTTTTAAAGCCTTTCAGATTTGTAAAGTGAAGATATTGTGTTTCTTCTATTCATTCCTCTCAATATATCCTTCATGTATCTTTTCCTTTTTGCTCATCCCCACAATTCACATTAAATCACTAGAATGCCCTCCTATTTTCCCTGTTGATAATTATTTATTTACAAACTACCTTGTAGGAAAATTCAATGAAACCAGTGAGTTGTAAGGGAAAGGTGTTAGGGAAGTTGAAGAAGAAACATTAATGTCTTTTCGCTACCTGGAGGATGAGACCTGGAGGGAAAAAAATGAAAAACTATTAAGTTGGGAGAAGGCAGAATAGTAGAAAAGAGAACGAAGCTGTTTTTATAAAGAGATTCATACTAAGTAGCTGACCTTTTAGAAATTATAAATCTTTACTAAGCTCAGGGCCAAATATCTTTTAGAAAATAGTCTTTGCATGCTGCCTTTAAAAGATCATTTATGTATTCCTGATTTAAGAAAATTTAGAATAATTTTTTTTCTTTCCAAAGGCTAAGTTGATGGTCATTCATCTCTGGGAGAGAGGCAGTCTTCCGTTGTGTCCAGGCATTTCACTTTAGTGTTGCTGGAATGATAGAATTTTCTATTGTAACCCAGACTGAGTTTTAACAAGCTAAAGTGGCTAGAGGCTCACACCCCATGAGAATGGTGCAGGACTCTGTGTCCACACACCCAACTTCAAGATGTCACTCCACCATTGCATGAATTCAGGCAGCCCCAAACCAGTTTGTGCCTCAGGTTGCTTGTTGAGAAACGCTAATAAAATATCAGCTGCTTATGATTCCCCGAGAAAATGAGAGCCATCACATAACCTAGCACTTAATAAGAATTCAGATATTCAAGATCATGAAGGAAAGAAATACATAAACAAGAAAATGATACTTTTGAGACAGGGTCTAACTCTGTAGCTTTAGCATGATTTGGAACTTATTAGACAGACCAGACTGGCCTGGAATTTAAGATGATCCTCCAGCCTCAGCCTCCTGGGTCCTGAGATTTCAGGCATGAACCACTGTTCCTAGCTAATAGATTGTAAATGATTTGCAAATCTAACCCAACCCTTATTTAAATGTGTTCAAAATTGTACAAAAATACACAACTGCCATGGGAAAGCATGCAATCAAAGAATTCATGTAGTAATTTGCCAGTGGAAATACTTTCTTAGTTAAGAGAAAAATCACAACATCTTGAGTCTGGAAGATGTTTCAGTGGTCATCAGATATAAGTCTCTCATTTATGATGAGCATCAGTTCTAGGTTCAGAAATGTCAGGTGACTGAACCAAGGTCATACATCACCCAAGGTCATATGTGAACTGACACAGATGGAACAACGTAGCAGGGCTTTGCTCTCCTTGAGCTGGACAAAGTGTCAGCAAGACTAATTCCCAGAAAATGGTGGTGACAAGGTACTATCTTTTATAGTCAAAATAATGAGTTGAGTTTTTTAAAGAAATAAAATTATGTTTTGAACAATGCCTTTGATTGCTTAATTTCACTTAGGTGGAGAGACAGCTTTGTATTGCCAAAAATGTCACAATTTCTGTTGGAATCATCCCAGATTCTAGAGAAATGCTTTACATTTTCTAAAGTGAACTTCATTAAAACACTTGTACACATATTCCTTTTGACAAGTAAACACAAAAATGGCATTGCACAGGGTCTCAGTCCTGGACCTACTTCTAGTTAAGACTGTCGGCCATGGCTTGGATGCAGCAACAGCATGCTCATTAAGTTCAAGGATGAGACTGAGTTAAAGTAGAGGATAAAGCCTTGGGGGATGAGATTGAAACTGGGAATGGCCTCAACAAATTGGACAAGTAATCAGGAAGTAACAAGATGAAGCTCGGTCAAGGCAAGGACAAAAAGGAAGTTAAGACCACAGAGAAAATAAAGAGTAGTCTGAGGCACAGAAAGGGCAGGTCAGGCTGAGAACTACCAAAGATATGTGAGTAATCCTGAGCCTCAAATTAACATGGTGTAATTATGTACAGTGAGTCAGCATTTGCAGAGGTGCAAGTTGGTGTTAGTATTTGGGGTGGGGGACGTCCTGTGTTTCCCGGTAAGAAGAAACTGTGAAACATCTGTGTATTGTTCAACCTAAATGTTTCTCCTTATAATAGAATCGTCTCCTACAAAAAGAAACCCTAGTATAAAACTCATGCTTATTAGCTGTCAACTTCCCACCTGGGAAGATGGAAACCTTAACAGAAAAATTATCTCCATCACATTGGTTTGTGGCCATGTCTGTGGGAGCATATTTTAATTACTAATTGAGATAGGAAGGCCCCGCCCACTATGGGTGGTGCCATCCCTATGCAGATGGGCCAGAGCTGTGTAAGTTAGCTGAGCAAGCCATAGTGAGCAAACCAGCAAGAGGTATTTCTCCTTTGGTTTTTGCTTCAAGCCCCTCCTTTGAGTTTCTGCCTTGGTTTCTCTCAGCGATGAGCTATAAGCTATAGGTTAAAATAAAATCTTTACTCCCCAAGTTGTTTTTGGCCAATGTGCTTATCAGGACAATGGAAACCAAACTATAACAATTGGTTAGTGTTGTTCTTCAATTAAAATAATTTTAAAATAAGTGTTTTACAATGTTTTCTGTTGATGTGAGCAGGTAAGGAGTTTGGTCCTTACCCACTCTTATCTATTTCCTTTTCACCTCCACATTTTGTTTCTGGAGTACAGGAACCTGGTCACTCCTTGGTCCCAAGCTTTCTCATTCTCAATGAAGCATTCAGAATTCTCTAGAGTAGTTAATGTTTGTGTTATTGTGTCTGGAAACCTGTCATTTCATTGATATTCGACAATTTACAATGTCTAGTTAGTTATTTCCTCTTAAAGGCAGTATCAGCAGAGAGAACCATCAGCCAGGAAGAGGTGTGTATGTGTGTGGAGCCAGGATTAGGAACAGCAGCTCTCAGGAGGTGGCAAAGAGAAGATGGTATCAATAGGCAAGAAATCTGGCAAAGGGAAGGGCTATTCCTGTCACTCTTTGGTGTCCTACTTCTATATAAAGTCCTAGGCTGAATGCCCACTGGTTCCTTAGTATTCATGCCTACATGTAAGCAGAAAACTGAGGAAAGGGGCACACTGGTTACTTGTCCTAGAACTCTGTAAGTGGAAGAAGTAACATTTGAATGGAGTTCATTGTCTGCAACATCTTTGCTTTTTCAGCTCAAGAAAAAGTGAGGGATAGACAGAAAAAGTGAAGGAAGGGACCACTGAAAATCTAGAATATGAGAGGGATTGGGAAATAAACATGAAAATGAATAGAGGAACAAGAAAGAAGAAGAAATGTTAAGAACAAATGAAGCAGAAGTGATCAAGACTAGAGTGAAAGGAACAGAAACTCGAATCCAGCACACAGGAGTGGTCGGTGCTGGTGGGAGTGGTCTGGATGCTGGCTGGCTAGCCTTCTGCTGTGGCACACTGCTTTCCTAATCTTCCTGCAGTATTGGGTCAAGTACTATAGGATTCATAGGAATCAAAAAGAACTTCGTGGATGTGCCCTGGAAAAGATGCAAAGAAGAATGGAAGAAGAATGCAAAGGGAGGCAATGTGGAGACCTTTGGTGACTTAAAAGGGGCCATTGGACAGAGAGTAGCGACCCATGGCCAGTTTTCAGGTATGAAATGGCCTTTAGCACAGCGACTACTGACAGGCCAGAGTGAGTAGGTAGAGCCAGCCTTCTCCATGTCTGGACACTGAAGCTTTATCTCTGCAGAATATTGCGGGCTTATGATCTGCCCCAAAATGTCCAGCATGAGAGACTTCTGCCCATTGACTGCCTCAGCCTGTGAATCATCAAGCAGTGCCCCTGACAGTCTGCTGGAATCTTGACTGGAACAGGCGTAATGTAACTACCTTCCCTAGAAAGACAATGGCCTCATGAGAAACGGAAAGATGCGAATCGTTCACACTGCAAAGTGTTGAACTAATGACCTTTGGCAAGTTACAAGCTTTACACTTTTGTGAGCACTGTTCTCCGTCTTAGTTAATGAAGAGAATGCAAGTTATCTCCCAGGAATGCTGACCTTCCCTCCTCAAGGAATAAGAGGCATGTCATAAATGGCACCTTTCATTTCTCTTGCTTGTGGGGTACAAAGAACATAGCTTGGTTAGTGTTCTCTGTGGGTTGTCATAACTGAGAGACTTAAAGCCAGGGCGCTTGAAGTTCCAGTGGAGTAGTGTCCAGTAAATTCATAAAAAAAACAAAGCAAAACAGAAAACCACCTCAATAGAGAAGTAGAGAGCAAGGCTGGGCCAACTAAGCTCACCGGTTTGCCCAGTTGTCGGGATAGTGTGATTTTCCAGAAGCTTCTCCCATCCTCTTTTGCTGAGCATTCTGCCACTGTTAAAGTGGGCATAAGTGCCCTGGAATACATTTTAGACACAGAAACAGTTCGAAATGAAAGCTCAAACAGAAATGTACTGGGTTTGTACTTGAACAGATATGCATTAAATTTTTTTTTTTTTTTAGTTAAGAAGGTATGTATTTATGACTGGGACCCACTCTGAAAAGTAGGAGGCCCAGAACTGACTCTTTGTGAAATTGTGGCCTGGTTTTCCCCTGGCGTTGGCTGCTGTAGACTCCAGCCCATGCCAGTGACTCCTTCTGTGCGCGCGCGCATGTGTGTGTGTGTGTGTGTGTGTGTGTGTGTGTGTGTGTGTGTGTGACACCTGGTCATTGGGGTGCCCGAATCTGCAAGGTCACAGCTTAGCTTTGACCTTACTTCTTGAAGACCTTTAAATATTGTGGGTGTCCTCAGAGTACCTCACAAGCCTTCTTTCAGTTGCCCTGTGAAGTAAAAAGTGTGGAGACATGTCCGTGTCTGGAAACATCTCTCTTGAGTGCTTCTAGACATTGGAGATTCTGGCCAGGGTCGTCAAGCAGACTTTGTTTGTTGCTCTGTTGTGCTTTATCGTCTTTGGCTCAAGTAAAAGAGTGCATAACTTTCTCCATCTGGGGCAGCCTAAAGATGTTAGCTGGTCTCCTCTGAAGAGCAGAAACCTTCCTTTCCACCTCAGTGGGAATCTTGTCTTGTTCCTTTAAAATTCCCTCTGCCACTTAGATATGCGTGCTTATTTCCAGGTCAGTGGCATCATTTGGGTCTAAATTCTCCACCAAGCTCTGTCTACATTAGGGAAACCAGAAACAATGTACTGATTCTGGGTAAGTATGTAAATCCCGGACTTCCACATCAGGTAGAGAGGAGCAGTGGAAACCTTGAAATTGTCAGTGAGTAGTTTAAACAGTCAGCTTAATCCTTATAGCACCTCTGTACATAGTCGACTCCTAATGCCCTAAGCAATGAAGAAAGCTAGTACATCGTTTCATGAAGGTGCTATTTACTCTTTGGTTATGAAGGATAACAATCTGTTGGTTTAGGGAAGGCTTCGTAATATGATCATCATTATCATTTTTCAGAAAATGCTGACTAAGTTTTGAACTATTTCTTCCTGAAATCGTAAGCTATATGGAAACGGTGACATTTGCATTTCCTGGTGATAGATTATCTCTAAAACCAAAGGATATCATTCTTAAGTAAATATACACAGGTACATGATTAATTGTCTTTATTTTATTTTCATTCGTTTTAAAAATTAGTCTACAAAATAATGGCTTTCCCTATGGCCTATGCTACATCTTTATCTTATCGACAGCCCTCTGCTGTCTTTTGTTTCCACCTCCCCCCTTAAGATCTTTTTTCTCTTTTCTAGTTTTCATGATCTGTGCTCCTACCCCCATACACTTGAAACATCAGTGAGCTGTTTAAATAGGCTGCTTTCATAGGCTGCTTAATCTTCATAGCACCTTTGTGCGCAGTAGACTTCTATGTGTCTGTATAAACTATATAAGTTATATGTTATATGTTATATATATATATATATATATAATTTCATATAAAATGTCCATATGAAATTAACATCTAGGATCTGCATCTGAGGGGAAGAAACATTTTTGCCCATGTGAGCTGCCTTATTTCATGTAACATCTCCTGTTCCATCTACCTTTCCATAAATGTCAAGCTTTTATTTTTCTTTATGGCTCAATAAAACTCTACCGTGTATGCAAGTGCCACGTTGTTTTTTATCCATACTTTGTTAATGGACACTTAGGCTGGTTTTGTGTCTGGTGTCTTGTGAATAGTGCAGGAATAAACATGGGTCTACAAGGTCCTCTTGGTCGGACTTAGCACCCTCAGGTTGCACGTCCATGAAAGGCCTAGCTAGGTCCCACTTCCATTTCTCATTACTTTTTAATACTCATATTTTAACCTGCTAGATGTAGACCCAGGGTTATGAGTGAAGTATGTAAAAGGATACAGTAGACCTCATTTGAACAGAAACACGGCTCCGGAGTTCAAGGTAAGCATCATTTACTCATATTGAAGGTAGTTCCCCTTCTTACACATTGTCCTGAAAGCGTCTCTTGCTCACTGAGAACAATACTGTACTATCCAATGCTTTAGATTACATCTAAATGCATGTGTTTCTCAAGTCTGTATTTCTAGCCTGCATCTTTCCACCGGAATCTTGAACTCCTCGACTTACCTGAATTTGGATATTTCTGCTGGGGTGGAAGGTAGAAATCTCAAACTTGCTTTTTCTCAAAGTTTGATTTTCCTCTGCAAGTTTGTTTTCCACTTTCAAGACCTCATTTTAATCAATATTTATTGAGAGCTTTTTTTTTTTACAACAAATACTGTTCCAAGTGCTTTGCAGATACTAACTTTTACTGTTCACAATCAACATATGAATAGATGCTTTTAACAGGCCTCATTTAGCATATGAGGGTGATACTGAGCCACAGAGAAAACCGGACTCTCTTGGCAAGGTGAAGGCTCCTCAGTGGCAGACCTGGATGTTAATCGTAGATCATATGGTGTCAGTGTCTACAATGGCTCCAAATGAATTTCTTTTCTACACAGAACACTAAACTGGGACTTTTTTGGATCAGCCAGTGGCTTAAATAATTACACAGAAACTCTTACATATTTTAAAGCTTAGGCCTTTAGCTGTGCAGACTCTCAGCTAGCTCATTTAACTTCATCTGACTTCTATCACTATGACCCGCCATGTGGCTAGTTCTTTGCCCCAGTATGTCTGTTCCTTCCCATGTCTCTGTTGAATCTCTTACTTCTGCCTTCTCCCAGAGGCACTCTCTCTCTCTCTCTCTTTCTCTCTCTCTCTCCCCAGAAGTTCCACCTTCTACTTCCTGCTCCAGATATTGGCTGTCAGATCTTTATTGCAGCCAATCAGATACAATTCTAGATTACCTCTAGGCTAGTGAGGAAGGATGGATATTTACAAAATATGAGACCAGTGATGAGCCATAGAAATAACAATGCCAAAATAGGCTAGCACTTACCCTCTGCCAGTTTAGCAATCAACAATTGCATATACAGAAACACACCTTCATACAACGTATCCCAACGAGTCCACCTTGGTAAACAGTAGGCACAAAGCTAAACTCAGAGGTATTTTCCCCTCTCCTCTTCGCTACTCTCTTCTCTTCTATGTCAAATTTATTGTCAACTTCCATTGTCTTCACCTTCCAAGAATATACTACATTGGTCCATCGCCACCTTTCCTAGTTTGCTTTCTTTTGCCATGATAAATACTAAGACCAAAAGCAACTTTGGGAGGAAATGGTTTATTTCAGCTTAAACTTCCAGGTAACAGTCCACTATTAAACAAGAACTAAAGCAGAGACCATGGAAGAATGCTGTTGACTGGCTTCCTTCCTTTGGCTTATGCTAGGGAAGGTTTCCCATGGTGGTCTGGGCTCTCCCATGCCAATCACCGATCAGTCGAGACAAATTCATCAATTCAAGACAGCTATGGCCTTAGGCCAGCATGATGGGTACAGTTGAGGGTCCCTCAGAGGAATCTGGGCTATGCCAAGTTGACAGCTGTTGGGTTTTGTGGCACTTCCTAATCTTGCCAGACCCAGTGCCCTACACTCTCTGAGTTCCTCTCTGAGACCTGGATGAGTTTCTGTTTCTTCAGCACCCTAATCAAAATCTCCTGACAAGATGGTGATTCTTTGAGTCCCCGTTGTCTAAATTTCATCACACACCATCTTCTTTCCCACCGTTATCTTTCTAGATGACCTTTTTAAGCCTTTATAGCACCGCTGTGGTCACAGGAGAGCCACATGTCACAGTAGGCTCCTAAGATTTTATTGCCTTCTAACATCTTCACCATCTTGGTTCTTGTCACTACACCTATAATGTTCACATAATGGCAAAATCACCCAACAACAGGCTATCAGAAGTCATCCCCATTGTTAAGTGATGGAAGAGTTTAGATTGGCTAATTATCTCCTTCTTTCTCTGGAATATGACCTTCTTGAGGACAGGAAATAGTTTGTTATTATCATCTCTTACACCAAGTAAAGGGCCTGTGTCCTGGTAGTTCTTTTCTCTTGATGTAACTGAATGCTACAGGCTGTTTTATTCAACCCATAGTTCTTAGAGATGGCAGGTTCAAGATTGGATAGTTGGTTCTGGAGGGGTCCTTCTTGTTTGTAAAGACTCTACAAAGTCTAGAGGGAGAAGGTCATCACATGTTGAAAGGGACAAAGCATTCTAGCTTTGTTTCCTGACCTTATAAACCCACAGTCCCATTGGATCAGAGCCCCATTCTTACAGATTCATTTAACATTAAACATATAGTTGGATTAAACTTCAGTCCTTGTAACACTTCACAGTGGGGCTTAAATTTCAACTTAAATTTTGGTGGGGACATTCAAATTATAGAAGTTGTGTAGACTTCGCTAAATGAAAGAAAGAAGATTGCTAGTATTTCAATAACAGGTATAAGTACACACAAGTCCTGTTTGAGTTTCATTCTCCACAACAAAATGCCAGAGATGTAAAATACCTCCCAGCACAATGTATAGGAATTCAGTAAGCATTTACCTCTGGTGCAAACTGCCTAAATGAAGCAGAAGATCATTTAAAGTGAACGAATGGCTAGATCCAGGGCATCCAGTGATAAGGCCCATGTTCTGATAGCTGCTTTCCCTCTGCACTCATTCTATACCTGCTCATGACTGCTTCTGTATGCTCTTTCCAGAGAACACTGCAGATCCTAGTTGTCTGTTGATTCCAATTGGAAAAGTCTCTTTACTGAAGAGCGGCAGGGAGCATACATACACACAGCTGCCTCTGTATTCCCATCTTCCTCTGGCTATCTTCAACTGATAAACCTGGGCCAGTGAGGCAAGGATGGTATGGGGGATAGGTTGGAAAAGATCTTCCTCACCTAGACCATAGCAGAAAAGATGCTCTATCTGTGTCCTCTCCCTGTAAGCGTGGAAGAACATACAATTGTCCTCTCTCCATTTCCAACTGACTGTTTCCCATCTCCTCTTCTCTTTGCCCACATATCCCTTGACAGTCTATAATTCTAAATCTCTTTTTAGCATTGATATCCCATCAGACTCTAGGACAGATACTTATGCTGAGCGAACAGTTAATGTCCTGCCTGACTGGACCCCCTCTCAGTCCACATACCTGAACAAAATTTAGCATTTTCCAACAAGGACCGACACTGATGATTTTTCTGTGGATGGGCTTGGAGCAAGGACTCACTGGTTAGAAGGAGGGATTCACACGTAGTAGGAGCTTCAACTGGAGACCGTTTTCCTACTTTGCTAAACGTTGCCATAGACCCCACCCATCCTCTGAGTAGACCGCCTGGTCCGCTGCTCTAGGAGAAGCTAAGCAAGAAGGGTTCAGATGCCGGGATCTTCAACAATGGAGCATAGTGAGGGACAGTGAAACAGGTGAAGTCTGAGTAGTCACCACCAACATCCCTATTCTCATTGTTCATCCCGGTTGTGTTTTACATGGCTGAAATAGTGATTTTCACACAAATGTGTTTCTCTTTCTTTACAGGAGACAGACAGAAACTATTTCCCCGCCTCTCTTACAGTGAGATACGGTCACAGGGCTGACGCACTTTACCCTGTGTGACTGTGACTGGCAGGTGCCAAGTTGGCAAATGTCAAGGGGTCACTTTCAGGATCGATCCATAAAATCTTTTCCATGCAAGTTCAACACCCAGATTTTATGCTGCTTTTCTGTCTAGCTGGAATGCAGACCCCTCCCAGAGACCTTGGGAGCCCTATGTTGAAGATGGCACACTCTCCACTCATGTTAGTCCTCAGAACGGCTGCCAAAGTTATCATCCTGCCAACTGCAGCACTGTTCCCTGCAGTAGATGTGGCCCTGCCCTGTTATAATTATACATCTCACAGACCGTTGGAATAGTTAGGCTATCATGTTCTTCAGTACGTGTATTTTTTCCTTTTCCATTTTATCACAGACTCCTTGAAGGCAGGGTCCACACATCACCTCTGCATAGCCTAGAAGCTTTCACTCAGAAACTAGCATGGGAGATGAGAACAGTAAACAGTTATTGGTCAGAGAGTTTGGTTCCTGCCTCTCATTCTCGGGTGCGGTAAAACACTACTAATAACACGGCCAGATCACATGGGGTTTTTTGCATTGCGTTGTGTTGTGTTGTGTTGCGTTGCTTTGCTTTGCTTTATCTCTTTGCATTGCTTTGCTTTCCTTTGCTTTGCTTTGTACCTAACGTAGGTACCACAGCTCAGGGCCGCCATGGTCAGTCAAGTATGACACACATTTTTTATTATCCCTAAACGGATTATCTGCTGTGACCAGCTCTTCCGTCATTTCAGCACCTTCCTCCTGCCAGCAGCTGTGTCGTGGGTGCCGAGACGGGGCCCAGAGCCAAGGAAAAATAAGAAACAGGTGGGGGTGGGCTTGGGGGTGGTGCTTCTGTCACTCACCGGGAGTGAGTTATGAATGCATTCTGAAAGTTAAATCAATGGTGATCGTGTCCTTTGAAAACTGTTAGAAGCATTTTTCCATCCATCTGTTGTCATCCATGGTCACTACAGGAATGTATCAGTTAAGACTAGCCAGGGTGCTGAGTAAGCCTTGTCCTAGGGGCAAAGGCAACTACTTCAAAATGGGAATTTATCCATTCAATATGAGATCTCTTAAATAAAGAAGAGGCATCATTTTTTTTTCAATAGCCTGCAGCAGGCCAGGCAGTGGACGCATGGTAAATATTAAAATCCTCATTAGAGGAAGAGATGAATTTCACCCTATGGTTCTTGATGAGGCAAGAGTGTGTGCTGCCAGCTTCCATTTTCTGTTTGGATCAGTGTCCTCATGAACCCCAAGGCCATCACCCCATCCCACCCCCGACCCGCTTTCCCCCATGAATTTGTTTTTTGGTTTGTTGTTTTTTAAATAATTGAATGAACCAATTGTCCAAAAAGCATTTGTGAGGCTGGTTGAAACTCAGATGTGGGTCCCACCCCCATGAGCAAAACCTGATTGTTTTCATTCTAGAAAATGTCCGAGAGGAGGGGCCACTGCTGCTGCTGCTGCTGGGCATAGGAGGGGTGGTTTGGGGGTCACACGTTAAAAGTCACTGGGCTGTTCAGCTTCAGTCCCCATTGATGAAGAAACCTGCAAACTTGTGCAAAGACGTAGCCTTCTAAGGTCCAGGCTTCCAGAGAGTGGGGGCTCCGTTCTGCTCAAGACAGGCTGCAGCTGCAGGTGAAGAGAGCACATGTGCCCAGGCACTTGGACTGTAGCCTCACAGTGTAGCCTCTCCCCTTGCTCTTTCCCAGCAGAAAGCCATGCTGGGGCATAGATTTGAGGTCATTTTAGATTTTGAATCATGCTGTATTCCCTCATTTCCCAGTAGTAAAATGAAACTCTTGCTAGAGATGAGTGCTCTCAATTCTGGTGGTACCCCACAGGACGATACTGTTGTTTAGATTACATCCTGCTTAGAAATCCCATTACAGTTGTTCTGGGCCAAAGTAGAAAAATTAGAATTTTAACAGTGAATACGTGATTCTGAAACAAGCCTGACCTTCTCTAGACTGCTGTCAGAGCTAGCTCAGCCAATGTAACATGCATGCCCTCCCCCTGCAGTGAACGCCACCCTGTCCATTGTCCCCTCCTCCAGCCCCCAACCCTCCAGCCCCAATGGACTCTGCTGTGCACCAATCCCCACCCACCCCAGTGCACATTATTCTATTCACTGTGTGGCACGAAGTCACTTATACTTCATTAACTCCCTCTGCTTAATTAGACAGAAGATGAGACCCAAACAAACTGCAGAATACGTGGAAATTAACTGGTAAAACATAAACAGCAGACCAAGAACACTTTTAGAAGCCCCCAGAAAATATTAACTGCGGAAGCAGAAGCATTCCTGGAGAGTGACTTACACTCGCACAGGGTTGGAAAGTGGCAGGCTTCGCTGGCCGTGGCTTCCATGGTGTTGGCTCTCCAGGACCCGTCCAACCCCTTTGTGCTGGGATTCCTCCAGACTCATATGTATTTTCTAGTTACTAGGGATGCAGGTAAAAGGGTTTCTGTCTCCTTCCTAAGAAATCCTCTATCTTATACAAACAAAATGATGTTGAAAATTGAGGCATCCGGATGCTTTGCCTTTCCCTAGCATGCTTGGATTGTGGCTTGAATGATGATGGGAGCAAGGCAGTGGCCATGTCGAATAATGCTCACAATGTTTCCTCAGTTTCCCATCTTGAGTACCTCAGTAGTTACTTTTCCAATTGCAGTGACAATATACCATATATGACTTAAGGAAGAAAGGCTTTATTTATTGATGGCTGCAGAAATGTCAAGCCACACTGCACAGCTCTGACTCGGCCTGTGTTAAAGGAGAACACCATGGTAGCAAGAAGCTGTGGAGGAGGGCTGATTCCATTCATGGAAGACAGGAAGCAGAGAGGGCATGTATTAGTGACTCTTCACTTTGTGAAATAACTTAAAGAAGCGTCTCAAAGGACAAAGGGTTTATTTCGGCTCGTGGTGGTTTCATGTCATGGAAGGCATGGCAGCACTCGTGGTAGGGGGAGGGGCTTTTGTCCATGGTGGAGGAAGCATGGGGAGTCTTGCACACATCACAGAGGAAAACAGAGAACTCAGTCCAGAACCAAGGATAGTCTGTACAGCTCAAAGCCCACCACCACAGAGACTCGCTTCCTCCGGCGAGGCCCCAGCTCTTAAAGATTCTACTCCCTTCCATAGTGTCAGCAACTGGGGATCTGGGTTCAAACATGTGAGTCTCTGGAGACACATTAGAATCTCAAACTATAACAGGGAGAGGCAGAAACCTGAGACAAAATTCAGCCTCCAAAGATCCACCCAGCGATCTAATTCTTCAAGTTAGTTTCCACCAGCTACAGCTCCCAGGAGCTCCCAAAATACATCTGCCAGCTTGGGACAAGTGACTCAACACATAAGTCTGTGGAGGAAGTTTCATATTCAAGCCACAACAGTAAGTACAGACATAGAATTTTATCTGTGCAGTTCAACCTAACTTCACCTTAATTTCATTCTAGAACCTTCTAACATTAAACTAAGAGCACTAGAAACTCCTTTGCCTTCCTTTTTCATTAATTATTTATTTACTTTACATCTAATTGCAGCCCTGTCCCTCATCCTCCCAGTCCCACCCCTTCCCCTTCTTCCTCAGACTCCATAGGTCTTCTTGTGTTGCCTTAGACCCCTCCAGCTCCCTCAGTCCTTTCTCCCACCCTTCCACAAGACTCCCCAAGCTCCGCCTAATGTTTGGCTATGGATCTGTTTCCATCAGCTACTAGATGAAGCTTCTCAGAGGACAGTTATGCTAGGCTCCTGTCTGCAAGCACAGCAGAGTATCGTTAATTGTGAGAGGGGTTGGCTCTCTCCCGTGGGGTGGGTCTCAGGTTGGGCCAGTCATTGGTTGGCCATTCTATCCGGTCTCTGCTCCATCTTTATCCCTGCACATCTTGTAGGCGGGCCAAATCTTGGGTCAAAGGATCTGTGGGTGGTTTGTTGCCCCCCTCCACTGGAAGTCCTCACCTGGCTATAGGAGATGGCCACTTCAGGCTGCATGTCCCACCCCTGTTAGGAGCCTCTTCCTTTTTAAGCTTAATTCAAAGCTTTAAATTGGTTGAGCCTTTTAAATTCAGTTGTCATTTTCAATGAACTATTATTTTCAGTCAAATGGCTTTAGTTAAGTTGAGGGACAATTTAGTTTTAAGGTGAGGGGCACTGAGGCAATTTAGTAATTTAATTCCACCATGTGGTCTGGACATGAACCCAAAGCCTGGGGACTGGTGCCTTTCTGTTAATTAATTCTCCATGTCAGACATCTGGAAACCTGCCTCTTCTGCCTGGTCTGAGTTGGCTAATTAATTAAGCTGTGTTTGTAAACAGGCATTTTCTCCCCCAGCACTTTCTTGATCATCTGTTTCTTTAGCCACAAGCTGGTGACTCTACTTAATGGCAAACTACCTAGCCAATAATTCTACTCCCCTACAGGCTCTGGACAGGTCGCTTGGAGGCTACCCAGTACTGGGCAAGTCTAGGCATTGGAAGGAGGTCAGTAAGGATTTGGATTCAATTAAGCCATTTATTAATTACATGGCTACAGGCAAATTGCCTCACATCTCAAAAATGTCAGTTTCCCCATTTTTCTCCTTCAAAGCTCTACCATTTAGCCCAGGATCTGAAGCATTGTTGAAACTCTGTATACCCTAGGCATGCTTCCCTGAAGAAGGGCCCACAGTAACCTTGCCTTTGTGCAGGAGGCGGCGGAATGGGTAGCTTCAAGCTACTTCCACTTACATTATTGCCCTGGCCTTTCTCCAACCCTTTGCTGGTAATTTGGCAACTCTCGTCACCTTTACCCTTTACAGAGAGAAAACCAGTCTCTGTGAATGACTCGACAAGGTTCCAGGAGTCGCCTTCTTGGCCCTGAGCAGCTTTTCCTCTCAGACCAGGTTTCCCCCTGACCATCAGTGGAATGTAAAACAAGGTGTAGAACCCTGGGAGGGGGAGGGCAGGAGGAGAGTTACAGGTGCCTAAAATGGTACGTCATTAAAGAAATCAGTGCTAATCAGGGATGCTCACAGTGGTGAAACACCTGTTGGCGAATCATTACCCAACAGGAAGGAACGTGCTGCTCAGTCGCTTCTCTGGAGCATCTTTCTCGACAGCCCACCTGCTTTCACCGGAAGATAAGTATATTGTTAGCAAGTGTTGTAACTGAACGTTACTAATTTCAATAATGTTAGTACTCGCTGCAGTTCGATATAAGACCAGTTTTTTTTTAAAGGCTTTGTGAGGTGAGTAGGAGAAAGATAAGGAAGAAACATGTATGTACATATAGACAGATAGACATATGATTACCATCTGGCATTTGAAGATAAGCATCTGAGAGTCCCAGAGAGTAAAACTGTCACAAAAGTTGTAGAGGTGGGACTGATTCCAGAACTTCCTATTGTAAGGTTAGGACTGTTTCAACAAGCTACCATTAAGAAAGATTTACATCAGCCCTGTGCTTGCGGACAGTAACAAATGCCGAAGAACTCTTTGCTATCTTTGTCTCTTAGTTCTGCTTTCTTTTCCCTCCTTTCCTGCATGTGTGTGTTGCACATGTGTGCCCTTGCGTTTGGAGGACTGAGGGCAAATTTGGTGCTTTTCCTCAGGCATGGCCCACCTTTTATTGAGATGGTGTCTCTCCTTAGTCTGGATTTCACAATGTAAGCTAAACTGTCAGGCCAGTAAGCCCTGGAGATCTACTGTCTCTGTCTTCGCAGCTCTGTCATTTAAGTGTGTGTCACCATGCCCTGTCTTTTAAAAGTGGGCTGTGGGCATGGATCTTAGACTCTCATGTCTGCAAGGTCACCTTTTTGATGAATGATCTATCTCCCCACCCCTCTTCTCATTTCTTGGTTCTGACTGGGATATATAACCTTTCTCCCAAATGATATATTTTAATCAATTTCTGCTCCTTGGCCACTACCCTAAAACTTGATGGCTTGAAACAACTACCATTTTCCCATTCTACTTCCTTTAAGTGGGTGATTGGTTTGAGTTGGGCTTAGCTCTGTGGTCCTTGGAGCAGTCTCAGAGGGTTTCAGGCATACAGCTGTCACCTGACAGTTAAGCAAGTCTGAACAGTCAAAATGGCCTCGTGGCTGTCTCTGATGTTGATAATCGATCTCAGAAGGGCCCCGTCTTGCTTTTGCTCATCCTCAAGAGGGTTAACAAGTACTCAACCATGCTGGCAACATTCCATGAGGACAAGTCCTATCTCACTATTGCTCATCACATCTCTACACATGCCATGCCTCTTTGATACTGTATTAGCCAAGCAAGTCACAAAGCCAAATCCAAAGTCAGTATGACAAAGATTAGACAAGAGCATCAGGAAAAAGTTACCTTTTGGAAATAATGCTCACTCATCTGTTTAGGTAATATTTATTCAGTGCCCACTGTGGGATTCTCCCCTCCCTATGTCAGGCACTGGGGTGATAAGAAAAGAAAATCAGTCATGTCAACATCTCCTAGTCTTCTGGAGGAGGGCAGATACAGAGATTTCTTCGGCTAGTTTGGCAATTCTGGGAATGCCAAAGGAGGATATCCCAAGCTCAAATCTAACTTAGGGCTGTGTAAGCAAAGGCTTCTGGGTGACTGTGGGTACTGCCTAAGCTGAATCCTAAGAGTGGAGTGAAGGTCATCCAGAGCACTAAAGGACCAGGGTAGAGCACTCCAGCCTGAGTAGATACACTCAGTCAATGGCAGCAGAAAGTGTTGCTATCCAGTGATATGAGAAGGCCAGGGATACTGAAGTGGTAAGCTGAAAAGGAGCAAAAGCAGAGATGTTGGTGCACTTTTTAAAAACTCTTTTATTTACATTTCTTTTATCTTTTTCTCCTACTCCACCCCAACCCCTTCCAATACCCCAATACTAGGTAGGAAAGATAAAGAGTTAGTGGGAGAGGGGGCCGCAGTTCTCTTAATTGCTTCTTGCTGGTTGGGGTCATCGGGTTTCTTGGAGCCAGTCCAATCGTCGTTTTAGGAGATCTCCAACTTTTTGTCTCACAACAGCAACCAGGAGCAGCAAGGAGGAAGCAGGAGGAGCAGCCTTGTTCTTTCCCTGAGCTCTACACTCTCTGGGCTCTGGCATTTATTCTCTCTCCAGAGTCCTCAGATTTGAACTATCTGCAGCTGGCAAAGAGCTCCTCTCAGAGCCTGCTTGAGGCAAATAGTCTGCTGCTGTGGACCATCTTAATCAGTCCCGTATCCCACACCTGGGCCCAAAACAAAAACATGTTTCTGTCCACCACACAGGAATGGGGAAGGGGGGCAGACAAGGAAGAGGTGGGAGTGAGGTGGAGGGAAAGGAACAAAGGTAAGGAAGAAATGTGTACTTTTCTACAGAGGTTTAGATGAAAGAGAGCAACAAGGCATTCATGGCCTGGAAGGCGCATCCTGAGGGGAGAGGGCACTTTAGAGAGATCACCTTGAGACCTGAATGGAGAATGAGCCAGAGAAAAACAGAGGTAGGGAAAGCAGATTGTAATGTAGAAAACCAGGCCAGAAGCAGAGTGTGAGAATGGATCTAGGGTGGGATCCTTCTCTACCCTTTCCATCTTCCAAAGGTGGGGGGTGGGGGGCTTTTCATTTCAGGGTTGACGGAATGTTGGCAGCCTAGTTTGGCCTAACATTGTCTAGGTATCTGGGTAGAACTATTTTGTACATAATTAATAGGTTCCATCAACCCCTAAATTGACAAGGGAGGAGGTGGACCATGGATTTTGAACTTCTTTTTACATTTACCATTTACTTATTAATTTGCCTCTGTATGTTTATGCATGCAAAAGGGGTTTTGTGCCATTGAGCACATTTATAAGTCAGAGGAGAACCTCTGTGAGAGTGAGTTTTCTCCTTCTAACATGTGGGTGCTTTTATCCATTAAGCCATCTCACCAGTGCTTTGAACTGCTTTGATACTGTCAGTACGGTATAAGCACACTGTTTCCTGAGTAGGTCAGGTAACTAAGTGGAAGAGTAAATACCTTCTGGGACATAGATCTCTCAATATTCTCTCCCCTCTCTGCTACATCTGTGGTCTTGTAGCCAACTTAACCTCTTGCATTTGGCCTCTTCCATTTGAGCTCCATTAGTCTCTCAGTAATTCCAAGTGTCTCTGTCATGTGCAGACTTTCCTTATGTTCACACACCCTCCTGCCTTGGATTTCCTGTATGATCACGCTTGCCATGAAGCCACTCCATTGCTCTGGAAAGCACATTCATAATGATCAGAGTTTACATCCAGATGCATGTTCTGGAAAATTGTCATTACGCAATTCTATCTCCTCTCCAGATTTCTCCCCATTACCTTCTGTTTGATGTTTGCGCATGAGCGCCCTGCAATGATAAAACCAGCTCTCTGTAAGACTCATCTGGTGAGGGTGTCCTGCTCAGGTCTAGCTCGGTTTTTCTAGCCCTGAAAAACTTGCATGAGAAGCTGACTTTGCTGGGTTGGTCAGCTTACAAAATGTGAGACAATTTGCCCCACATTTCATTAATGTCTGGAGACATACTCGAAAGTCCTGCTGGTCTAATGCGTCTGAAATCAATGGCCAGGACTCTGCGTATTTTAAGTAATGTTTTCTTTAAAGACACTGAAAGCATTTGAAATTTGGAAGAGGACTGTGAAGGAGGCTGTAATGAGATGGATCATCAAGCCAGAGACAGAGCAGGTTCATCTTCTGAAAAACAGGAAAATCACCTCTGGCCCTATGAGGTCTTGGGAGCAGTCAGGGCCTTCTGGATGGCAGCACTGTTTCTCATTGGCGCCATTCATCTTCCTGTTGTCTCAGATGCCTAGGACATCCTGTGCTCCAATAGGTCCTAGGTACATCATAGCTACTACAGAGAACAAGACAGATGGGCTATTGGCTCAAGGCCACATGAGGGGACATCATCATTATACGTTTTATACTGTTCTTTGAACTCTATGTGCCTAGCTTATAGCTGAAGTGGCAAGGAGGAAAAGCAAAAGACAAAGGTTTTGGAGTCAGACTGCTCAAGCTCAAGCCCTGTTCTTGCCAATTCCTCAGCTCAGAAAACCCTAGGCAGGGGTCTGTTCCAGTTTTCTTTTCTGTCGTTATGATAAACACCATGAGCAGAGCAACTTCCAGGCCACAGTCCATCATTGGGGGAAATCAGGGCAGGAGATCAAGGCAGGAATCTGGTACAGAAACCACAGAGAAATGCTGTTTACCGGCTCACTCCTTGCTAGTATTTTTGTTTGTTTGGTTGGTTTTTTGTTTCTTTTTTGTTGTGGTTTGGTTTGGTTTGGTTTGGTTTGGTTTGGTTTTGGAGACAGAGTTTCTCTGTGTAGTCTTGGCTGGCCTTGAACTCAGAGAGATCCACCTGTCTCTGCCTTGTATAAAATATGAATATCTTATACAGCCCAGGACCATTTGCCCAAGGAATTGTAACATTCACAGTGAGCAGGTCCTTCCTACATTAATCAATAATCAGAACAGTTCCTCACAGCTGTGAACACACAGGCCAATCTGATCCAAGCAAGTCTTCAACTGAGCTTCCCTCTTCCCAGCTCCCTTAGACTGTGCTAAGTGGACAATAAAAAGCAGCTGGCACAGGGTCTTAGAGGAACCTTCTACTCATGAGGTTTTGGGCCCAGGGAAGGTTTTGTGGAAGGATTACAGTGCAGAGTAGAAAGGAAAATGAAAGACTACAAACAGTCAGACCTGGCAGCAGGGTTTGGCCCAGGGGTCAAGTGGTGTGGGACAAGAAATGCCACATGATCTGCTAAGTGAGACTGACTCCTCTGTAGACTCTATCTAAGCCACTGCCTCAAGGCCAAGGCCTTGCCTCATCTCCTACCAAGGGGATGTATCCTCAGCTTACTCTGCGAATCATAAGGATATTAGATACTATCAACAGAACAGAGAGTGAGGAGAGAAAATGCCAATTCAGTCATTTATCTTGTTCTGCTCTTTCACTTGCTTGTACTTTTTGTGGCCATTGGCTTTACTCTTCTTTCTCTCCATAAGTTATGTGGATAGCTTCTCCGCAGTCAATGCAGCATGGCTGCTGAGGGCTTCTACAGCTTATGCTACAAAGTGACACAGAGAGCACTCTTCTTATTTCTAAAGCCCAAAACTCAAGAGTCCACGTACCCAGTCAGGTGCCCCACCTCTTTGTAACTGGGTCCAGGGTACAACTGAATATGCAATACAGTAAGGACTTTCACAGGACCCTGTGGATGGAGTTGACAAAAGAGCTGTTCACAAAGAAAGAAGACCCTGGATAAAAAAAAGCGGTAGCAGGGAGAGTGAAGTACAGGTGAGAGTCAGGGCATGGCTTGTAGGCAGGCAAATGAGGTTGGCCACAAACACAGAGTCTGAAACTTTTAAGGACTTTTCCCAAAGTCACAATTAGCAATGACATAATCAAGATTCCAAGTAAGCCATTTTAACTTCATAGCTTCTGCTCTTAACTAACATGACCAGGCAGAATGAAGTGTAATGAAGGACTAACTTCATACAGATGTGCTTGTGTCTGCCCCATTCATATATGTAGACATAAATATGAGGGAACACCTTGCCAAGGAGGTGTTCACATCCAGGAAGTCACAATTCAGAGTGTTCTGACACTACACACCTTTATTCTTCCTTACAGGTGTCACCTGAGGATAAAGATAGAGGGTATTGGCAAGGAGATCCAGTGACAAACAGCATCAATGACAGAAGCCTATAACCTAGTTCCCAAGACACTCTAAACCAGCAAGCACACCAAGGCTTGCTCAGCCATCATGCATCAGTTAGTGAGCAGCAGCAACCTTGGATGGGGCCTACAAGGCCCAAGGTAGCACTCTACAGTTGATGCTCAGAAAGTTGGAGCATAGGTTGAGAGGTCCCTCCCAGCATCCTCCATGTCCCCCAAGAAGGCATGCGGTCAGCTCAGGTGAGCCCAAGGGGGCCTCAGACAGAAACACACCAGTTCTAAGGTGGTGATGATAAACTGACATCACTCAGAGAGCTGAGTGGCACCAAGCTGGACCCCTAACAGCCGTGATTATCCCACTATCTCTGTTGCTGGTACCATCTGGAATGACCATAACTTCTTCCTGGTGCCCAAGGAGTCAACAACTTTTGTTAGTGGTGCCTGTTCCTACATCACTTCCATCATGAAGGATTCCAGAGGAGATGTATTGGGAGGAGGAATAGACAACAGGGATAACATGGAGCCTGGTTGCTGGGCCCGCAGCAACACCAGATGTGCACAGCTGGGAGCCTAAAGCTCTTAGGAGGAGGCAGCATCACCCAGGGGTGGCATCTGAGGCCAGGGATGGCAGCTGAGGTCTGGCAGGAGTGACCCAGTAGACCTTCCTTCGGCATGTAAGCCCAGAGCCACCAGGCCCCAGCTTAGTAAATGACAAAGCAGTAACAGGCTAAAGGCAGTCATGGATTAAATATAAGTATGGAAATTATTTTCAGACACATTTTTCAAAGTCTAGATTCCTAAACCTAGACGTGACTGGCTATGCGAATGACGGGGAGAGGGAGCCACTAGCTCTCAGGCTGTGCCCACGGCCTTGTTAGATGCTCACCGTGGCAGATCATGCTGGTATGCTGACAGCAGTGCCATGCAACTGAGTCTACACCCCTCCCCCCCAAAAAAAAAGGTTCTCATCAGAAAGGCTGAAGAAGAAAAGAAGGGAGAGATGTCTGTGAGGCACTCTCTTTTCATGCAAGGACACCCGAGTGAGGTCTAGTGGAGACCTGGAGGAGAGGCTGGTGTGCTCTCCCATCAGTCAGTAACTGACTGCCGGCACACAAGTTTGAGGCAGGCCAAGAGACAAGAAAAAGGAAATGATTGAGCCATCCCACCTTGGAAGCAAGGAAAGACCCACCCAGAAACATGAATTTGCATATCAGAGTAAAGCTCGCCACGTTACAACAGATAGCCAAAGCAGGTGTTGACTCACAAACCCTGCTATGGAAGACCAAAATAACAAACAGCTGCCCTGGCCCTATTTTCTTTTTCTCAAATGAGTGACCGTAGAAGTGGTCATGCTGGAGAAGGGCAGAGGAGAGGGTAGAATATTCTAGAAACATGGAAGAGTATAGCTCCCATGCTGGCAAAGGGGCTTAGCAGAGGGAGACTGCATCTCTGACATATACAAGATTTAAAAAAAAAATGTGTAAAGGCAGGGAGGTAGACTTAAAGAAAGAGAAATGGGATGGCTGGTTGGGCATGGTGGCATATGCCTGTGATCTCAACACTTGAGAAAGTGTCAACAAGCTCATCAGAAGTTCAAGGCCAGTCTGAGTTACATGAAACCTTGTCTCTCTCTTTCACACACACACAGACACACACACACACGAGAGTGAGAGACAGAGACAGACAGACAGACATGCACACACATAAGCACAAGGAGAGAGACAGAAACAAAGAGATCAAAGACCCTATTCTACCAGACACATTTCTGCAGGCAGATCCAGTGGCCCACACCTGCAATTGTAGCACTTGGGAGGCTGTGGCAGGAAGATTCCTGGTTTTAGGAATCCCTGGTCTACATAGTGGGGAGAGAGGAAGGAAGGAGATGGAGAGAAGAAGGAAAGGGAAAGAAAAATGAAAATTTGAGGCATAGAGAAAAAGCCCCCCACAAGCCCAAATAAGCATTTCCAGGATGTCTGAAAAGGGCCCTGTCAGGCTGCACCAGAGGCTGTTCCCCAAGAGTAGATAAGGGAGACAAACAGCTCGTGGGAAACCAAAGGATGTGACCAGGGGCTAAAGAGGCTAATCCAAATGCCTAATGGGTGCTGAGAAAGCCGTGGCACTCACCGTGAGTCAAGGAGATGAAAATTCTAGCAGCCAGCTACTATTCCTCAGAGTGACAGGTGATAGCAGAGTGAGCAAAAGCTGGTGTTGATGTCAACTGAGTGAAGGGGACACTTTCAGCCTCTGCTGATAACAGTGCTGATTGCTGCAAACTTCTGTGTTTTAAAGGCGACCAGAATATTAAAAAGGGAAAAATATATGTTCTTATTCTACTTTTTCACTGCTGGAAATAGATGCTTTAAAATAACAAAGTGTGTGTGTGTTTTAAATATCCTAAATGTTTATCCATACATATATGGTTGAATAAAGCAAGGTGCATTCGTATTAGGGCTGCTGTACTGACATTTTAATAAGAATCAAAGAGCTAGGAAGATGCCTCAATCAGTAAAGTATTTGCCACAGAACCATAAAGACCCAAGTTCAGATCTTCAGCATAGTAATGAAAACACAAGTGTGGCCCTTTTCATTTGTAAGCCCAGCCCTGGGAGGCAGGGACGGGTGGATCTCTAGGACTCACTGGACAGCCAGACTAGTCCAATCAGGAATCCCCAGGACACAGCATGAGATAGTGTTTAAAAAAAAAAAAAGATAGTCAACATCAATATTTCATATCCACACTCAAACACACATGCACACATATTAACACATACATATGTCACACAGAGACATGCATACACGTACACATATGCAGGCACAAAGAGCCGTGTGCTATGTTGGAAGTTTGTGAAATGAAGCAGGGAAAGCAAACAGTAGATGACTGGTGCCTGGCTGTCTGATCTGGGAAACACACAGATACGCAAGTGCGGGCATATGCTCACACATCCCTTACTTGTGCGTATAGCGATGTCTTTGAATAATTGATGGGAAGTGTTACTTTGGATGGATGTGGGAAGTAGATGTCTAAATACATGTTCATTTGTTACGAGGGTCAGAGGTCACTGGGACCGGATACAAAGAAATACTGAAGAAAAGAAAGTACTCTTGTAGCGTCTAACCTTAAAAGTCCTAGAGTTAAGGTGTATTGCCGAGGGTGAGGTTGGAAAAACAGGAGTTCCTTGTGTTCTGATGTCCTCGGTTAGGGTCTCAAGGCCTACCTTAGGGTTGCAAGCTGGAGCAAACGAGTGTGGCTGAATCTGACATCTCTTTGGGAAGGAAGAAAATCCAGAGTTCAGCCGCCTTGCACAGGTTCTTCCCATCTTACAAGCCCGCTCGGAGACATAACCCATAGCTTTAAATTTCTCATTTAAAAAGTCAGACGTGGGGAGGGACATGGGTGGAGAAGGGGCAGGGAGGGTGAGATTGGGAGGGATAAAGAGAGGGAGCTAAAGGGGGGATACAAAGTGAAGAAACTAATTAATAAAAATAAAATAATAATAATAATAATAAAAGAAATTCAATGCTCAAAAAAAAAAAGTCAGTCATAGTTACAGGCTTAAAATAAATGGTTCATGTGAGATCTAGATGTCATTTCAAACGGAAAAAAAAAAAACCTAAAAAACAAAACCCAGGAATTTTTGAGAAATAACCTTTGACACCTTAAGAGGTTCTAATAAGCACTTTGTTCCAAGATCTTCTTTAAAAATGACTTCGCATGGCAACAAGAGAGGTGACCTGGGGAGACTGATGTCCTCTGCTTATCTGTGCTAGGAAAGCCCTGCAAGCCGAGCCTGCCCGGTCCCCTGTCCCTTCCCTCAATGACACTACGGTGCACGCAGCAATGCATGTCTGTGCTGTGTGCTGGAGGAATGAACAGGTTCATGGCTTTCAGAGAAGACCATGCTCCCAGTGATGTCTCCTTGTATGTGGCCTTCTCTGAATACTCAGTGGTGTGACAGGAATGGCAGAAATCTGTTGGCGTGTTGGCAAAAGGAAGACTGACGTCACTGCTGGCTGGTTCCCCTAGAATTTCCACCAGGGGAATGTCAAGAGCCATGTCTTCTGTATGCCCTCTGGTAGTCAGCTCAGCTGGTACCAAAGAAGCCAAAGACCTGGCTTCTTTCTTTTCATGAGAAGACCAAGCAAAAGGTTTTGTTTCATTGTTTTGTTTTTGAGTTTGTTTGTTTGTTTTGTTTTCTTGCTTAAGAAAGGTGCTCCAAGTTCTCAGATCTTTTTAACCGTGACTATGGGAGATAACTGAATTTTATAGACAGGTATCGTTATTAAACAAGCCCGAGGTAATGATGTTTGTTTAATGTTTACTGCCAAGGAATTCCAAGTGCTTTACAAACATTTCTCATAGGTATTTTTCAAGATTTTATTTTTCCTGATCACGCTTTAATCCTGACTATAAACACTTCATTCAGTTTTTCATTTTAGATTTTCTCTGGAATAGCTCCAGTTAACCTCATTTCTTACCACTTGCTCTACTCCCAAGATTTTACACTTATGCCTTTTCAGGCTCCTAAAGAAGGTTTCAAACCTGTTCTCTTAGAGGCAAGCTTCTCTGTTTACATCCTTCCCTTCTCTTTCAACCATTTCCATTTGTAGTATTTTCACCACATATCTCTACTGCTGAAGGAACAACTGCTTGAACCATGCCCCATGTTTTCTACTTAAATGCATCCCCTCATTTTTATTTTTAAGTGTTTAACATTGAAAATAAGCTTCCTTGCTCTATAAAGAATGTGAAGTACGGTTGAAGGTATAGCTTATTGATAGAACAAATTACTGAAAATGTACAGAGCCCTGGGTTTGCTCTGTACGGAATGTACAGCACGGAATGTAACTAATTTAAGGCATCTTATCTGAATACATCTTCTGACATGAGTTGATATGTATACAATTGTCTACAAAGGTTTCTTCTTTCAGTCTTTCATCACTTTTTACCTTGAGAAAACAAGGGGGAAAAGAATCATGGTTACCACAGAGAGTCTTTTGTATCAAAATCTCAGATATTGCCCTTGTTTAGGAAGTGACTGATGGGAGCACCTCCTCCTTGACCATTATCTGTAGGCAATGCTGTGAAAGCCTTCATCCAGAGTGGGTCACGGGATCACGAAATTATGTGTGAAATCCAGTCACCCACTTTCTGAATATGCAAAGCAAGGCTCTGAGAGTTTTAGAAATTTGCTTATGTTCACTGGAATCCTTAGGGACACATTTGGAACTTATCTTAAGAGGACAAGACACTGGCAAAGCTTCAGAAAAAAATTAAAGTCATTAAAGAAAGAAGGAAAGAGCAATAAATAGAGTGGCTTGGTTATTCTGGGCAGAAGGGAGCTGGTAAGTGTTAACAACAAGAGCATGGTGAGCAGAGATGCCCTGTTCTGTAGTATTTAAAATTTTCATGGTGTCCATACTCAGGCCAAGCCACCCAAGCAATGCCCCGAACAATTTCCATATGGAAAGAGGTGAGCACAGTTGGGGTGCTTCTTGAAAGCTCTAGAGTTTGGATAGCAGTGATCATTAGGACTTTAGGATGGAGAGAAGAAGGCTGGTGCATGGGATGGAAACCTTTCTGCTTTAGGGGCTACAATTTATTTTTTAAGGTCTAGCTTTAAAACAAAACAAAACAAACAAAAAACCAAACAAACAGGTCCTCTGTGAGACTTTTCTGTGACTTTTTCCAAAACAATCAACCCTACTCTGAATGCCAAAGTATCTATTAATAACTCCCACGGTGGCAATTGCCAAAGCCTCGCTTGATGCTGTCAGTCAAGTTAGTCCCCTCTGGACTGTCCTTGAAGGGTGTGCCTGTGTCTTACTCTCTCGGTGTCAAAGAGTTGGGAGAGCATTCATGGCTGGAGTTCAGCAAGTCAGACTGCCTGGCCCAGAGTCTCAACGCTGCACACTGCACGCAGCACTCACTTACCCTGCTCGATGTCTCATAAGTCAGGACGCCCTTTTGCGTAGTGAGATGTCAATGCGGAGCGTGTCTCACAGGCCAGCTGTGATGCCGGATGAGATTACCAGACATGTTCAAAGCCTGCCACCTTCCCATCCCCAACAAACATGTGCTCCTATTGTCTGCTCTGTTCAGCCCAGTGCCTGCCACATACTGGTTTGTAATTATCGTTGAAATGAACTGGTGTGAAACAGAGTTGTGATCTGGCTAGTTTAGGAAAGGGCGTGTGAGGAGAACTCCGTGAACAACTTATTGTTGGGGAGATGAGATGGGGCATAGTTAATAAAAGTCAGGAGATCATAGAATCACAGGATCGGAACTAAGTTTCCCTGCTGGGGTATTGTGAACACAGAACGGGGCGGGACCATCTGTGCCCTCCCTTCCCCCATGTGCTAGACACTGTACATCTATAAATATATCATCTGTGATTATAATAGCTTTTATAGACCGCCATTGATTGAAATATGTTCTTCTCAGAACAGTTGCTTTTGGGGGAAAAAAATGAATGCTATAGTCTTAGAATAACTACCGTTGCATTTTATTCCATTGGGTTCAATCCATCATTCCAATTAATTTGCATCTCTTCCAAACGTGATTCAGCAACTTATGTGACATCATCTGCCCCCCACCGAGTCATTATTGCCTTCAGTTTCTTGAACACAACTTCAGTTTTGTTCTTTAAAACACTATGTAGGTCACTTCCAAGAACAGGGTCACCTGACATGTAACTAAGGACCTCTCTCTATGTCAGCCTTGACTCATTAAACAATCTTTTCTTTCCTTTTTGGTTAAAGAGTTTTAAACTCCTCCTCCATGTTGTAGTTCATTTTGTTCACAGGAATGTCAGGGCAAACTGCCGAAAAGCTTTCTCCGCGGCATCTCCTCTCACAGATACATTAAGTCTGTTAGCAAAGAAAAAGCCACTGTTTTCTTACAGTCTGTTTCTGGCTGACCGTGTGAAGCACCCCTAAATCAAGTGGCCTTCTCTTCCGAGTCTCACAATAGCACTGAAGTTAAATTAGACGAACGTAGGCTACACTCACACACACGGGGCTTGAACATGTAAGGACTCATTCAGGCACAGTGCTAAGGCCAGGGAGAGGTTGTTGAAATTTTTGGATGGATATTGTTTGACAAAGTCATGAGGTGCGTGTGTGTATGTGAGTGTGATGTGTTTATGTCAGTCTGTGCACACATTCACCTGTTTGTTCAGAGAACATAAGTGGACAACGGATGCTTCCCTTATTTGCCTTCTACCTTATTTTTGAGACAGGATCTTTCCTTGTATCTGGAGCCCTCAGATCAGGGTAGGCTGGCCGGCCAGTGAACTCTGGGATCCACCTGTTTCTGCTCCCCCAGGGCTGGGATTACAGATGTATGCTGGGGATCTGAACGCAGGCAGATCTTTATGCTGAGAGCACTGTACAACTAATCAAATCACAGCATTCGAAGTTGTGACTGAAGACAGCCACCTGGAAGCTGTCTACAGCAGCCTCTGAGGGAGCAACTCAGGAGGGCAGAAGTCCTGCAGGAGACACAGGATCTGCTAGACCTCTCTGGGTAGGCTGGTTGTAAGAAGACAGAAGAATGCAATTGTGTTTAAAAGAAAAGAATAAAAAGGCCGAAAGGACCTTTTGAGGAAAGATGATAGGACTTAAAAGTAAATAAATAAAACTAAGCACTTTAAGGCTTTTCATCCTTTTACATATAATCCAAGGGGGGTAGAATAATATTGCTCTGGCCCCTGGAATAACTATGCTTGCTTGGGAAAGGATGTGATTCAATGGGCCTCCAGGCTGTGTATTCTCTCCCCAAAGCTTCATCTGAGGGGGTGAATATCTCCACAAATCTGGGAAGTCATTTGAAAACAGCCTTAGCAACATGAGGTAGACAGATTTGTGAGGCTAGCTGGCTGGCCAACAAGCCCCTAGGATTCTCCTTTCATTTTCTGCCCAGCATCCAGATGACAAGTACATGACCCCACACCTGGCATTCAGGGAAGTCCTGAGAAGCACTATGCCAGTCAGCTGAGCCATCTCCCTGGACCCCATTTTGCTCTGTGTACGTGTGTGTGTGTGTGTGTGTGTGTGTGTGTGTGTGTGTGTGTGTGTGCATATTTTGATTTTTGGGACTGCTGACATGTAGTAACATATACTGTCAGCTTGCTAGGCAGTAGCAGTGAACCACAGCTCTCAGAGCACACAGACAAACAACCAACACTGTACATAGTGCTGTGTTCCTACAGAGCTATAATGCTCTGTAGGTCAAGAGTGTACAATGCATTTTTATCTTACATGTTCAAATTCTGATGGACTTATTGCATCATAACCCTGCCAGAGGTCATGGTGCATCCATACATACAAAGGAAAGGAAACATTGGGTTCAACACTTAATTCTAGCTTGGGGATAAAAACAACACAGCTAGCCCCAGAGAAGTGCCAAAGAAAACAGTCTAGGAAAGAAATCAATGCCCACGTTGTACAGATGTGATAAGCAGGCAGTGGCAGCTATGAGGGCCTAATTTGGCCATGGAAGTGAAGTGATCAGCTATGCGGGATAAGCTAGAGGGCAGAATTAACCACACTCAAAAGCAGACAAAAGAAGGACCAAGATGAGAGGGAGTTTGTATTGGCATTGGTGTTGAAATCGTGTCTGTCAGCTTGAACGTGAAGTTAATCTGCCCATACACTGCTGCTCACTGATTTCTGGAGTTACATAAACCAAATAGCTTCATAGGCTTGGTCCCCAACCTGCATCCCCAACCCTAACGCCTGGGAAGACACCTTATTTCTTTGTGACAACTGAAGATGCTCAGTTATTAAAAGTTTAAATTAGTTCTTTCCCCTTAAAACCAACTCATTGGTACCATGACAGCACGAAAGTAGTACCAAAGCTGCATGAACTCTACATAAAATCGGGGACGAAGGCTCTGCCATAAGGCATCTGAACCCACACATTTCTCTTGGTGACTGACAGCACGCCTGCTCTATGTGATACAGGGAATGCTTGCACCTTCCACATTGGAGTCATGATGTTGGTTTTTCCTAGCAAAGGCGGCATAGTCTCTGTGGCTCCAGTGATGGTGTTTTCTAGTGATGGGTAGCGTAGTCTCTGTGGCCCCAAGTGGCTTCTCACAGAGAGATTTATCTGTTCCATCCCATGGCGTCTTCTTAGTCTAGCGGGACATATGCAGTTGTCACCAGCCCAACCACGCTCCCTTCTCCAAGCAAGCAGTATCTGTACTCATTTATATCAACATTACCTTGTTTCAAATCAGAGGACCGTAGTTCTGTGAACAATTCTCTAGTGAACTTCTGTTACAACTCAGAGCACTTCCAGCTAGCTCATTTGCTATAGGCATTCTCTTAACTTTCTTAATACTCTTTGCTGATCTCAAGGTTGTGATTTTTTATTATAGTTAAATAAGACAAACAAACAAACCCCATGAAACTTAAGAATTTCACAGCCCTTGATACAGGAGCTGTAAGGCTTAGGGTGATGCCCAGACCATTGTTGGTCCTCATTCAATGCTGAGTATGTGAGGTTGGGTAACTAAATGAAAGGGTTACTTCTCTTATAGTAGCAGTTCTCAACCTGTGGGTCATGACCCTTTGGGGGTCAGGTCAAATAACTTTTCACAGGGCTGTCCCTGAGACCATCAGAAAACTGGTATTTACATCACAATTCTTAAGAGTAACAAATTTACAGTTATGAAGTAGCAGTGAGAATATGGTTTGGGGTCACCACAACATGAAGAACCATACTAAAGCATTAGGAAGGTTGAGAACCACAGTGTTAGACAAACAGACCTTTCATTTTCAGCATATGCATTATAAAGTATCCTCTCCGTTATGTTGTATGCTAGGATGGTTTTCCCTGGCTTAACAGTTTCTCAGACATTTCAGAGAGAGGCCTGGGAGAGACTAAGGGACTACTATGGCTTATAGTTGCTGAGTCCTCTGTTCTCTTTCTGCAGGTGGGGAAATGGAAAGACAAGTCCCTACAAATGAAATACTACGTGTGGCCTCGAATGTGTCCTGAGACTGAAGAGCAAGAGGATGACCATCTGAGCATCGTGACCTTGGAGGAGGCGCCATTTGTCATTGTGGAAAGTGTGGACCCTCTCAGTGGCACCTGCATGAGGAATACAGTCCCCTGCCAGAAGCGCATCATCTCTGAGTATGACGACTCCCTAGATAGATGGTTCTCAGTGGCTTGGGAGCGAGTCAGAGGTGCTGCCCACTGATCTGGAGTCAGGCACCCTGTGAAATTCTCAGCTGCCATTGGGCTGCAGGATCAATGGGAGCTTTGATCAGAGGAGTGTGGCTCCACCTAAAATGCTGACCCGAGGAAATGATTGCTGAGTTAAGGTTCCTTTGAATGTGCCCAGCCTCAGTGACTGGGAGCTCAAGTGTACTGGGTTTAAGTTTCTGGGGTATGGAAATATTTTGAGAATTAGACCTACATTTGGAAAACATTCTACCTTGATTTATGGTGTCAAAAGGTGGAGGTAACAATACTCTTTGATGAGGATGGGACGTGAAGCATCTTAAAGGGAGACTGCAGAGTACCTCAGGGTCTGATAGGCATTTTGTGTCTAAATTCAGGTTTTGATTAAAACCATGAACTCAATGAAAAATTCATTGAACTGAACCTGAAGGATTCATGCCTTTTCCTCATCTATGTTATATTTCAAAGGAACATTGAAAATTGTGCCATGATATGGCTCAGGATACTGAGATAATTAAAAACACCAGAGTTCTAGATCTAATTTCTTTCCTCACTTAGGAATAAATTGTTCTGTGGGGGTGAGGGTTGAAGTTGGAATTTTAATAAAAAAGTAATTTTTCTCTTCTTGTACAAAGTTTTGCTTTGTTTGTTTGTTTCTTTGACTGGGTAGGAATAAAACAGATGAGGAACCAGGATACATCAAAAAATGCTGCAAAGGGTTCTGTATTGATATCCTTAAGAAAATTTCTAAGTCTGTGAAGTTCACCTATGACCTTTACCTGGTGACCAATGGCAAGCATGGAAAGAAAATCAATGGGACCTGGAATGGCATGATTGGTGAGGTCAGTATCAGTAGGCAAGGTCATGACAAAGTCATTTCCACTGTGTACTTATGTTTTTGCTTAAATATTTTTAAGGGTTTATCTCATGAATTTAACAAAATGTAAAATAGTCATTAGAGAAATGGAGAGATAACTCAGCCAGGAATGTGCTTGCCTCATAATCATGAGGACCAGAGTTTGATCCCCAGCACCCAAGTGCTTATAATCCCAGTGCCTGAAAAGATTCCTGGGGCCTGATGGCCAGACAGTCTAGCCGAATTGGTGAGCTCCAGGCCAACAACAGACCTGCAGGGAGGGAAATGGTATTCTAGAGGATGGTGCTCAGGTTATTGCTGGGCCATGAGAATTTTACTTGTGGTGGACCTGACTTCCAGAACGTTCTAACTGGAGCATTGTGCCTTTCTCTTCAGGTGGTCATGAAGAGGGCCTACATGGCAGTGGGTTCACTAACTATCAATGAAGAACGGTCAGAGGTGGTCGACTTTTCGGTGCCCTTCATAGAGACTGGCATCAGTGTCATGGTATCACGCAGCAATGGGACTGTGTCACCTTCTGCCTTCTTAGGTAAATCACGTGTTTACTGATGACAGGAAATGGACTCAAGGGCAAGTAGATGGAATAAGAAACAAGTATGAGAAAAAAAATTAAGAACACCCAGAAATCAGGGAGGTATGATGCCCTACAAGAAAATACTGATGGAATGGTCATCAGAGGCCCCCATTTAGTTCCATTTTCATCACTTGTTCATTTGACCTTGAGAAAAGTTGCTCCATCCTGGGATTATGTTTTCCTCTGCCACAAAATGTGGCATCCCAGTTAGTTGACTTTTGAGACTTCTAGTAATAATTTCTGAATCTAGATATTTTCAGTCTTGGTTACTATTCTATTACTGTAGAGAGATACCATGACCAAGGCAAGGCAACGCATATGAAAGAAAGCTTTTGATTGAGGGTTTGCTTATAAAATCAGAGGGTTAGTCCATTATGATCATAGCAGGAAGCAGACAGGCATGGCACTGGAGCAGTTGCTGGAGCATACTGATCCGTAGGCAGTAGGCAGATAGAGACAGAGACAGAGACAGCCACTGGGCCTGGTGTGGGCTTTTGAAACCTCAAAGCCCACTTCTAGTGACACACTTCTAAGGCCACACCTCCTTCGATAAGGCCATACCTCCTCCAACAAGGTCACACCCAATTCTTTCAAACAGTTTTTCAGCTGGGGACTAAGCAGACAAATACATGAAGTGGCCATTTTCATTCAAACCACCCCATCATCAAAAGACCTGTTTATTTTTTTAATTATCTTCAGGAATTGAACATAGGACTAACATACACATAAACATTTTCTGCTTTTACAAGAATTTTCTGAGACTTTGCTAGCCAGAGCTCATCTGATGCTTCCTTCTACCCTCTTTCTCCACTTCTTCCCTAATATTCGCCTCTGTTTCCCCACTTTCTAGCATCACTCAAATATAAAAGTTTTAGATATTCTTTGAGACTGGGTGAGATAAGGCCATGTCTTCCACTAGATGAGGTCTTTTGTGAGCTCATATACCATTCCTTTTTCAGGGGCTATGGAGCCAGGGGTTGGAAAATAAAATGTCACCTTGAAAACAGAACATTGAGCTAGGAGACCGGAAGCTGGTCTGGTTATAAGCAAGCTGTAAGCCTTTGGACTCTCGTAATGACCCTGAGGGGAAGAATGTTTTTAAATGGGAATAGTAGAAAAAGACAATAGTTAGGCTTTATTTAAACTCCGTATGTGAGGAATTAATTTGATTAAGGTACTACTAAGTGGAATTATAGATTCTATAAAACTTTTCTATATGTTACTTAAGTTTCATAGCCAGCGTTCTTATTCATGCTGAACCGAATTCTGGCTCTTCTAGTTCACATGAAATGTTAATAGACAGTATACACTGAGGTGTTCATTTTGTAGCTTCTGGATTTAACTTACTTGCAAACTTCCTTTATAAGGAAGACTGAAACATTATGAGACATGAAGTAGGTTCTAATTCTAATTCTATTAGTACAGCTAGTTAGACCTGGGATTCTGGAAATGTTAAACAGACTATCTTCTTTCTGTGAATGTCTGGAAAAGGAGTGGTTCATTAATTATAAGGAAAACGGATGCTAACATTCTCTGACTACCAGCCATGTATGCTTGCTTTGGTTATATGAAATTATCGATGTTTACTACATTCCTAGTTGGGCACTGGAGTCTTGGGTAAGTTAAGCATTTTCCAGGAGTTCTGTGATAAAGCCATGTGTGGTAGTCATCGTAGCCTGTGTTCTTGTCCACTCTGCAACCTGGAGCCATTGTGATGAACAAAGACAAATATGCGACATAATGGTGAGGACAATGTTAGGCGAGGTTTCAGGTATGCTCAGTTCATAATGACTGCTACTTTCTGAGTATGAACATAGAAATAACCTTGACCTCTTGTGCTTAATTTTCTCCTCTGTAAAATAATGAAAGGCCCATTGAAAGGATTATAAATAATGCTATATGGAGGAGTCCTTTATAAATTGTAAAGATCAATAATGATATTTGGTACATTTGTTTGAAGAAAGTTGCCCTAAGCTAGATGAGGCTGGGGGAGGGGGGGGAAGGGGTTATCGCAGATGTAAAGTTTTCATTCAGTTCTTGGCCAGTCATAGAAAAGCATGAAACTAGCGTAGGATTTTCACCAATTAGTCAAGGATGGAGGAGGTTTTTCCCCACACCAGATGAAACAGACTCAAGTGTACCATGTGGGCTTGAGCCCCTGCTGCCACTGAAAAGCTTTGCATTTCACAGTTGGTATGTTAAGCTCTGGGGCTTTGTTAAGGGTATTTTTAAATTGATTAAGTGACCCAGGCTTTTATAATCCCTTTGGAAGTTCAATAATAAAGTAGGTTTCAGAGTGGGAAATATATTTTCTAATTTTCAGCCAATTTCTCCCTCTCTCAACTTCATCTTTATTAATGACTTGGAAGGAGGGGAAAACAGCATGTTAATTCACTTATTAGGAGTTTACAATGTGATGTGACAGCTAAAAAGGCCAGAACTATTTTGGGACACAGTTGAGGGGCACTGTATCATAGGACAGAATTACAATCATTCTTTCATGTCTAAGGCATCATGGAGATGGCTTTTGGAATATAGTGTTCAGCATATGAGTGCATCTAAGCAACAGAGATCTAACTCAGCCGGAATAGATTTAGCAAATATGATGAAAGTTACTAAATAAAACATGCATAGAACAATCTTGCTCTCTTGTCTAGCCTTAGCCCATCAACCCCACTGTTTAGTAATGAGAGACAGATTATAGCTGCTTTGTGATTCATAAACTATGCCTATTCCCTTGTTACCTGCAAAATCTCCACTATTGTGGACACTGATATTCAATATAGATAGTTTGCTGTTATTGTTGTTGTTTTGTTTCTTGGAACAAGGTTTATTTGTGTAGCCTTGGCTGTTCTGAAACTCACTCTGTAACCAGGCTGGCCTCAAACTCACAGAGATCCACTTGCCTCTGTCTCCTAAGAGCTGAGATTAAAGATGTGCACCACCATGGCCTGATAGTTTTTTTCTTATTTTTTTTTTTATGATTGACTCACATTCTTATAGCTTAATGATATCCCACAACAAAGTAGTCTAGAAAAATAAATACAGGCCAGACAAACACTAAGAGTAGTGTGTGGACACAAAAGCAAAAGGAAATAGTTATTCTCCATATGACAATATTACCACACTAATTCAACTTTAAAACAGTACCTACAAGAATTTGTCCACAAGATCACAAGCACTGGGGAAGGCTTTTTAATTTCTCCTTCAGAGTATCATGTTGATGAGGAGGTAAAGCAAGTCAGCTTGGTATAATTTACTTGTGCCATATCCATTTCTTCCAATCACATCATTCATTAAAAGATCCAGGTATGCACTTATAAGCAGATATTAGCCATATAATACAGGATAACCATACAACAGTCCACAGACCTGAAGAAGCTAAGTAACAAAGAGAACCCTAGGGAAGGTTGCTTAATCCTCACTCAGAAAGGCAAATAGAATAGACACTGGAAGAGGTTGAAGAGAGGGAACAGGTCTACAGCCTACCATAGATGTCCTCTGAAAGACTCTACCTAGCAGGGGATCGAAGCAGATGATGAGATTCACAGCCAAACTTTGGGCAGATCACAGGAAGTCTTATGGAAGAGTGGATGGATAGAAAGACCCAGGATGGGATAGGAGTACCACAAGACAACCAATAGAGCCAACAAATCTGGTCCTGGTTGGGGGAGGAAGGCTGTGGAAACTGATGCACCAACCAAGGACCATGCATGGAGAGGACCTAAGCCCTCTGATCAGATGTAGCCCATAGGCAGCTCAGTCTCCAAGTGGGTCCCCTAGGATGGGGAACAGGGGCAGACTCTGACATAGACTAAGATGTTTGTTCCTAGATCACTTCTCCCTGGCAGGGCAGCCTTGCAGGGCTACAGAGGAAGAGGATACAGGCAGTTGTAATGAGACTTGGTAGGCTGGGGTCAGATGGTAGGGGTGGAGTGCTAAGGGAAAGGGATTAGGGAAACAGGGAAGGAGGGTAGGTCCAGGAGGAGACAAGAGAGGGGACTACAATCCGGATGTGAAGTGATCAATTAAAAAAAAAAACTAAATTAAAAAATGTTGAAGATAAAAAGAGAGAAAAAAATTAAAAAAAGAAGGATCCAGGTAGGTTTCCAAGAGTGACAGAAACTGTCCCAATAAACCCAGAAAGGCTCACCAGCATGTTGGGGTCTTTACGTATTTGAAATAAAATGGTCTTTACACATCCAAGAGGAGAATGGGTTGCTTGAGTATCTCTTATGTCTCCCTGATTCAACCCTGGCTCTTTGAGGGCACATGGCACACTTGTGGCTTGCTCCTCTTAAAATAGGTGTAAACATGGGCAGACGATTATGGAAATGATGCGCTGTTTGTTCTCTGTTTTGACCCTGAGCGCTGTTTTGCTTTCCTTCCCAGAGCCATTCAGTGCTGACGTGTGGGTGATGATGTTTGTGATGCTGCTCATTGTCTCTGCTGTGGCTGTCTTTGTCTTTGAATACTTCAGCCCTGTGGGTTACAACAGGTGCCTAGCTGATGGCAGAGGTAAGGTTCTGGGACTCCCTGCATCTCTACCTTTCTCCCCTCTACTTTACAACTCAGAGCCATTATGCCCATTAGCATTTATGGCTGTCAGCATAGCAATGGTTTAAAATGTGCAATTAAAATGTGTGCTGGATTCTCTTTGTCCCCTTTTGGTGCATGTTAGAACTAGGCATGGTTCTAACCCCCTGGATCCTTAAGAAGAAAGACTGCTAATAAAGTTAACACACACATGGGCCCTAGTTTGTAAACCATAGGTTATGGGCAGTTTATTGGGAGAAACATGAGGGAAAAGGCAGACTGTACCTACATAGTAGGAATGCCCCAAGGACACATGAAGATTACTGTGGCCATTACAGCTTCCCATAGTTGAAGGGTGGCACTGAGTTACAGGGTCTCCACAGCGTGCATCTTTGGCCTAACCTGCCTCCCGGGGAGTATAAAAGTCGCATGCTTGAAATAAAATGAACACTCAGAACCAGTTCTCACTTGTAGCTACTATGAATGGTCTCATGTTCTGGGAAGGTAAACATCAACGTGGGCAAACTGGCAACGTGTTTGAAGCACTTCCGATATTTTGGAAAAGTTCCTCAGACTTCTGGAGGAGTCTAAGAACCTGGTAAATATGCAGTTCCTGCAGAACTTCATAAAAGCCTCAGGGTTAAGAACTAAGCCAGCCACTTCTAACTCTTCTCCTTCTAGAATTCTAGTTATTCTGGAATGCACCACCAGGAGGACAGATTCTTAATTTTAGGCACTAATATGAATTGCATGTAGGACACTTAAGAAACAAAGGTGCTTGGACCTAGTCTACTGATTTACTAAACCTGGGATGAGGCTTAGACACTATATGTTTCAAACTAGTGCTTATTTACCTTGGTGTTATTAGCATAACCAGAGTCATTTTGAATCTGTTTAATAAGAACCTCTAAGGTGGTCACCAGGCAACAGTGTTCAATCAATTTGGCATTCATGCTCTGGTGAGATTCAAAGTCCAAACTGAGAGCTATTGCTTATTCAGAGGACTTCCAAATGCTGCTCTATCTTGTATTTTGCTGTATTTACTAAAGCAGAGTTTTACATGTCTTCACAATATAGTGTGGTCATTGATTATCCACCTATCTAAAGGCTAGCCTGAACCAGGGACCTAGATTCTAACCTGAAAGGTTCTAGTAAGTGAACCATCTGGGGCTCCATCAGTGTAGACAAACATCATCATTGGCAAGAGCCAAAGGTAACAGAGAATGCCTTCTCGTCCTGGAAAAAAAGTAGAAAACAGAATATAAAAATCCAGATTTACAGGCATAGTGCAAGAGCCCATGATTATTCATGTTACCTTAGGATACTTCTCTCTTTACAGAGGAATTCAGCGCTGTTCCACTCTAAATATCAAGTCTCCTTAGAGCATTGCACAGTTTGCAAAACTTTGTTTTGAAAACAGTTTTCTACTTACACATCTGTTGCATGAAAACAAGTCCACATGCACAGATGTCTGTGCACAGTTCCATAACAAGTTCAACCTCCCCAGCCCCTGATGATGTAGTTGGCTGAGCACATGTGAGGATCACGGCAAACATCCTCTGTGGGCAGATAATCATCTCTGCAGTGGGACTGTGCACAAAGATGCAAGTAACACAGAAGGTTTTTCCCTCACCCAGCAGGGACAGCAGACAAGTCACCCATCATTTATGGGCAGAAGCCCTAAGAGCAGGTGAAGGGACCTCTATCAAGAGCAGCTAGGGCCCAAGAGTCAATGGTCTCCTCTCTGGGCTTTCTTGTACAGATGCCCTACTGCAGCAGCAGGCCAGTTGGGAAGGGTTGGCATTGGAGGGAGTAGGGGAACCAAAGTCGTTTTAAAGACATCAGCTGCGACAGGCTAGAAGCTAAAGAAAACTTAGCAAAAAGTACATTCAGTCATCCACAATTGGTAAAAGTGAACATGGAGGTCTATGGCAATGGTAGAAAGGGGCCTTACACATTTCTTGCTGATGTCTTGAAAGTTAAAATACTTCCTTGGTAGGTAATGGTAAATTTTAAGAAGAAAAGGTCAATGTTGGCCATTGTAACCTAATTTTCACATGATCTTGATGGTCTCATATATGAAGATGGAAAGAGTTTTAGTTGGAGAAAGACTTCCCCCATACCTCAGGGTTCTGGCTTTACTTCTAAGAAACCCTCTTCTGCCTTCCTCAGGCTTCCAGGAAAGACACATGCTCTTGAATTGACATCGTCATTAGAATGGCTCAGTGGAGGGGTTTCCTGCTCTTGTCAGGGACTTTCATCTCTGGGTACTTATAGATCAAAACAGATCCAGTGATTCAGGTTTAACTTTCTCTCCCCATCTTTTGTATCACACCAGAGCCAGGCGGCCCATCTTTCACCATCGGCAAAGCAATTTGGTTACTCTGGGGTCTGGTGTTTAACAACTCCGTACCTGTGCAGAACCCAAAGGGGACCACGTCCAAGATCATGGTGTCAGTGTGGGCCTTCTTTGCTGTCATTTTCCTGGCCAGCTACACTGCCAACTTAGCAGCCTTCATGATCCAAGAGGAGTATGTGGACCAGGTCTCTGGCCTGAGTGACAAGAAGGTAAGAGACCCATTTAAAACCTTCCATCTTTCTCTATCCTTTCCTGAGCCATACTCAAAGTTCTCGTGAACCTGGTAATTTTCCAAATGTTTAGAATCAACAGCTCTTTCTTGTGTTCTCTTCAACTGGGACATGGGCACAGAAGCTGGATTCCCTACTGAATTAATACTCCTTCACGCTTGCCTTCTGATTCGTAAAAGGTTGTCACAAGGGCGCCCTGGGCTGCAAATAAGGGGCTTGGTATGCTAGCAGTTTCTCCGAGTACAGAGCAACTCTTGTTAGATGCAGCCGGGTGGGCCTCTCAGCCCAGAGCTGCCTATTTGCTGTGTTATTAGAGGGCTGCCCCTGTGTACCCACCCTAGGGACACTGGAGCGTTACACCTCATTTTCTTCCCAGTGGTGTTTGGCTGTGGGTTCTCCCTTTGTTTCTCTGCACACTTGCACGTCCCCAGGGCTGGGCAGGAGGTTTGTTCACATTGTGTCTTGAAGAGAAATGCTATTTAGTGCATGACCGCCCGCCCCTGTGTGGTGCGGATGAGTGGGCTGTGCCCATACCACCTACCTGGCATTGGAGAGAGGCAGGGAGATATCTGCTGGTTTCCATCCTTCCAGCCTAAGGGGTACAGAACCTGCTCTAAATCCATGTGGCCATGTAGGTCAGCCTGAAGCGCACCAGTTTTCATCGGAGATTTGTCCCCTGGAAATACAACGACCATGATAGTCTAAGACTAGAAAGTCTGTGTTTGCCTGTTTGCCGAGTGTCTGGGAAAGCGTGGGACCAAAGCATTTCGAATTCTTTCACTTACAACGCCTTTCCTACCTTTTCATTTCTTTAATATTTAGAAAGTGGCTTTCCAATTCCACTTCCAGGATGAAGCCCTAATGTAGAGCTAGAAGTATTTTAAGATCAATGGGTAATGCTTTCCCACATGGGTGGCGGTCCTTGGGAGGAGATACTGTCTAGGCTCAGGGGCCTGTTCCTCTATCTGCTACTCTTCATTCACCAAGAATTCTCGAAAGTGTATGAGAAAGAGAAACAGTTCCTTGAGGGAATGTTATGGTGCTTTCTGTGTGCATCTTCCTGACTGGATGTGAGTACATATGTATGTGTGCATATGTGAGTGTCTGTGTGTGAGAGACACATTAATGTTCACTGCTTATACGCTACGCTACATGTTTTAGTTTATCTTCCTTTGTGCTTTATTCTCCTTTAAATTATTAAATTATTTTGCTTTATTTTTATTTAAATTTCAAAATGTTTTCTCTTTCTTGTATGTCCTTCTCCCTTCCTACAATATTACTTATAGCTCTAACCCAAAATTGATTAAACATTTATTTATATATTAATCCACTTATTACCTGATTCATTTTTAGACCTTCTTCTTGCCTTTGGCTCCATCACCAGCATCCTTTGTCATTATGGAACTAAGTACAATTTGAGTTAGACATCTTTCATCCCACCTCGCTATCAACCTTTACCACCACCTCCACTTGGACTAGATATGAACTAGGTAGGCCACACTCACCAAAAATGATGGCTGTGTGAGAATCTCGCCAGGCTCTGCTGCCATGTATAGTCTTGTCAGAGATATGGTACTGTCAGTGTCTTCAAAATGTGGCCAAATCATGGGAGCATGTCACCTTGCATTGATTTGAAAAAGATGTAGTGGATCAAATTCCCAAGCACGAAGTGGCCATATTTAACGAGTTCATGTCACTGTGCATCAATGTGGTGACAGAGTGGTGGGTCGCAGCCCTTTTTGAGACTGTCAGTCGCAACGTGGCAATAACCTACCATGTTTGTCATATTGCTTTCTTCAGACGTTTCTGAAAATCGCTCCCAACACTGCATTTGTCTCTCTGATACCTTCATTTCACCCAGAAACAACTTGGAATGTGTTTCTATTTGAACTAAAAATAGTTGAGATTGCAGAGTGGGGGTGCAGAGGCTGTTTTCCCTTCTGTTATGGCCATCCTAAGCTACTTATAGCAGAGAAAATGTGAATCTGTCATACTGTTTTCTAAGAAATTAGACCACATCAGTAATTTTACATATAATAAATACAGGTGATTGATTTTCCCTCTAATGTGGCTTCCATGCCCTTTATCAATGACTGCCAGCTCTCGGGTGTCTTTTTCCAAGGCTTGCATCCTCTATCTTTGGTATCCTTAACTAGGTAGCCTCCTTCTTGACCACGGCTCATGCAGACATCTATCTGCCTGCGAAATCTCTCTTCCCAGTTCTCACTTACTAAACTGCTACTTAAAGCAGGCTCAGATTAGAGAACCATTGCTTGTGGAACTCTCCTGGGCTCATGCAGGCAGCTCCGCAGGCTCCCTTTCACGACAGTCATTGAGGCCTTTATTGTCGCACATCTTCCATGTTCTGTACAATAATCTCAAGACTTGCACATAGTAGTGTTTCTCTCTGATTATGAATGCTACAGCAAGTGACATTATTTGGTCATTACGAGAGCAACAACAAAAAGCGTCTGTGTGAGAGTAAAGAAAGAACCCAGGTATCTATGAGCTTCCTAGGCCCACAGTGGTTGTGGCATGACAGGGAAAGAAAGCTTCAATATAGAGGCGCCTCTAACAGCTGCTTAACCTGGAAAGGATTAAAAATGATTATTCTATGTATTTCAGAACATCACAAAGTGACAAAATAGTAAATTACAAGCGTCCTACCAGAAAGTGTCAACAGAATCTACATAATTATAGAAAACATTTAAGTAACTAATGACATATGACTGCATATTAGTGTCAGGAAGAGTTACAAAAATCAGAGGAGAGTGTTTTGAAAATATACTTAAAATGTCAAAATTCATATTAGCTTTACTTCAAAACACCCAGAGAAAACAAAATCTTGGGACCGGCATGGCAGTACACGTGAGGAAGAATATTATTGAATTTAGGGAAAGGAAAATAATGTATGCATTGAAACAATGTTATTGAGAGTAGAAATGAGATGATTTGTAAGATTTTTGTTCAATGAAATTACATTTCCATCAAGGAAAGTAACATTTACAGTGGAGAAGGGTTCTGAAGCTTGTTCTATCAGCCGACATATGATCTGTGTAATTGAACTCAAATGGTAAACATCCCAGAACCACAATAGACAATAGGAAGATATCTGTAGCTCTGACATTTATAGCTTAAAAAATAGTCCTCAGCCGGGAACTGTGGCACAAGCCTGTAATCTCAGCACTCAGGAAAGCAGAGGCAAGCAGATCTCTGTGAGTTCGAGGCCAGCCTGGTCTACAAAGCAAGTCCAGGACAGCCAAGGATACAGAGAGAAACCTTGTCTCAGGAAAGAAAAAAAAAAAAAAAGTTCTCAGTATTTGGGCAGGGCAGCAGTGTGTGCTGAGATTTCATTTGTTACTGATAAGGACACCCGCTTCTGTGCTGCCCTGCTGCGTGCCCTCTCTTTGGATGTGGATGGGCCAACCTCCCGACAGCCCTATTGTACGTTCCTTCAGACACGCAGGTGCGAAGGAGGTGTAAGGAAGTTTCTAGAATCTTCTTCTCTGAATAGTGAGCCCACGTACTTGTTCTTCTGTTTCTCACCTATCCAGATGGACGTTCCACTTTCCTGTCTGCCAAACATAGTGTGAAGGGGAAAGACTTCCACCCACCAGTACTTGCTGGGTACTAGGTACATTATCTTTGTCGCGTATATGTGTGCTATTTGTATAATCTTTTGTCCAGGGGTGGTTATTCCCATTTCCCATAAGGACACTGCAACTCCAAGAAGCTTAGAAACTTCCCTGAAGCCACCCGTATCAAGTGACAGAGCCAAGTGACAGGCCCGGAATATTTGATTCTAAAACCATTCTCCTGGGATGTTTACCTTGTGGAGAATCCAAGGCAAAGTTATAACACAGATTAAGATTAATATATTAGTTTATTTTTTAATTGCAGTGACAAAGTAGCTAACAAAAGGAACTTAAGGACAAAGGGGCTTATTCCTCATGGGAAGGGATGCAGTCTGTCATGGTAAGGGAAGCGTTAGGAGTATGAGGTAACTTGTCATACTGTACTCAGGAGCAGAGAGAAGACAGGAAATAGGGTCCAGCTATGCGGCCTCAAGCCTCGCCCCCAACAACTCATTTCTGCCAAGAAGGTACCATTTACTGAGGATCCAGAGACACTGGGACGCTTAGTAAATAAATGGTACCTGCCACAGGGGCAAACGTTGAAACAAGTGATCCTATGGGACTATTTCACATTTTAACCACAACAGTTGATATGGCCAACTCTTTCTCTGCTCTAGTTAATTCTTATTTAATTCTCTACCCTTCCATTAACTGGCTGTTTGGGGCATACTTAACCCAGCTTTTCTCGGGACCCATTATATCACCACTATTGTTACTTCTGCTAACAAAGATCACCACTGTTATTGTGACTGATGAGACTTGAGCACTATCTTGGCTAACACTTTTTTCGGCTCCTTTTAAGCCAGGCATAATGCCAGACACATTGCAGAGACCGTCTTGTGTAATGGCGTCATTAATATCTTTATTTGTGGATGAGGCAATTGAAGCACAGAGGTTAAGTAACTTGCCCTTACAGTATTCTCAGCCGCCTGTCGCCCCCACCAGCATGCCACACTATTTAGAACATGGTGCCTTTTCTAGTTAATCACCCTTCCCCTATCTCCCCCATATCCTTTATCAAAGTTTAACAAGCTAAATCGTTTCCCTGCACTAAAAATTAAACTATCTAATTAATTAAGCCATAATAATTAGATAGCATTCTAACATTTGCACTTGTTTGATATATCTTTCAGAGGCATCATTTAAATAGACAATAACAACGATTTCCAGTACTTGGGAAGGCTAATGGCCTTCAAATTGACTTTAGCCTGGGCATAAAGCGACCCTGACCTTTAAGCAGTTGTTGGATGATAGCAGGTGGTGATACCAAAAGAGAGAAGGGTCACTGATGGAGGTAGTGGCGATGACATTGGATTTCAGGAAACGTGCAGGGAGATGGCTGAGGCCACAACAGGCTGGCTACGTGGCTACTGGGCTCCCTGGGAATTCTAGCTGCATTCCGCCTCACACATTCCTACCACCGTGATACCCTCAAAGTACAGTTTGTTGTTTATCTCCTGAAAGGGCTAGAAAAGCTCTATTGACAACCTGCTCATCCATGCAGACAGCAGCATGTCTTTGGCCATGCAACATTCACAGGCAAGTGTTCTGCTCTGGCGCAGTGTCCTCAAGGCCTGCATGCAACAATGGAAGGACAGTGAGGATGGCCATAGAACACATAAATGAGGACTGCGTTTCTGGGATGGTTCATGGGGTCTGTCTGGAAGTTATTGTTTCTCTTTTTGGCATGAAGGTAGGTAATATGGTTTGGATGTCCTACACCAAACTCAGGTGAAAATTTAATTGACACTGTTGCTGTATTAAAATGTGATTAGGTTATAAGGGCTCTGGCCCCCACAAATGGACTAATGTCACTATCTTGGCAGTGGGTTAGTTACCGTAAGCCTGGCTTTGTTGTGAGTGTGAGTTCAGTTTCCTCAACTCTCTTGCTCTGATATTCTTGCTCTCTTCTGTCATGGCAAAGTCTTCCTCAGAATATGATGCTCTCTGACGTGTTTTCACGGCTAGAAGGACTTTGCCAGACACTGATAACATATCCCAAACTTGATAGCATCTAGAACAGTGAAGAATCAATTTCTTTATAAATCACCAAGTCTCTAATGTTCTGTTATAGTAACAGTAGCACACAACTTTCAAGTCACCATGCAAACAAACAAACCTGGGGGACAGTAGTTTGCTGATGAGCATTTTTATAGGGCTACTCTCCTTAAACAACTGGATGCCACTGAGTTTATGTGATGAAATGGGGCCATGATTCCCATCCTACAAATGTATTTTCCTTGCTCTATTAACTTTAGGCTGAAAGCCAGCAGGAAACAGCTAACCTCAAACCAGATCTGTTATACCCTGGCTCTGCCTGAGACCATCGTGGTCAAATCATGGAATACTGGGTGAAGAATAGCTTATTAGAAGCATCAGGCATGACTAATGAGCCAAATCACTAACAATGAGGGTCCAGGTTGGACATCCAGGTAGTTGAGCAAAATGCAAGGGTATGAGCCATGCATATGAGTCCTCTGGGGCTGTCAAAGAGAATGGCTTTTTCTTTTTAACTGTCTTTAAAATCTTTAATAAAGTATTTATTTGTTTGTTTGTTTTGAGTCAGGGTTTCATGTGTCTCGCTTCCAACTCATTACGTTGCTGAGACTGGCCTTGAATTTGTGGTCCTCCTGCTTCCACCGACCAAATGCTAGGATTACAAATGTGTGCCACCACATCTAGCAACGTGCACTTTCAGAAAAGCTAATAGAGCACAAGTCTTTCGGGAAAGGCAGGTGAATAGAAGTCTTCATATCCTGGGAACATACGAACTACAGAATCCACAGGGCCTGGGGAGAAACATCTGCCTTTTTTTTTCCCTTATTGTCAGACCGATCCTGTGCTTTCTATGGCCCGCCATCCCACTGCAAACCTTTCTTTTCCCTGTCAGAGTAACCGTGCTCAGGTGGGTCCAGAGGAAACCTGAAGCTCTTGGATAACTTGAGGGCTGCCCGTCAGTGTCAGCTGGCTGTTACCACTTCCTTGATTTTGCATAAGTCTGAATCTGCGTGTTTCTCAGCAGACAAATCTGAGTCCTACTTTCAGGGCCTATCCTCACTGGGACAGGAAGTCCCTCAGCGCCATTGGGATTTAGAAATGGTCACATTGAAGTCCCAGGCTGCAGGTGAGGCAGCGGTCACACTGGGCTGCCACGGGGGCTTCCAAAATTCATTGCTCCTGTTTTCTGTGTGCCCCTCCACACATCACCTTTCCTCTAGCAGCCAATGGCTTCTCACCCTGGATTCCTCACCTCCAAGTCCTGCTGTCCCAGTAGGGCACGGAGGAGGAAAGAGGAAGGTACCATCAAAAAGACATATCCATAACCCAACCTTTACCTCCAGTGAATGCAATGCTCACTCAGTTTGAGAAAGAGGACCTTTGCAGACATAACTACGACTTTGAAGTGAAATCACCCTGGGTTGTCAAGGTGGGTGCTCAAGCCGATGACAGTGACTCCTATAAGTAAACTGCAGAGCTTTTTTTCACAGAAGAGGAGAGGGCTACATAATAACGTCATTGAGGTTGAAGGGACATGCAAAGGCAAGCTTTGGAGCCACGAGAAGCTGGAAGAGGTGAGGATTGAACTCTTCCCCGGACCTCTAAAAGTATTATGGTACAGCTGGCAGCCTGCAGAGCTGATGGGAAGACATTCATGCCTAAGGCCACTTGTACAGTAGCTACAGGAACCTAACAGAGTTGCTGATGGCTTCTTCTGAAGCTTGCACTTTGAGCTGGTTTTGCCCTTTGGACACTGGGTCTTCTCTTCTGTCTCAGCTCCTATACTCAGCCATATGGCCCTATCCTTGTGAAACCAGCATTTCTCACACCAGGATGTGATTCTCCTGTGTGTAGAATCCACCTACTTTGTACTGGAGATGTGTTACACTGAGAAGGCCTTTCTCTTTGCTGGTACATTTTAGGAAGGACCCTAAATGGCCTCGTGTTCCCTTTTGTTGTGTCCCTGAGCCTGGTTAATGCCACTGTCACCCTTTATGTTCTGTGCACAATCTTCCTCAAGGTCCATTGTGAGGTCGTTGTCAGAAGTGACTGATGGGTTGACTCTATACCATGCATCACCTTCACACTTTCTTTGTGGTAAAAGCTGCCATCAATACACTTTCCTCATATACTGGTTTATGGCATGTAGTTCATTTCCTAGACCTGGAGGAAACTTCATTTGGTCATTAGGTGCATATAACCCCCTTCTTATCCAAAGCACAGAAATACATGCATGCACACACACACATGCCTGCACACACTACACTCTCACAGACACACACACAGGTGCGCGCGCGCACACACACACACACACACACACACACACACACATCTGGGTAATCACAGATCTGTGTGAAGATCGCAGCTCTCCTATGTATAAAGAATGTAAGATGAAGCAATGAAGCATGTCATCTCAGGTCGATGGTCTTTGTCACCCAGAAAAAAGAACACAGTTCTGTTTCACTCAGCTGACTTCAGTAGAGCTGGGCTTTTGAAAAGTAAAGGGAAATGAAACTGAAGATGGAAGAAAAATGGGGAGGGAGGGAAGAAGGGAGGAAAGGTAGGAAGGGAGATAGCAGAGGGGAAAAAGTGGTTGTGGTAGCAGAAGAGGAGGAGGAAGGAAGAGGCTGGAGTGGGGGGCCATCTGAACCTAATCTCAGGCTAGATCTGGGGAGTTTTTCTTTAGAAAGGTATCCTTATGTAAGATACTAGATGACCAGGGGCTCTCAGAAGCTGGAGTGTTTTTTCTTTAATGTAATTATGCAAACTAGCATTAACATGTGCTCCCTGTTTTCCCACCTGAATTGAACTAAACTGAGGTCAAACCCAAAACCAGTAGCAGGCAGCTCCCCCTCCTCGCTTAAGCAAGCGGAAGCCCATGTGTGCTTGCTAGCCTTGTGGGAGAAGCTGGGAGCCCTGAGACCCGCTGGGGTCTCGAAGCGTGCTTATGGTTTCGATGTGGGGCTGACCCAGCTGGGAAACCTCTGGTCTCTCTCTGAGCTTGGACTTTCTGGATAGACAAGTGTCCAGTTCTCAGAAAACAGAGCTGCTTGGTTTAGCTGGCCGTCACAGACACTTTCTTCATTTTGAAGTTTATTTACATGAAAGGGAAACAAGCCAGTCCACCCAACATCCTTTCCTCTCTGACTGAAAACAAAAATTAAAAATAATTGTTTTAATCTCAAATGATTGAGCATAATAAACCTCAGTTTGTACATAAAAACATATTAAGGATTAGAGTTTCTCTTCCAAGCAACAAAGTTTGAGTCCTGTGAGACAAATTGATGTAGGATGAAAACATATATGTGTCCAAAAGCATCAATTCTAGAATGAATCAGGCTTTATAGATGTCAGAATTAGAGCCACAGTCTAAATTAGCCTGGGCGGGTTCTGGGTTTTTTGCTCCAGTTTTCAGAGGAATTTTGAGCCAAAAGACTGGGTCTTGTTGGTTACACTGGAGAGCTAACTCATTTACTTGCAAGCATGATGAGCTAGCTGAGTTCAGTTCCCAAAATCAGGCATGGTGGCATGCTCTTGCAATCCCAGCACTGGAGAGGCAGCCTGATGTTCTAGGCCGTGGAGTGACCCTGTCACACACACACAAAAAAATCTGAACAGCACCCAAGGAACAAGATGAAAGGCCTGTGTGTGTATACACACATACACATATTACCAAGAAACTCTCAGAGCAAAGCAGGGCTCCCAGCAGAAGACAGCAGGACAATCACCTGAAACCCCTTCTCACTAGAAGAAACTCTGTACCATTGTCTGGGTCCAGCAGCCCCAGGCTCCTATTACACCTAGTAGTGAACATCCCAGAAAACCAAAGCTACTTTAGGGAGAAAATTGCCGCAGGGAAGTGTTTTTCAGGGTATCCTCCCCAGTGCTTCCAGGCCAACAGGAGGCACTCAAAGCAGAAAGATGTGAGCACTGCTATTCGACAGAAAGGTGCTGGGAGTGGCCAGCTGTACTGAGGGGTCCATAGACTGATCTTCGCTCTGAGAGCAGCCCTGGGGAGCCCTTGAACTTTCTCGGCAGGAAGTAAATAAATATCAGACGCCTATAATGCTCATGGGGAAGCACCTTCACCTTCTGTCACACCTGCCTGACACACATTGCAGAGCCCAGAACATAGGATCAATCATAGCAGAATTCATGTGTGTTTATAGATATTGACTAGGACCAACTGGGCCAAACCAACTCACTTTTCTCTGACCTCATGATCATATTTAGTGAACATACCCTATACAAGGCCAATCATATACTCTCTGGCCTGAATCTCAAAGCAGTGACTCTAACACCATAACAGAGATGGATCTCCCCCCAGGTTAGGTGCACAGCAGGTGGTTTGGGCCTTTGATCACTCTAGGCTTGGAGTCTTCCCAGCCAGGCCTTGCCCTTCATCTGTGTGCACAGCATCTTGTCTCTTCCCGTGTTTCTCATTTTTCAGATCAGAGTCACACTGAATGGCAGGGAGTACCGAACTTTCTTCTACCCAATGCCTCCTGTTCTTAATCTACTTAAGAACAGAGATCACGCTCAGGAGCCTTCTCTTTGATGGAAAAAAAGAGAGGAAATTGGGGAGGAAACCCATGCCCCCTGCTCTACCCTTCCACCCTTACCAGAGGAAAGGATCAAGGAATAAAGGACGGACTAATGCTACTGTCTCTGAGGTGCTGTGACCAGGGACCCTCAAGTACTTAAGGCTGAAGACCACCTTGATGTTAAACTCCCCAATGAATGCTTAATTCTGTAAAACCTCCTCACATGTCTCCCAGCTGCTCACTAGCCCCAGAGAACAGTCCTAGTGATGTACAAGTTGCTGAAATATTTTGCAAGGACTGATTGCCAAGAGACCCCGAGATAGCCAAGACTCAGCCATTGTTGGACTAGATATAAAGCTGAGTTGGCTTTTACTGGTCCTGAAGAAAGAAGGCAGAAATTTCTGAAGATGTCATCCTGTAACAGACTGAGCAAGAGAGCTAACAGGATGGTGTTATGCAGGGTATTGCAGGCCAGGACGCTCACAGGCAGGAGAATGTCTGGAGAATGTGTTTTTTTCTTTCTTCTTGCCTGGGAGATGGAGACAGCAGAACAATCAGGGTTTATTCACTCCTCAGATGCCTTCACAAGGCAAACCTACTCATCACTAAAACCCCTCCCCACCCCCGCCACACACACTGCAGAGTGCACATGTGGCTTTGACTTTGAGCACTGAGCAATCTTCTGCCTTTTCCTTTATCCTTAGAGAAGCACGTTAAATTAATTGCAGCACATTATGTACAAGCCTCTTTTTCTCTGCCAATTAGGCCCTTCTGAGCAGGCGAGAGAGCGTGTCACCTGCCTCCTTTTGCAAACTGTTATTTCAACATCTGAAGAACATACAGCCTTCAGCTCACTCTTGACCAGGTAGCTGCTGAGAAAAAGGCTGTGGCCAGAGGGTTTGCTTTGACCCTCTGAGGGGAAGGCTGAGAAGGTTCAGAGGCTCAGTCAGGTCCAAAGAGGTGCACCATCACCCTGCTGCAGCTTAAGCCCTGATCTGGGAAGTCATCCCAGCGTTGGACATAATTTGGGATGGCTTGGAATACGAACAATGTGGGTAGAAAGATGTATTTCCTGCATGCCCCTCTGGCCTGACAACCATAAATATATTTTTCAGTATATTGTGGGTCTCCTTATACTGGATCAGCCACAGCATGACATCCAACTGCAGAATAGCTGCAGCAAGGGTTAACATAAGCTCACATCCAGAGGCATGATCAACATGCAAGGAAGACAACAACAGTGACAACAAAAACAAACAAACAAAGAACCTCAGAATCTCCCGTTGTGGTTGTGAGATTAACCGGCAGAGAGCCAGGGCCATTGGGTCACTCATTTGTTTGGAGCATGCTCGGTGCATAAAGAGGATGATTTGTTCCCCAGTAGTCACTGGTGGCTTTGACCGAATTACCTTGTCCCAGCACTTCACAAGCAACTCTTGAGTTGGAATTATGGTCTTGCCTGTCAGCTCCAAATCATTTAAAAAAGAGGCTTTTAAGCATAATCGTCAGCCTGGCATCCTGAGCTGGGCATGCTGCAGGCTGGACATCCTGCAGGGCAGCAAGGGGCCTTGCTGTGAGGGAGCTGCCACCTTGGTGGGGTGAGTATTGGGTTGGGGTGAGGTGCTGGGCAGAGACCACCATGCCTTGCCTGTAAGGTGGCTTCAGCTCCTCCTCTTTGGAAGTGCTCCAAAAGCACTCCTCATCTGGTAGCCCTGTGTACCAGGAAGGATCTCTCAAGGGAATAAACAACCCAGTTGTGGTTATCTATGCATAGCCGTCATCGAAATGCCTGATTTACAGAGGACTCTGTGTGGTTGGTTGGTTGGTTGGTTGGTTGGTCCCATGTGATTAATGGCAGAACATAATGGTAGCGGGGACATGTCATATGGTTCATCTCATGGTGGACAGGAGAGAAGACATGAAGTTCAGGGTCTTCCTCCTTTGGTTAACCCTCGACAAACACTGTATAAGCACACCATGATATCTGCTTTAGGACTGACTCTTCTGGGCACTTCTAAATCCAGCCACACCGACAACCAAACCCACCATCACTGATGCTTTTGTGCACTTAAAATTCTGGTTTAAATCTTTATTTAAAGCAAAACAAGCCTAACCTGTCTCTTAAAATACATTTTACTGAGCATTTATATTGGGAAGATGGAATTACTCCTATGTCAGTAAGATATCTTTCCAGATCATCTCCCTGCGACCTGAGACCCTTCAGATGGAAAGAAGAGGAATTTTGATTTTGTAGACACACCCATGTAGAAGAACAGGGACTGTGTGGTTTGGGATCCAGAACTGAATAAGGCATCACAATTGCCTGGGAAATGGGCGTAAGTACTGACAGCAAGTTTATGGCTGGACCCTCTGAAGGCAAGGACTGCTCTCAGTGACTGCCTACATTTATTAAAGGATGAATGCTCCCAGAACACAAGCTGGTACTAACACTCAACTTCTGCTCTCTGATGGATTAAATTGCCCTTAATTAGCTAACCATTTGCAGTATTGTTTCATGGGGAAGTGTGTTAGTGTTTAACAGCTGATTTAGAAATGAACTATGGAGAATGGTATGTCCTTAGCTTGAAGCCTGTGGAAGATTGCATTCCAAAGCCACAAATGAATTAGCATTTGTTTTGTGTGCTCTTTCGAAAGATGAGCAATCACGGTCTCCATCCATGATAACCACTATTCTAAAACCGCATTGATAAAAACTCCAGAAAGCTCCCAGTCATTCGTGACCCCTGGGTGACACTCACATAAGTGCTTCACATTTTTTTCCTTTTGTTTACTTTTCCTCCAAAACTTTTTAGGCAGATGCTACAGGAAGGAAAAAAACAAAACAAGAGGCTTTATGGTTCCTTGGTTCCTAAAACCTCCCTTCCTGGTTTGCAAAGTCGGGGTTGAAATGTTTCCACCTGCTAGCTTCTGTGATGATTTAAGATTTATTACTTGTCAAGTGATCAGAACTGTACCTCATGCATACTAAGTCCTCAGTTTATATTAGTGTTGTGCATTATCTGCGAGCCCGGCTTTCCCCCTGAAACCACCTGACCTTTTTGGTCAGTTCATCCTTAGCATACATTGCTCATTGCTGGGGCTTAGCTGGTGAGCCTGAATGATGGGACACTAAGAGGAGGATGTCCTCAAAATTAACCATTGCTTCTCAGTCTCACCACTCTCTTGTCTGTTACTCATTCATCAGAGAGAGCATGAAATCTGGTACATGTCCCTCACTGAACACAGTGTCACTGATCTCTGTACGGAAGGAAGGGTTTGTTTTGCACATGGTTATAGAAGGGATCTTGTCTATCACGATTGGAGAAGGCATGATGGCAGAAGCATGATAAGGCTGGTGACATTGCTTCCACAGTCAGGAGCCAAGACTGTATACCTCCACGCAGTCTTTTTCAGGAGGGCTTAGCTCAGCGGTTCTCAGCGTATGGGTTGAGACCCCTTTAGGGGGAGTTGCACAACCCTTTCCTGGAGCTCGAATATCAGATATCTTGCATATCAGATACTTACATCACAATTCGTAACAGTAGCAAAATTACAGTTTTGAAGCAGCAATGAAAATAATTTTATGGTTTGGGGTCACCATGACATGAGGAACTGTATTAAAGGGCTGCAACATTAGGAAGGTTTAGAAGCTCTGGCTTAGCTGATGTCACACTTCCAAGATGCTCTAGAACAGAACAGGCCAACATGTGTGCTCATCTCAATATCTCTCTGAAGCTGGTCGTAACCATCATCAAACCCTTGCTTAGTTTGGAGGCTGACTGAGCTCTGCCAAAACCCTACCCCCTACCTTTGTAGATTAATTGATCTTTGTCTAATTTCTCTGAATTTTTTCCTTAAGATGATGGATTCTTTGCACTTAATATATTACCTGGTATATAAAGGATCCCTAGTATACAGATACCTAATACATAATTGATACCTGGTATACGGATGATTCCTTGTATATATATGATGCCTGGTTGGTATATAAGATGATACCTGGTATATAAGATAGTATGTGGCATATAATATGATACCTGGTATATGGATGACCTGGGTTTTGGCAAACAGTTCCTGTTCCTTCTTGTTGTGCGGTCCATAGTGAGAGCTGCTTTGCACACATTCTAACTGAATTTCATCCTTTTGATATTCTCTCTCCTCATCCCAACCTTCTGTTTTTATATGTCACGTGATTTGGAAGTAAAACATGTACCCCTTCCCTTACCCTCAAAAGTTTGTGTGTTTAACCCTTGGTCCCCAGTGTTTCGGGAGTTTGTGGAGCCTGTAGAAGCCCGCATCTTGCTGACAGATATGAGTTACTGGGGGGCTGGTTTTGAGGTTTAGCAGTGTGGACCCCACTTGCTGTTCTTCACTCCTGACTGTGCAAGCAGTGTGACCGGCCATCTCAGGCTGCTGACATTCTCCCTGCCCTCTGCACCGTGATGGCTACACCCCCTTCTTAAACCCTGAGCCAAAGTAGCTTTCGGTTCACAGCAATAAGGAAAAGGGGCTAACAGAGGGTAAGTCTCTTTTGCACGTACCATGCTTCTTTGTCAATGGGTTGCAGAGAAGACAGTCTGCTTTAAACTTATTTATGAAACCAAAAAACAGAAGCCAATTAATAGAATGGAGGAGGGTGCTGGAAGAGGCCTGAAGAGGGATGTTTTTCTGTCTGGGAGATACAGCTTGATGACAGAGCCTGCTCACCTAGCACTCCAGTCTAATCCAGTGCTGTCAGCAGTCATTCAGATTGAGAGAGTGCTTTCCATCCCACCCCCGAGAGACAGCACAGTAAACCAAGTGCTTTCCTGTGTGTCTGGTAAGTTACCCCACTGTTACTCCAACTCAACCATTTATCGCAACCCTTTCACTAACCAACCTGCTCGCCTGTGACACGCATGTGTCTCTGTTTCATATGGATTCTTTTGTTTTTATATCAGTTCTGGGACTGGAACCCAAGGCCTTGAATGTGCTCAGGCAGCACCCATCAGTAAGCTGTGTCTCTCTTTACGGCCTCTCTTGGCTCTCTCTCCCATTCTATTAATAAGCTTCTGGCTTGCAAGTTCGCAATTCAAGTCCGGCTTCTCTGCAGTCCACTGATAGAGAAACACGATGCGCAACACTTGGATCCACTAAAGGAATCTGGCCACTGATCTCTTAATAGAATCACCACATCATGGAGTTTGATGAAGAAATGTTCTTGTTGATGAGGCTATTTCCCTCTCAGTTGGATCTTTAAAATATGCGTGTGAAATGGACTCATCAATAATCTTCCCAATGAGGAGTGTTCATTCAGTGATCTGCCCTGCCAGCAATTCAATCCCTTCAGCCCATGTGCTTCTTCTAAACAAAGTATTTCCCTCAGGCCTGGAACCACTCAGGACTTGAGTGTTGCATAGAAAAAAAATCTCTATATTTTAATGTGTTTCTCAGATGTAAACTTGAAGTTTTTCTGAAAACTCACTCTAGGCTATGGGCTAGATTTAAAAGGGAGGGGCCTCCAGGTGACATATTCTCATCACCAAGAGCTTCCAAGGATTCAGAATCCAGACCTCAGGCTACCAAGTGCAGATATGGTGTATAATTTGAGATGCTCGAGACGTTGGACAGTGATAGATTGCTTACCTAGCATGCCCAAGGTCCTAAGTGCTTCTGTGGGGGACAAGATAGAGGTTCTAAACTAAGTTTATTCTTTTCCACTTTTCTTTATATGTAACAGACAAGATCGGGTGCATTCAGGGTTGTATGCCGTAGACCTTATATGTAACAGAAATCATGTGGCATATAGCATGATTTACTGATATTTGAAATGTTTCCGTGACTTTTCCTTGCGTTCTACACTATGTCCTTATGAAGGCAAGAATTTATTGGACTAGTGAATGAATGGTTCAGTGAATGAATGAATGAATGAGAAGACCGTTCTTAAACTCATATAGTGTTCACAATGTAAAACAAAGCCAGCCAGGCTTTATAGCTGTTTGAATGTGAGAAATATTTTCATAACAAATGGCTGTGGAGAAAGAAAGAGAAGGTAATGCAGATGAGAAATATTTGACATTTACAGTGCCAGATAGAATTTTCACACCTTTTAGCTTCTCCTCCTGTCAAGACCTAAATTGGGTAGACATTTAAGAAAAAATCTGAATAAGTGGGGTCTCCAACTGTGCTGCTAGTTTGGCTTGTCAGATACCAAATTGAAATGTTTTTCGGATTTATTTGGAGAGATATTAGACTTCTTCAGAGCCCCTGATAATCCCTTGTTTCCTAGTTGTGAATAGTGAAGTAGGTCCCTCTGGTATTCTGGTTGTTGAGCCCACTTTGTTCCCTGATTGGGGAAAGCCTGTTTCTCAATCAGCCAAGTGTTTGCAGAACAGCTGCCATTTTCCCATGCATCACTCAAAGACAAAGTCAGCCAACCTCAATGAACTGTTAACACTTTCCACTCTCAGCGTGGATGGGGAACACGTGTCAACAAAGCAGGCCCACATAAAGGCATTATTAAAGGTACTATTAGCTTCTTAGATTTTTCTAGAATAAGTATGTACCAAACATGATTTCTTAAATTATCCACCATCTTTTGTATCCAAGTTCCAACATAGTTTTCATATCTATACATCCTGATACATTGCAGGTTTTCACTGAATGTATTTGAATACATGATGTAAAAGTAAAATATGAATTATGAATTGATAGTTTAGAATTATTCTCAACTCCTGGGTTGAGTTTCATTCCCCTAACACCCTGGCTGTTGACACTTCTGCAGGACTAACTTTCAAATGCATAATAATTGGAGGTCCCTCATGGATGATTTCCATGGCATGGCATGGAGGACTTTACTTAGTCCTCAGGGACTGCTTGAAGTCTCTGCCTTTCTTTTCCATCAAGACATTCCTCCAAGACATGTACTGAAGCAATAGAAAAAGATGGAAGGAGGCACAAATGGGGAAGACATTTTGATCTCAGAAAGGTGACCACTACCTCCTGGCTTTTCTTTCTTCCTCTGTGCAGTATAGAATGACTTGGTTGCCATTTCACAAGTATAGATTGACTTGGTTACCCAGTTCACAAGCATATGTGGAGGAATAATGGGTAGTCTGGAAAACAAACCCAGGGTAGGATAAGTCCAGGGCAAGAGTGTGTCTTGGTTAAACCAGTTTCTTTGCCAAAGCGTTTTCAGAGCCTTGTCCTTCGAGGCCCATTGTGAAGCCTAGAGTGATGCGGTGTGCCTGGTGGGATCTCTGGGCTGCCTTGTGACTCTCCATTCTTTCAGCTGTGGGGCCTCTGTGTAGAGCCAACGTCATTGACCAAAGGAAAGGTGTCCCGTTGTGTTATAGATGGTCACAATGTGACAGGGGATGCAAATGCTTTCCTTTCCATCAGTCAGTTTGAAACCTACTGAGCAGATGGGTTGCCGGGACAGCAGATGTCCATTTGTCCCCTGACCTGTCCGTGCTCTGATCATCACTGACTGGAGGACTCACTTGGCACCACCTTTTACAGTCCAAGCCCCCACCCCAGCTTCATGACTCTGAAGACTCTGTCAGGAGCCTAGAGCCACCATGCAGGTGACGTCAGTGAGTCACCTTCTGTGGCAACACCTGATAGGAACAGCTAATAACCCCCAATGTGTCCAAGCTGCTGTGACTCCAGGGGCAGCAACTTTACATCCTCATTCTGCGGTGAGTCTAACTACCTTCCCCACCTAAAGCCCTCCTTAGGAACCATTGGTCTCTGTTGGTACCCACAGCTTTAAACAAAATCTGAAAAAAATCTCGGCTCTCTCCCAGGCCAGCTGGGAGCCAGAGTGATATGGAAGGCAGGAAACCTCTTTGCAACAATCTTGCCTGAAAGCAGGTTGGAGGAGCAGAGTGAAGTCTAGCTGTGTCACAGGACTACTGAAGGATAAAACTCAAACCCTCTGTCCTCGTGCCTCTGGCTCATTTCACCCTCATGCTATCATAATCATCCCCAACTCTGTCACATTTTTTATGCCAACGAAATATCTACTACACACACTGTCAAGTCCTAGATCTGACAAGCTCTTATGGGATCTCAGCTCTGATACAGTTTTTGAAGGAAAAATGAAGAAGGTGCCAAGAAAGATGTCCTCGACTGACACGAGGACAAATTAACTCCTCGTCACTGGGGATGGCAGCCCAGCATTGCGTTCGAGGGGCACCACACTTGGACATGCTGCGTGATTCTGCATTAGCCAGTAAGCCCTTTACATGGAGATTTTTCATCTAGGTAATTTTGCTACATCCTACGTGATGTTGTTCTATTTGGTTAAATCACCACTTTGAAAACAATATTTTCTCAAACGAATGCTTTCTAATAAAATGTAAAGGTAATCATTTGGTGTGTGTGTGCATATACTTGATAGTGTGGACGTGTGCATGCGTGCACATGTGTGCCTCTGCACGCGCACGCACACACACACACACACACACACACACACACACACACACACACGGGTATATGTGTATGTTGAAGCCCTGAGGTTGATGTGCCCTGGCTTTCCTCCATTGCTCTCCATGTTTGTTTTGGTTTTGGGTTTTTGTTGTTGTTGTTGTTTTTGTTTTCGCTTTTGAGGCAGGGTTTCTCATTAATATGAATGTCAATGACTTACCAATGAGCTTCAGAGATATGCCCATCTCTAGTCCTTCTGTCCCTGGTACTGAAGTTCGGAAGCTCATCACCACCACTCCAGGTTTTTACGTGGGTCCTAGGGATCAGAACTCACATCCCAGTGCTTGCATAGCAGACATTTTGCCTACTGGTCCATCTCTACAGCCCCAGATACTCATGTGTTCCTCCTACCTTCATTCTGAATTATCACTTTCAAGATGGTGAGGAATCTGTACAATCCACCACTGTCTCCACAGCCAAGTTGACCCATGGGTGGAGTCTTCAGGGACCTCTCTGAAGCCTACATTTCAAGATAAAGGAGTTTTAAGATCTTTCTTAAAATCTGTTTTGAACATAGATCTTTGTGCCCTGAGGCAATACATACACTTAGCATTTTAGAATTAAGTTGTCCTCAACTGTTAACAGATCATCTGCTTATCGCAACTTTCCCGAGTTTACTGTGTTGTCGTCTTCTTTCTTCTAATGTTTTTATTTGTTTGTTGGTGGGTGTTCACACATGGGTTTTAAAGCAGTCTAACCATGATAGCAGCCTAGTTAATGATAAATGGTAGGATATGGGAATAAGCAGTGTGATAGTTTGCTTTAATACTCCTGGGTGATAAAGAATGATAGTAATAGTCTCCCTGGGAAAGTCGAAACTATGGGAATAGAGAACAAGTTACTGTGTATCAGGGTCCTGGAGAGGCCTAGATTGGAGTATCATGAGGGATGTAATTGTATTGCATCTTGACAATGCTGGTGACAAGATCCTGTATAAGGTTACAATTTATAGACATGGTCATCAATGGTGATACTGACACCCAAAGTCAATAGTTTGAGAGCCCTGTGGAGATGGAGGGTATTGACAGTAATAGGTGTGGCAAAAGCAGAGTTCAGCATGGACAAAGGGGGTCTCTATAGAGGTCTCCTCAGTCCACAGATCACATGCAGACCCCACCCGCCTCTTCTTCCCGAGGGCTGAGAAGGGCTGAGTGGCATTTGGACATGGATTCTCTTTGTGATTCAAATGTAGAATCAGAAGTGATGGGATGAATTATTTATGTGTGGGATTGTCATGAAGACAAAGGCCCCCAGCTCCCTCATTGCAAGCAGGATAGCTGTGAGCAAAGTGTCCAGTCTTCGTCTCCACAAGGTCAAGGCTCTCGCTTGTACTAATTTGCATATACAGATTGGACAGACGGAAGGAGAAGAACCATTTCCAGGCTGGTCTATACTCTGAAATGTACTTTCTCAACCCCTTTATCTCGGTATAGCCACTCTCCCTGTGTGGTGTCACTAATGAGATGCAGCTTTAGCTGATCAACTGTAAGCCTCCTGAGGACAGGTGACAGGCAAGAGGTCTCAGGGTCAGAAGAGCAACCTGAACAACAGAGGCCATCTGCATTGAGGAGATCTTGGGTGTCGTTTTCAGAACTCCCTCTTTCCAGTGGCCCCAGAGAATTCACAAATGGCTTTTCACTCGCACATCAGGAAACTAACCAGATCAGAGCGGGGTATAGAAATAGGAAACACACACACACCATTAAAAACTTCATATTCCTCTTTGCGGCTTCAGTCTGCTTCCCTCAGGAAGCCTTCCGGAAATCCTGGCCTTGTGGCAGCTGTTCTCATTTGCAATTTTAATAGTCAGTACGTCTGGGGTCTGCTGCTCAGTACAGTGCATGCACCATCTTTCACAGTCATGGAGGATAGCAGAACATATTAGTTACCTTTCTGTTGCTTCAATAAAATGCCATGACCAAGGCAACTTATAGGAGAAAAGTTAATTTGGGCTTATGGTTCCAGAGGGTTAGATTCTGTAGTAGCAAGGTAGAGACAGCAGGCAGGCATGGAGATTGGATCAGGATGCTGAGCACTCACCCTTGAACCACAGGCATGAGGCAGAGAGCGGAGAGGAACACAAAGTGCCAAGAGGATTTTAGCTCTGAAAAGCTACCCTCGGTGACACAGCTCCTAAACCTCCCCCCCCAACAACTGAGGACTAAGTGTTTAAATATGGGAACCTGTGGGGGCACACTCTCACTCAAGCCACTACAAAATGTCCCTGAAGTTTCACACTGTTCTCATTCCCTGCTGCCCCCGCCACCTGCAGGGCTCAGACTCTCATCAGAGCTCAGGTCCTCTTCAGCTCCTGTTTCCCCAGTTTGTTCCTTCCGGCCTGGTGTGTGTGCTGGTGCCAGAGGACTCTTCCTAACACTAAACCCCAGTCTTGTCACTCTGGCAGAATCCTTCAGCTACCTCAGTGACAGTGGGCATGATGATAGCAATCACGTTAACAGTAACAGCTACTTCAGTACGCATATTGTGTGCCAGGCACTACGCTGCTACAATGCTCAGGAAAACTGGATGTGTGGGTACAGTCTACAAGTGTGGGAACTGGGGCACAGAGAAGTGAAGTGAGTTGTGCAAGGTCTCATGACCATCAAGTGGCAGAAGTCTTGCTTACTTCCTGGCAATGCATTCATATAGAGGTTCTCGTACCTGAGAGCGGTGGCTCTCAACCTTTCTAATGCTGTGACCCATTAACACAGTTCCTCATGTCGCAGTGACCCCCAACTATAAAATTATTTTCATGGCTACTGTTATGAACTGTAATGTAGATATCTGATGTGCAGACTATCTGATCTGATATGCGACCGCTGTGAAAAGGTTGGCCAGCCTCCAAAGGGGCTGATTCCCACAGAACGGAGAGTTGCTGCCTTAGAGTGAGACCTCTGAGCCCTACTGCGTAGTAGGTGTTGGCTCCCTTTGAGAGCCAGGTCACGTTTACCTCCTCATCCTTGTCGGCCTTCAGCCTTACCTATAAGGCTGTACCAAAAGGGGCGGGGACTGTCACGATCTGTGACAGTGTCTGAGCTTTCTCATTCCACAGATAGTGAATGGCTGTGGCTGTTATTGTGTCTATAATTGTGTCTTTGAGCAGATCATTCTATCTAGACAACACTTTGCTTCTTCTGTCCAAACAGAGAGCTCTTCTGTGTCACCCTGAGTTGCCGTTTGCTCTGTGTTTCCACAGACACAGGGCCCAGCTTCTCTGGTTCATCACACTGTCTTACCAGTCTGGCCTTTTTACTGGCCAATTCCTGGGCCCCTTGTGTGCCCCACATGTTCTGTGGATACCTGATCATACTTATTCAGGTCTCAGCTCAAAGGCTACCTTCTCAGAGATGCCTTTTGATGACTGCCAATCAAAGTCAGTCTGTATCATTACAGGGTTTCTCTTGTCTTGGAACATTTCATTTTCACTGTCTGAAACCAATAACTCATTGCTGTTGTTGCTGTCTCTTTGAGCCTCTACCAGTGCTGAGAGGCTCAAAGCAAGAACTGCATTATTGTATTTCTTTATTGTGTTTCACTGTCGGGGGTCGGCTATCTGGGTAGAGCTTGGCTGAGTGTGTTGTCTACTTTATGTGGCATGGGTAAAGTCATCTGATCTTCACCTAAGGGTAGAACTGGACCTGGCCTGGCTTGAGGGACCAAAATGGCTTGATTGGTATCTGTGATATGGATCTGTGATCTGGCTGGAATGGGTAGAGCAGAGAGGCCATCTAGGGCTGCAGTCAGGAGCACCCCCAGGAGCTGTCTCCAGGCTGGTGGCCTCAGCCCGGGGCCTGGGACTGGGTCCAAGATTAAGATGTTGGACTCCCTACATGCTAAAACAGTTCCCTTAGAACGAGGTTCCAAGAGGCCAGTGGAGAAGCTGCAAAGGAGCACACTCATTTCCTAAGCTTAGAAGTCTCAGGGAGGTGTTTCTGGATCTTTTCACATCAAGCCACCTGGTTAACCTAGGAGAGAGAACATAGTCTTCCCTCTTGATGTGGAGATTGGCAAAATATGTGTGACCATCTTAAGCCTACCATGTATTTAAAGCACATACATTCATATGTAAGTGAGTATATACACAAATACACACATACGTATCTATGTATGTTTGTATATAAGTCACCCATCACCCTCCTTTGCTAAGATCTTTATCTTACTCTGCAGGCCCACATCTCCTGCACCCAGAGCTTTGTCCACACAGAATAAATACTTCCTGAATACAAATGTAAATGAAAGAATGTGTTCAAGAAGGTATGAATGGCAGGATAAATAAACACTTGGATGGATGCTTATAGTTCTTACCCTCCTGGGAGGTTTAGCTCCTGGAAACAGGGCCTGATTTTTTTTTCATCATTTTTATATATCTTAATACAGTCCTCTCCACTAATTGATGCTGGGTAAATATTTGCCAAATGAACTGATATATTCTAATTACCATAGATAAAGAAGATGATGTGGAAATTCCCCCCACGTGCATAGGTATAGAATGAGTGTGGCTATTATTACTGGATCCACAGAGCCCTGTGCTTAGGAAAATCAACTTACATATTTGTTCTATTGTAAGAAAACAAATTGGACTAGATCCTACCCACCTCCCCTTGTTCCTCTTTTTTTTCTGTGCCACAAGCTCTGTGAGAGACTCTTTCCCTGAGTGGTGACAGCCAAACTGCCCGAGGGTTCCACAGACTGATCATTTGAGGGTGAGGACCTTTGCCTCTGGTCCTCAGGCATCTTTCTCCTTGCATGACTGACTACTGAGAGGAATTCACTTAAAGGCCATTAAGACAGAGGCTGAGATGCTGATGGGAAAGGCTGGGGGTGCTGAATTTGGAGTCACTGCTCTTCAGGAAAAGCAAGTGAGAATACAGTTCTCATATCATTCTGTCTTTGTTTTACCCCTTGTACTACTGTGAGTTTACATTGACTGCCAGGAGCAAGTGTTAGCTTCACCAGAGAGGGTAGGAGGAAGCAATTGTGACACCAGCAAGGGAAGGATGGCCTCCCAGGTGACCCCACTTAACAGCATATGGCCTCACTTCCCAGGAAACCATGGCAGAATGACTCTAGGCACCATCCCAGCTGGCAATGGGAAATCTCAGCCTGCCCTTCTCCTTCACACAGCCTGGGCAATATCCTTGACCTCTCCAAGACATTGATGTCTTCATCTGTGAAATGGGCCTGATCCCTTTCTGTATTTTCATTTTTCGATCTGTGTTTTAACAATTCCAATCTGGGTAGCCTCTAGAAAGAGATTGTGAGTTGAAGGAAACCCAAAAGTGACCAAAGGTTATTAATGAGGAATACTGTTTTTTTGTTTTTTGGTTTTTGTTTTGTTTTGTTTTGTTTTTTAATTCACCATTTTAAAATCAGGCAGTGAGCTCCCTGGCTTATGGAAGTCACAGTTTTTCAAATTATTTTTCAAGGTCTTCCCTGTTCTAATTTACATTCCTCACAGTGTACATTTTTATTTCTTCTCCCTACCCCAGAGGCCATCAACTGTCACCAAGGTTAAACAATAGGACTTTGCATCTTGGGGTGAACGTTATTACAAGGGCATTTATTGGAACATCAAGGCCTGTGGGAGTTTTCCTTTCCTTCTTCCCATGGGCCTCCTTAAGCATACTCACCGTGCCCTGAGAATGTGCATTTTAGTTAAGTTCAAGGTCCAATGCCAGTTTTTAATGACCTGTTTTATGAAGCTGAACAAGAATTTTCAAAGGAGAAGGCAAGCTTACTTCCACATCTGCTCTGGCTAATTCCGAGCCCATGCCCTCCCTGTTGGCCCCAGACTGGCCTAGTTTAAGGGGCAGATGAGGGAACAAGACTTTTCAATCTGAGGAAATACTGCCTCACACAGGGCAGTTTTAGATATTAGAACTTCGTTGCCACAGAAACACCTAACAGTTTTGAGCTTCATATGGTGCTAAGTGCTTTCCTATGTATTATCTTAGTTATTAAAATAATATTTTCAGAAAAATGGAACTTTAAAAAGCTAAGTAACTTGTTCATGCTTTTGTTCCTACAATAGGCATGAGCAAGGGCTGAATTTAAACCAAACTGCCTCCAACCTAAATTTTGTCCACAGAACCTTCCCACTGTAGCATAGTCTTCCTTGTTCCCCTGGCTACTTACTCATGGAAGGTGCCTAAATGACCTAAGTCTTGTTCTGTCATTACCTAATTTGTTTTTGAAACAGCTTTAATTCATTTTCAGATACTTCATCCCAGTTGGTAGCTTACCATCTCATGATCCTAACTGCATCTTTTAAGGAGAAGTTCTGAATTTTGATGAACTTTAATTTATCTTTATTCCCTCTCTTGGTGGACTGGACAAGTGATGTATAGTCTTCATCTAATTCTAGGTTACAAAAAATGTTCTCATATATTTTCTCCTGAAAAGTTTACAAGTTTGAGGTAATTGCTATTGATCTTGTGAGGTGAGGAATAGTTTGTTTTGTATAAGAACATCTAATTATCTTCACAGCATTTGTTGAAAACTAGGTTATCTCCATTGAAGTGCCTTCACACTATGTATGTGCATGTCTTTTGGTTGCTGCTCTATTCTGTCAACCTTCTCCCTCATCGTTTTTGCATCAATGCTGCTGTCATGTCACTTTAGCCTTCAGTGTTGCCCTTTTCATTGAAAATGGTGTTTGCTATTCTAGGTCAATTTTTATGTCTTATTTAGGTATGAATGTGATTGTAAAATAATAAAGAGAATCTAAAAATTATTTGAATTAAAACGATTATGGTACAAAGTTAGAAGCACTTTGGCTTGTAGCTCTATCAGGAAATAGGGACATTAGACATGGGATTTCATTTGGTTAATCAAAAATTGTTGCATGTACCTTGCATACATTAAATTTAAATTTAAATTTAATTTAAATTAATTAAATTTAAATTAAATCTAAAAAGTACCTAGATGGAAATAATTTAATTTGATCTGAATTGGATGTAATTCCAACTTTCAATAATACTTCAGAAACAGTTGTCGGACCTACAGCATCCCAGTCCACTGTACCCATTGTCACTGACTTAGCAAAGTGCAGATTTACAGATGAGAGGGAGTTTATTCCACCACAGTGGCTGCTTTGGATTTAGGGGATGAGTTTCTTGAGATTTCTGGGAGTTATGTCTGATGGTGATGTGTGAAGTACTCTGGTGTCTGTCTCTTTTATTAAAGGATAACCTTGTTTACTGTAAGCTTGCTATCTGCCAGGCAACGTGAGGAGTCATTCTTAATTACACAGTGAAAACACTGATGATATTTGCCACCTCTGCCACTGGGTGCTATTGAGGAAATGACCCTCAGTGGACCTCTGTTTTATCATTTGTCAAATGAAAGGTTTAAGCTAGTTGGCTTTGAGTAGGCAACTCAACTCTAAAATTCTCTGACTCTTCTGTATTTATTCACTTAAAAATTGCAACCCCTTAAAAAATAAACAAAGGCTATTCGTGGCATAAAGCATGCTGAAAGCAAAAGAAGTGTTTTCCTGTTGGAAAGTCATTTGAGACATCCCATTACCACAACATATGTCTCTGACTCTTAACTGTGGCTAACCCTGAGCAGCTATAGTGGCTGCATTGGCTCCTTGTGCTATTAGAATCTATTGCCCATGAAGCCCTCAGATTTTGAGAAGGAGAAGAATGGCCACTGAATTCAGGCTGTTTAAAAGTTCAGTGGTCCCCCTGGTTGGTGAGCTAGGTTTTCAAATAAAGCCTCAAGGTAACAGGCACAGTATCGAAACCAAGAACACTTTAAACATTGTCACTGCCCTCTCTCTGCCAAGGCACAGCTTTATGCCCATAATCTGTGTCATCTTAGCTATACTTACAGGACAGGAACATTAGACAGGCTGTTGTTTATCAGCAAAGCCAAACTAAAATGCACATGAACTCACAATGAGTCCAATTACTGAGCATCTACTCTCATAGTTTGCTTCTCATTGCTATGATAAAGACCATAACCAAAGGTAATGTGGAAAGAAGGGATTATCTAGCTTACAAGTCCCAATCACAGTCCATCAATGAGGGAAGCCAAAGCAGGAACTCAGGCAGGACAGGAATCTGGAGGCAAGAACTGAAGCAAAAACTACAGAGGAGTACTGCTTACTTACTTGCTCTTCATGGCTTGTTCAGACCTACTTTCTTGGTAAAACCCAGGACCAGTTTACAAGGGTAGCACTGTCCACAGTGGACTAGGCCCTCCCACATCAATCATTAACCCAGAACATGCCTTACAATGCCTCACAGACCTGCCTAGAGTACAGTTTTCTCAATTGAAGTTTCTCTAACCAGGTGACCTAATTTGTGTCAAGCAAGCCTACTGTGTGTCAGGTACAGTGCCAAGTATTGATCTTGTCTAAGTCTGTCACAGTCTTGAAAACTGGCCATCATCAACTCCTTACTATGGAGGAAGAAACGGTGCACATTTTCTGTTAATGAGCACAGTCAAGAAGCATTAAGTGGCAAAGCTGGTCATCATATCTCATTTAACCTCAAGCTTAAACTACCAACGACCTCATCAAAGGCTAGTTCTCAGTACTCAACCAGTACATTTAGGAAGTCATTGAATTAATAGCATGAATGTTGTACTCTAAACCAGAATAACAAATACTCATGGATCATTTTGGGGTCAGCTTGATAGAAGGAAGAATTCACAGGAGGTTTCCCAAATCAGTTGCTTTGAGCTATCTTTTAAAAATGAAGGATGTGAATTGGCCCAAAGAGAAAGGTGAGTTTGTATTAAGGAGATGGATTGGATGAGGCTGTGAAAATACAAATGGTCAAATTATGTGCTTGGAAAGCAACATTAAGACCTAACTCATTGTGGGGTAATGAATAAAGCTGATGCTACAGGGACAGAATCCAAGAAATTTAAATTCTGGTGTTAGGTGCTAGGGATACACTCTCAGAATTTAAGTAAGAGGGGGAACATATAGAAAATGACATGGGATTTGCAAGTTATCCAATACCTGATATAGTATCAACTGAATTTTGAGTGCATTGAAGGTCAAGAGAAATTTCTTAGCAAAATATATTTGATATTCAAACATTATCTTCATGAATATAATGCTGCGTGACCTTAATTGTACAATGACAGTGTATTTGGGCCTCTGAATTAAGAGGCCTGTGTGCAGATTTTAGACAATTTTGGGGAATAAAGGTGACAAATCTACCACAAACTGTATCACACCACTTTCAGGCCCTTCATCACTGGTATTGTGCTGTGTGCATAGAAGGAACACACCAGGTTATACATTAAACTCAGGGCTGGCAAATAGAAATCTCTCAACAATACATATTAAATTGACTTGAATTGAAGCCCACTTCCAGAAGGCAATTACTGCTCCTGAGTGACGGCTAATGTGTGTGGTGAATTATAGTTGGTTCCTTTCCATTATAAACTCACTAATGCTGACTTAATGTCTCTCCACGTTTTTCTAAAGCGTTTCTTCCTTTCTCTGTCTCTGTCTGTCTCTTTCTCTCGTTCTTTCTCTCTCCAGTTCCAGAGACCTAATGACTTCTCACCCCCTTTCCGCTTTGGGACTGTGCCCAATGGCAGCACAGAGAGGAATATCCGTAATAACTATGCAGAAATGCATGCCTACATGGGAAAGTTCAACCAAAGGGGTGTAGATGATGCATTGCTCTCCCTGAAAACAGGGTAAGAACGGCCTCCCAGCTTAGAGTGATATGTTTCTCACATCCATTAGACACAGATTCAACTGGAACCATAATCATTACATCAAAGACCGTTTCCAAGTTAAATCTGACAGCATCATCCCAACCATTGTAGAAAAATCCTTATGCTGTTACTTGCTTCTGTGTACCATGCTGCAAATTGTTTTCTGCTTGCATGAATGTGGCCACTAAGTGGAAATGACACATCAAAAGCTATAGAGGAAGAGTCACGGAGAATGCTCATATATGTTACATGTGAGCTACAGTCTAAGAGGTGCAAAAGACCATGCTGGTGTCTACGGATAGGGGAGAAATAAAAGAGGAAGTGTGCAAAAGTTTTTAGATGACCACAAGTAAGACTGTGTTGGTTGATCCCCAATTCCAGCTTTGATTGTCACTCCTCATAGCCATTTCCTGTATCCGGGGTAGACAAAGTGTGGATGTCCTGGCATGTAGCTCACTGGGCACACTTGTCCTTTTGTTTGAAAGCCAGAGCCGCTTTCAAACTGACACTTGAGCGCTGTAATGAGTGACACTTGAGCATTATAAATGTTGAGATTTGGAGGCTAATGCATCATACAGCTGTTTCCCTTTGTTTTATGATGGCCGCCAGCCTGTGTATCTCTTCTGGCCACCTTGCATCTCACAGTCTCCAAGTACAACCTAGATAGGTGGCCGTTTATAATACTGTGGGACTCCATCTTGCCATGAATAAAGTCACAACAGGTTTCAGGAGATGGGAACTGAGGGTAGGGTAGGAGCGCTTTGAGTAGTTCAAACCATGGGAAACACAAAGCTCCCAACTCTACTGGCTGTTTGGTGTTTGGGCATGCCGCCAACCTACGCTTTATAGGATGCATTTTATAAAATGTCCTGTGGCTTGTCATGTCAGAAAGGGCTTGCTTTTTGTTTTTTGTTTTTTTTTTGTTTTTGTTTTTTTGTTTTTTCCTTGAGGAGAGACAAAGCTCCCTAGCTTGTAACTGTTCAAGAGGGTTGCATGTCCTGCTTTCTTTCAGGCCTGTTACTTGCATGGCTTCAGCTGAGCTGCTTCCTCGGCCGTCAGTGTGTGGATATGTTGGTTTGATCCAGTGGCGCATGCCTTCCTGCTCTCAGCCCCCATCTTTTCTCTATGCATCCCTTCTCTGCAAAGCTCAGTGTCTGACGCGGTATGCATGGAGGTTTAGGAATTGGAAAGATCTTGGTTCTTCTTTATGTTGCCTTCTCTTTCAGCACTTCACATTTGCTCTTGCACAAGCTTGAGCTGTCACCACCCCGGCCCCTGAAAGCAGAGTCAGCATTGCACAAGAGAGTATTCTAGTCTCTCTGACCACCAAAATAGTCACATGTCTACTGAAACATGTACACCTACACTTTCCCCCACTCTGGACTGCAATGAACTGAGAAATGAAAAATGTTATATAAATCTTACCTGTGCTATTTGTTATCATTGTGGTGCTTACTTTTCATTATTTCTGTTATTATTTTTATTGATTCCTTTTTACTCCTTCTCCTTTTCAGACACAGCTTATGAGTTGGCCTCAGGCCCAACTTACATTCTTATCATTCCCGGTGGGAGGGGAAAAAAGAGAAACAATTCCTTTCCACCTGAAATCCCATCAAGAGCAGCCTGGAATTCAGTCTTTAGACTCTGAGGATTGTCCAATTTGAGCCTTACTGTGAGCCAGTACTCCACATAGTTTCTGGAACCCTACCACTTCACACTAATGGCCCAATAGGTAGTTTTGTTGTAAAATTTCCTCCTCGGTATTTGTTCGTTCGCTTCTTTCTTGTGCAGGAAACTTGATGCTTTCATCTATGATGCAGCCGTGCTCAACTACATGGCCGGAAGAGATGAAGGCTGCAAGCTGGTGACCATTGGCAGTGGCAAAGTCTTTGCTTCCACGGGCTATGGCATTGCTATCCAAAAGGACTCCGGATGGAAGCGCCAGGTGGATCTTGCTATTCTGCAGCTGTTTGGAGATGGTGAGTTAAAGGAAAAGGAAGTTTTCATTTGGCCTCCTCCAATAACAATAGCAACCTTTATTCTCCATACATCCAAAACAGCATGTCACAGGACATACGATTGCAGAAGACTTTTTAGAGTCCCAGGGCCACCATAACAAATGACATGGATGGAGTGACATAAACAGTAGAATGCATTGTGTTGAAGTTCTGGACACTACAGGTATCAAGACAGGTAGCTTCACTTGGAAGCGATAGGGGAGAATCCTCTTTACACTTGTATGGCTTTTTTGATCTACTTTGTGTTCCTTGACCTGTCAAAGCACCACTCAGATCCCTACCTTTATTATACCTGAATGTTTTTCTTCTGTATCCTCCCCCACCCGTGTGTGTGTGTGTATGTATGTATGTGTGTGTGTGTGTGTGTGTGTGTGTGTGTGTGCATGTGCATTCACCATTTTCTCAAAGCCAATCACATGAGATTAGAGGCCTGCTGTGTTCCAATGTGACTTCACCATGATAAATTACATCTTCAATGACCCTATTTCCAAATAAAGTCACATCCTAAGCTACCAGAAGTTAGAAGTTCAATATACAAATTACAAGGAGATATACTTTAACAACCCACACTGAGTAAAGATGAGGAAAGGGATTAAAGCAGTTGGTGACAAGAGTACATTTGAAAATTATGTGGCATAATGAAACCTCCAGTGATAAAATAGGCTACATTTTGATGTTTCAGATATCACCCCATGTAAAATTGTGGTATAATTTCTGCCTTTTCTAATCATTTGATCTAGCTCCCAAATAATGAGTCAGAGACCTACTAGATTTATTCCAAAAGCCCTAAAGCACTAGAACTGAGCAGATATTCATCTAGTCTAACCCTCTATACTAGTCTGGTTACTTCCCAGTCACACACACTGGATTACTTGCCATATTGGTCCCTGATGGAGTTTGTTCTGCTACATCAGGTCAGTCCTCAGGGCCTCCTATTTTTTCTCCCTCACTTTTCTTCTCTCTTCTTCTCATGGTCCCTCCCTGAGACCTTTCACTATATTGGAAGTACTGTCTTTTTACCTCCCCTGCCCAGTCATTGGCTGGACAGCTTCTTTATTAACCAATCAGAGAATTGGGGGGAGCAATGTTTACACAACATTCATCAATGATCATGACAATGCCCATGTCCAAACTGCAACCAGATCTCTGGACATAAAACTCAGCATCTGAATACACAGCATACCAGACCAACAACTCCAAAGGTGGTTCAAGCACGAAACAGAACTGTAGGGCAGTGCTCTTTCTGTTCACAGAGGAAGGACAAAGAAATGGATGTGTGTGTTTCCTTATCCTTCACTCTGTTCTGCCATGATCTTCTGGCTGAGAGATAGAGGGCAAAGATCTTCAGATGTAGATACCAGAAGGTGTCTTTTTGGTGGTGGACTAAACACTGAGAAATTTATTTCATCAAACTAGTATCTTCTTCATTTCCAAAGCACTGACTCCTCCCTCTAACTCTCACACAGAGACTAATCCAGATGTAGATGAGCCTCACTCTGCATGGTTCCCCAACCCATCAGCCATGTGGGTCTGTAAGAGCGTGTGTCAGTTAGGGCTGTAGGACTATAGTGGATCTGTTCAGGAGGACATCAAAGACAAAAGCCCAGAGGTGGGTTTCCAGATTCCAGCTGAATCTGGCTGCTGTACTAGTTAAAAAAGCATTGTTAAATCAAAGAAGAACAAAAGCAAGTTGATTCCTATTACAAAGAGTAGGGGGTTGGAGTTGGGGTATTAAAAAGCCATGTTGGTATAACCAGTAGTTACCAAGTACATCGGTAGAGAAGACTTTGACTTTCATTGTGCTATGCAAGGTTCAAACTTTGACCAAACCAGAATCAATAGAACAGTATCCCTCATGAGATTTCCAGGATTTCATTTGTGTGGAATTAGTGACATTCTAGGATTCTTCTTTTCTTTCATTCTCTCTCTCTCTCTCTCTCTCTCTCTCTCTCTCTGTCTCTCTCTCTGTCTCTATCTGCCTCACTGTTTTTCTCTCTCTCTCTCATGAAAACCCATTGACCACTTTGTTCATAAACTGTCCTAACTTGAACTCTCGTTCCTTGCATAGCATATTGTGTATAATACTGAACACTGAGCTGCCAGTTTTCACTGGATAAAGGAGAGCCACAGGGAAGTCCCATATCATTGTTTCACCTGTAGTTCCATTCATTACATTTTCACTGAATGCTTAGGGATGTACTGATAAATTAAGATGTAATGGTATTAACAAAAAGTATTCATTTTCTTTTTTTGTGTCTGTCTCTGTCATGTTTTTATGCACTTCTTCAACTCTTGCTTCTTTCTCTTCCTCCTCCTCCTTATCCCTTTGTCTACCTCCTTCTCTGTCCTCTCTCTAGGGGAGATGGAAGAACTCGAAGCTCTCTGGCTCACTGGCATTTGTCACAATGAGAAGAATGAGGTTATGAGCAGCCAGCTGGATATTGACAACATGGCAGGCGTCTTCTATATGTTGGGGGCAGCCATGGCTCTCAGCCTCATCACCTTCATCTGTGAACATCTGTTCTATTGGCAGTTCCGGCATTGCTTCATGGGTGTCTGCTCTGGCAAGCCTGGCATGGTCTTCTCCATCAGCAGAGTAAGTGCTTCAATTTAGAGATTCAGAGCTTGTTAAGGATGGTTTAGCCTTGCTTTGTGCTGAGCAGAGAGACCCAAGAGGGTGCTAGTTCCAGCCATAGGTAGCTAATTCGTGAAGTCAGCTCATGCGCACTTCCCCAGGAGTCTGTGTGAGAGAACCTCAAATGTTTCTAAGATGTATGGGGCTGTTTCCTTCCATTTTAGACTCAGACATTTGATTTTCTATTAAAAAAAAAAAGGCAACATCCTCAAAATAGAAATTTAGACTTTTCTCCACTTAACTCTTGCATCACCACTGATTGATCCTGTATAGGCTGCATTAATCATTTGATCCTTTGGGGGAAAAAAATCATATTTTTCCTTAAACGGTAGAGTGTCACATCTCTTATTCTAACACACAAAGGCACATTAGTGGTAGTTTTGCTGTGCCTGTATTTTAAGCACGTGTGAAGTAGAGAGAATTGAAGAGCATAAAGATGGTTGGAGATGGTCATACATGCCTACAATACCATTACTGAGAGACTGAGGCCGGAGGATCACAAGTTGTGTGTGTGTGTGTTGGGGGGTACAGATATAAATTACATTTAAAAGAGCCTAAAAGACCCCAAGTCTTGACTCATAAGAACCTTAAAACTACTTAAATGGGGCAAGGCTTCAGGCCCTTCTTTGTTTAGAGATCATCTTTATTTCTAGTTCAAAGTGAGGTATCAGGAAAACAGTTGGGCGCATGAACCTTGGGTCACAGAGGGGAGTTTTTAAGAGAAGGATTCTTCTGATTTTGTTAATACGGTTGTGAGACTCCCAGACAAGTGGTGAACTCAAATACCCTTTTAGGATTGAGGATTGTGTTACAGATATGACTCAAAGGAGTTATGAAAGAAAACAGATTTCTCATTAAACTGTTTCATTCTCTGGTCCTTCCCTATAGTCTTTTAGTGACAGGGAACAATATTTCCCTTTCCTCTCTTGCTGTCAGTCAGTACACACCATTCAGTACCATAAGATTGGGGAAAGGGAACTTGTAGGACTCCTGGTCCCTGGGCCTTGGGTTCCACTATGCAGCCCTTCCCAGAGACGGGCTAGAAAAGATAAATCTCATGCATGGCCCTTTGATGTGATCACTGTCTTTACTAAGGAGGACACTTAGCATCTCCTCCTTGCCACTGTCAAGAGGTCAGAAGTGAGAAGCAGTAAGGGCATAGAAACCCCACCAGGAAGATCCCTGTGTCTCACAAGGTTTGACACATCTTTGCCACATAACTGCCATTTTCCTACTGACCTTTTCTGTTTCTGGCCCTGGCCATTCAGACGAGATTCCTTTCCAAATTAACCTTCTTAGATGTAAAGACACAGTTTAAAGCTGCTTCTCCGTATACCTTACCTTGCCAGGGAGAAAGTCCGAAGTCTGTTTGCCTTTCATAGAAGTACATGAGAGGGGAGTGGTAGGTTGACCTGACCTTAGACATGGGGAGACTCTCTGCCCAGGAAATCAACCCAGCTTTTCTCATGGATGGTGTTTTTCAATGCCCTGAACAAGTAGCTGTATGCCCTGTACCCTTCATCAATACTAATTTGATAGGACATTAATTATTTATGATAATATTAGATGTAAGAAGGAAGCCAAGAGTTAAAGAGTGACTAAAGGAGAGGACCCGAGAAGGGAGTTATTTACTCATACTGAGCTCTTGATATGTGTCCCAGTTCTTCCCTCCCACAGAGTAGGCCACAGCAGTAGAGAACCCCGACCCCGGGGCTTTCTAACTCTCTGTGTGAACTCGGCTCATGCTTAGCTACAGAACAGCATTGCTCCCTTGTTATTTGCTGACCAACGTCTTAAAAGCTGCTCAAAATCGGTCACAGCCAGAAACAAGAAGCATTCGTGAGCTAGGAGTGGCCAACCAGAGCAAAATGGCCCTGGTGTCCGTGAAGAGATGTCCTGTGTAGAGTTGAGGCACAAATGCCATGTCCTCTGTTTGCTCAAGTTCCTTGGTGTGAACATTCTTCCTCTCTGATGGCCAGATTGCTATTCTTAGCTCACGATAGAAAACTTTGCTGAGTTCAAAGGGCTGCATCAGCTAAGCTCTGAGGCCCATCTTCTGTGAGTGTAGCACACGGCTGCTTCACGATTCTCCTACCGTTGTCTTACCTCATAAGACCAGCAGTGGTAGGGCACTGTTGTTTGTATGGCGTTCGGGTTTCTCTCAACTCAATGCATACCTTCCTGTGTCTTTTCAGGGTATCTACAGCTGTATCCACGGAGTAGCCATCGAGGAGCGCCAGTCCGTGATGAACTCCCCCACCGCCACCATGAACAACACACACTCCAACATCCTGCGCCTGCTCCGCACAGCCAAGAACATGGCCAACCTGTCTGGGGTAAACGGCTCACCGCAGAGTGCCCTGGACTTCATCCGGCGCGAGTCCTCTGTCTACGACATCTCTGAACATCGCCGCAGCTTCACGCATTCAGACTGCAAGTCTTACAACAACCCTCCCTGCGAGGAAAACCTGTTCAGTGACTACATCAGTGAGGTAGAGAGAACATTTGGCAACCTGCAGCTGAAGGACAGCAACGTGTACCAGGACCACTACCACCATCACCACCGGCCGCACAGCATCGGCAGCACCAGCTCCATCGACGGGCTCTACGACTGTGACAATCCCCCCTTCACCACCCAGCCCAGGTCAATCAGCAAGAAACCCCTGGACATCGGCCTGCCCTCCTCCAAACACAGTCAGCTCAGCGACCTGTACGGCAAGTTCTCCTTCAAGAGTGACCGCTACAGCGGCCACGACGACCTGATCCGGTCGGACGTCTCGGACATCTCCACGCACACCGTCACCTACGGGAACATCGAGGGCAACGCGGCCAAGAGGCGGAAGCAGCAGTACAAGGACAGTCTGAAGAAGCGGCCAGCCTCGGCCAAGTCCAGGAGGGAGTTCGACGAGATCGAGCTGGCCTACCGCCGCCGACCGCCCCGCTCCCCGGACCACAAGCGCTACTTCCGGGACAAAGAAGGGCTCCGAGACTTCTACCTGGACCAGTTCCGGACCAAGGAGAACTCGCCGCACTGGGAGCACGTGGACTTGACCGACATCTACAAGGAACGCAGCGACGACTTCAAGCGAGATTCGGTGAGCGGAGGGGGCGGGCCCTGCACCAACAGGTCCCACCTCAAGCACGGCACGGGCGAGAAGCACGGAGTGGTGGCGGGGGTGCCAGCCCCCTGGGAGAAGAACCTGACCAACGTGGAGTGGGAGGACCGGTCCGGGGGCAACTTCTGCCGCAGCTGCCCCTCCAAGCTGCACAATTACTCGTCGACGGTGGCGGGGCAGAACTCGGGCCGCCAGGCCTGCATCCGGTGCGAGGCCTGCAAGAAGGCCGGGAACCTGTACGACATCAGCGAGGACAACTCCCTGCAGGAACTGGACCAGCCGGCTGCGCCCGTGGCCGTGACCTCCAACGCCTCTGCCACCAAGTACCCTCAGAGCCCGACCAATTCCAAGGCCCAGAAGAAGAACCGGAACAAACTGCGCCGGCAGCACTCCTACGACACCTTCGTGGACCTGCAGAAGGAGGAGGCCGCCTTGGCCCCGCGCAGCGTGAGCCTCAAAGACAAGGGCCGCTTCGTGGACGGCAGCAGCCCCTACGCGCACATGTTTGAGATGCCAGCTGGTGAGAGCTCCTTTGCCAACAAGGCCTCAGTGCCCGCCGCCGGACACCACCACAACAACCCCGGCGGCGGCTACATGCTCAGCAAGTCGCTCTACCCTGACCGGGTCACGCAAAACCCTTTCATCCCCACTTTCGGGGATGACCAGTGCTTGCTTCACGGCAGCAAATCCTACTTCTTCAGGCAGCCCACGGTGGCAGGGGCGTCGAAAACAAGGCCGGACTTCCGGGCCCTTGTCACCAATAAGCCGGTGGTGTCGGCCCTCCACGGGGCGGTGCCAGCCCGTTTCCAGAAGGACATTTGTATAGGGAACCAGTCTAACCCCTGTGTGCCTAACAACAAAAACCCCAGGGCTTTCAATGGCTCCAGCAATGGACATGTTTATGAGAAACTTTCTAGTATTGAGTCTGATGTCTGAGTGAGGGAAGAGAGAGAGGTGTCAAGGTGGGTACGGGAGGGATAGGGCCGCGGGCCGCGTGGTGCGCATGCCATGGAAAGAGTCGGGGGTGAATTTGGCTCCCATTTGCTTTTTTCTTGTTCTTTTCATTTCTCTATGGGATCCCGGAGTTGTGGTTCCTACTGAAGGCAACCCTCGTGGCCAGCGCCATTTCTCCTCCCTCGCGCAGTTCCCTTCTCCCCACATCTGTCCCCCATTCTTGTTCCCATGAGAGGATAGACCTGGCCTCGGTGTGGGGGGATGGAGAGGAGACAGGAAGTGCTGCTCTTCTTCTGAGCGCAGAAGGGCTCTGGGCCATCCGTTTTGAGTGAGGCTTTCCCGAAGCTGCTCTCTTTGTTCAGGCCAGGAAGCGACAGGGGTGCTAAGGAAGGCCGTCTAGCCTCCTGTCCGTAAGAGAGAAGAGGCTTTTGCTAAATTCTTGCTGCATGGTTGGCATCTGCCAGGGGACCACATACCAAGCGGAGCAGGAAGTCATTTTGTGCTTATATATAAGCCAAAAAGAAAAAGAGAGAGAGAGAGAGAGAAAAGAAAGAAAGAGAGAGAGAGAGAGAGAGAAAGAAGGAAGGAAGGAAGGAAGGAAGGAAGGAAGGAAGGAAGGAAGGAA
>NW_026585609.1:5727050-5807658 GCF_907164565.1 Psammomys obesus
GAAGGAAGGAAGGAAGGAAGGAAGGAAGGAAGGAAGGAAGGAAGGAAGGAAGGAAGGAAGTTTGCTTCAGCTCCGTAAGCCTCATTGGTGGTGAGCCAAGGGGAAAGGCCATTGGTAGAAGAGGGAGTCTGAACAAAGTGGGTAGTTCACTGCGATAGTGTCCCACGGAGCATTGGAGGCAAGAGTATGGAATTATGTCCACGTACACTTGAACCCACATGAAGTCAGATGCCTCTGAATATAGCAAATGAAACCTTGACTGGCTGCTTCCTACCACGTACTTAAGCAATGTGCTTGTTTTGGCTTACAGATAAACTGATGTCACAGGATACCTGAATTTGGGCTATCTCTCCCTTTACTTGAGTGAGGATGAAGGTTCATGACAAAGAAGATTCTTGTATTGTAGGAAAAAAATAACAAAAGAAGATGGAACTGAGACAAGCCTAATATGGTTTCCGTCAGCTTGGCAGAGAAGTTTTCAGTAAGCCACAAGGGAAATCGAAGCAGCCACGAGTCTTTTACCCATACTCAGAGCAAAAGGTTCCAAAAAGCTTTCTTAGGCCTTTGGCCCCTTAACTGGCTGAGGTTTTGGGGGAGAACTCTCCATATAAAGCTTTGAGGAAGAGAGTCACTGACAGAATCTAGGGTAAGTGAGAGAGGGGGATGTTTTCAGCACTTTGATCCCTTCTTACTTAACCCAGAGCCAAAAGAGCAGGCAGATTTCCCCAGGACTGGCAATAAGTGACAGAGGGTAGACGAGAGATGAGGAGGGCAGGGAGGAGAATAAGCTTGTCCCCAAGGATAGTCTCTGGCAGCCAGAGAGAAAGAAAGAGATTTGGAAGTAGGGGTCTGGCTCCCCAGGAATGAGACTTGAACAAATGTGAACACCCCTGAGAGAAGCCTTCCTCTTCAGCAACCCGTTTCCCTCTCAGACTGTACTACTCAACAATAAATGTGTGTGTGTGTGTGTTTGTGTGTGTGTGTGTTTGTGTGTGTGTGTGTGTGTGTGTTTGTGTGTGTGTGTGTATAACTCCAGGGATTGGGGGAGGGGGTGCTGGCAGGTGTGATAACCCTCACTTAAAGTTGGAAAATTGAGAAGGGAAATGAATATCTGTTGCTGCCCGTCCTGAAACTTGGGGTAGGGGTGTTCTATGGGTCAGTTGTTCTGTCCTGACCTCCCCTCACATGGGGTGGCATCCAAAGAGCCCCAGGTCTGTTTGGAAGCTTGACTGCAGGATCGCCTTGTCGCACACAGGACGCATAAACCAGAAAGGTGCTTACCCTCCTCTGGAACGAAGCTGCCATGTCTCTTCACGTCACATCTTCCAGGGACACTTCTTGCCTTCCTGGTCGCCCTGCCTCACGACCTCCCCTCCTCCCCCATCCTTGACTGCTGTCTCCCACCTTCCTCCTTGATTTTTACCTCAGTATCTTTCATTTAAAAGCCAACTGAAGGCCTTGTTTTCTTTCTAAAATGAACGTAGGGGCAAGGGGCTGAACCTCTCAACAGTTTGGAGAGAGGAGCACGGAGGGCTTTACTTTAGGTTCCAGGAGAGACTCTGAGAGAGGACAGAGGGTGTGAGGCATCTCCCGGAGGAAGAAGGAGAAGGGCCATAGAAACATTGCTTCACTCTGGCTCTGTCCAAGGGCCAGGGGCTCATCCCTCACTCTTCCTCTTACCTCACCCCTTTAAAATCAAAAACAAAAAACAAAACAAAAAAACCAAACCAACTAACCTAGCGAACAGCAATCTAGAAAACAGGGGGCTCTGATGGTCTCCACAGGCCACAGAAATCAAGATGGTGTTTATTTCATATGTAAATATTTTGTTTTCTAATTAATTTTGTATAGATAAAGTGTTCTCCTGTGAGTATTCAGGGTGTTGAGCTGGAGGGAGTGGGGTGGGGACGGGAATGAGGGGGGAATTGTTTCATTATGGGTTTTCATTTTCCATTGGGAGGAATTGTCTGATATGGCCTTTGCTTCAGAGTGTCTGGAAAAAGATAATGGGAACAGAAGCCACTACAGTGAATCAGCCAGGGGAAAGTCATTTATGCCCATGCCCATCTCCAAAACCTGTCTTCCTGTTGGTCTGTGAAAAGTGATCATGGACTTTGGTCTTAGTTTTACTGGGTCTAAATCAGCATGAAGCACAGTTTGGTGTGACTCCTGTCTTCTAGAGGGACCATAGAAAACTATCACTCTGCAAGACAAGCTGGTGGCATTAGATTTTCCCCTGTCAGTACCTGGGCTTACAAAGGTTCCCCAAAGGGCTTGAAAAAAACTGAGGTCCAGTTACCTCCCATTCTTGACATGGCTGAGAGGTTTCAGGAAGCTGGATTCCAAGGAATCTCACAGAAGCCTTCTCTGATGCTTAACAATCACCTTGCCATTCTGATCCCTTTTGCTCTAGTACCTGAGCTCTGACCACCCCATCCCCCTACCTGTACCCACCTTTAAAAATGAGCACTTCAGGCACACCCAGCAACTGTCTACTAATTCTACTTACGCATGTGGTTTCAGGCTGCAGAGGGATAGCAATGGATAGATGGGTCTTACAGATTTGCATGCTTTTCTAAAAAAGGTCACCAGATTCCCTCAAAACTAGCAAGGTAGCTAAAATTACTTTCAGAAATGGGAAAGTATCAAATGGTGACTAGGGACAGTAATCAATGATGGCTTTATAGTTGCCTTGTTCTTGTTACTGCCATCAGGAAGGTGCTATTTAGTTCAAGTCAGGTTTCCCAAATCTGTTTTGGGGTTAACCACACAAATTGAATCTCTTTCACTAGATTGCTGGCTTTGTGAAAGATAGCAGCTTCTCTCTCTCTCCCTCTCTCTCTCTCTGCCTCGCTCTCTCTGTCTGTCTTCCTCTCCCTCTCCTTCTCTCTCTCCCCTTCTCTCTGTCCCTCTTCATCTCCCTCTCCCCCGCCTTTCTCCCTCTCTCATTCCTAAATTGATATACTCAGTTTACTGCACTTTCTTCCCTATCCTCCTGCCATCAGAGGCTGTCATCTGGATAATTTAACTATCCTAACCCCTTTATTTGGCCTCAGTTAATCATCTTTCTCCAACTGAATGCTTGAATTGGGACCAAAGTAAGGTATTCATGGCCTGCTCTAGAACAAGGAAATGCCATAATAGCAAGTCAGTCGCATACATAACAATTCAGCAGCTGTTCCCATCTCCCTCACTGATGGATATGGAATAAGACCTAATCCATCCGAAACTGTGAGGTTCTGCAGAGGCCTGAGGAGCATCTTGTGTTCCATGGTGTCCTTCAGAATCCATGCTTTCCCTCATGAATGCTCTCTATCTTCCACCGTGGAAGTGGGTTGATGGGTATGGTCCCACATCACTCCTGTCGGTGGCAACGCTGACCTGTCGGCATGCCCAGTGACCTCAATAATTGGACCCTTGAATTTGGCTGAGGGAAGATGTGCACAACCCTTTTAGAGTGCTGCATGTACAGTGGACTTTGTTATTTTCAAGTTCTCACTGTGTACATACAGCCAGAACTCGGGGACTCTCCCTAATGTGTATTCCCTGGTACTGGCCACAGCCATTTTGTGATTGGGGGGAAAAAAAATCCCAGATGATCCCATTAAATGTTGTTGGTGTCAGTAGTGCCCAAATGCATGTGTAAAATATATACCGTGATGTGAATATCACTCACCCAGTCTTCCATGGCCACGAGGAATTGCCCCAGGGAGAATTCTCTGCAGCGTGCTGGTCACCTGCGCCTCTCATTTAAGGTAGGGTTTCTTTGGTTTTGTTTGTTTGTTTGTTTGTTTTAGTTCAAGATTTAGGGACAGATTAACTGTAATATTTGGGCAAAAGCCTTTGGAAAAGCTATTCCTGAACCCACTTTAATATTATTATTTTTGATCACCATTTCTGAAAAGGCCCTATCCTTGCTTGGCACCTTGTGCGTGTCTGCTTTGGTGTGCTAGGAATGATTCACATGTGCATAAATGATGTAATGGCAGTTTATTGGTGAATGTGTTTGGTGTTTCTGGGCATTGTGGCCATACTGTATGTTCCCAAAGCCATATAGAAAATGTGTGACCTAGGGGCTGCTAAAACACTATGATATTGCCTTTGCTTTCTTCACTTCGGTGTCAGAGAGTTCTCTTGCTGCCTAAGGAATTCTTTAGGGGCAAGAAGCAGCCTAAGGCAGTTGGTCATACTGGAGTGGATCTGGCCTTAGCAATGGCAAATGACCCATGCTTTGAAGATCCTGAAAGAGCCTGCCAACAGTTTCCCAGACGAATTTACCACACCAGGGCTGAGCTGTCCACCTGCTGTTGAAATGAAGGCGTTCCCAGGAAGAGTGACATATTAAGCCATATTAGCGATTTGTACATTTAAACACCTAATCTACACTAGGATTTTCATTCCTTTTCCTGGGAATAAGCTACACTATCCCAGCAGGAGAAAGCAACAAGAGCATCATGAGCAACAGGGCAGGAAGAAAGGAGAGAGGGTCCAGAAAACTAGTCATCTAAGCCATGCTTCATCTCTATCTGTTTAGTTAAGGCCATGGGACCCTGGCTTAGGAGTTCCACATGGCAAGTATTTTCACCATACAGTCTGTACATAGTTTATAGATAGCTAAATTTGACACCATGTAGGGTAGGAAAGAATTGTGACTCAGGAAGCAGAAGACAGGTGCCTCTCCTCAAATGCAATATACTGAGTAGAGAGCGGCAAAGAAAAACGTCCATTCATACTTAGTATCTAATTCATTGGTAGACTATTAAAAAAAATCATGGAATTATCTGTTCTTTGTTCTACATTCTAAACTTTCCTATTTTCCTTCCCTGTATTCTCTGTGAAGGAGCCAATTGACCCTCAGGTGCTATTTAGCCTGTGGGCCTATGATATGGTTGGGCCAACACTGAAACCCACATTTGTCATTGAGAGGGAAGCCTTAATTCAGAGGGAAGTTCGTGCTTTTCCCCATGCCTTGGAGAAAGTGAGGTTTGGGGGCTCTAGGAAGCAGAACAGAAGCAAGGGGAAATGACTTTGCTGGGTTGTCAAAGCAAAGCCTGGAATGGGTGGGAAACATCAGGAATCTTGTGCGTTTCTCAACTGCTGTGTCCTTGTGCATTGACGTCAGAGCTAATCATTGGAAGCTGCTGAAGATGTTCTGCATCTTGTGTTTGCTGGTGTGCCTAGGAGTGGCGGTGCTAATGGGAATGGAGAGAGTGGAAAGTAGAGTGGATGGTAGCATTCCTCACAGCCTTGGGATGCTGGTGTGTAGGATCTCTTTTGGCAAAAGTCAAAGTGCCATTTAGTGCAAGGATCAATTACAACGAAGAAGCACAATTCTAATTCCACTATAAAACTATTATTTTAAATATGTGGCTTCCAACCTGAACTCTGTTTATCAGTTAATAATTATTTCAAGGTTGTGATTTAAGGGTTGGTACAGAAAAAAAATAAATTAAAAAGGTCTACATAAAAACGTAAGTTAAAATAAATGAATGTCTATTGAGCATTTATTATGGTCCTGAGCTAGTGCTGAGAAGTATACAAAAAGTTTTAAAGTGGAGTATGATATACTCATGTAGGATATGCAAATGCATAAGCATAAAATATTTAAATATATGTATTATGTATATATAAATAGGTGTGCATAAATTTCTGTGATTATACATGCAGGTTTAATATTTTCTGGTTTTAGGGTTTGTGTCAAAGATATTCATTATGTTATTTAAGGATATCACAGAGATTAAACTCTCCACATCAGAGCCAGGCCTTGACTGCTTCTTCTGGAATTACTACACATTCCAGAGCTAACACTCACAAATTCCCTGTCAGGTCACAGACTTGCATTTTCTTCACCCATCTTTGCTAGTTTCTCAACTGAGTGTTCTTTATCCCCGTGAACCAAAATCCAGCTAGAGATCTTTTTGAGGTATACTTCAGACAAAGGAATTTCCCCCTTGTTGAGCTCTCACTCTCTTCCACACAGTAGATTGCACTCATCTCAAAACCAACTCTGGCAACCACCTTTCAGAAAAAATTTTCTCTTCATTCCATTGGACTCCCTGGCTGTCTCTGTTTATCTTTGCTCTCCAAGCCTTCTCCAGTGGGTAGACTTTCTTCATCCACACCCAATGCCCACAGCTTTGCAATAGTCTATAATCCACTCACCTACAAACAATGAACAGCAATATCTCATAGAGCGTCTTGCTACAAAACCCGACATCATTTTTGTTTCCCTGCTGTTCACCTTAAACGTTAACCCGAGCTAAGCATTGGAAAGCTCAGCTTCTCTGTGAGCTCACTGCTTTCTGTTCCTGCTCAGCCTTGGCTTGCCGTGTCTTCTAAGTTTGACTCTCTACATGTTAACTCCTCATATTCTTTCTGACTTCCATAACATTCATGAATTTCAAATCTTCACTCTTAGACCTTAATTTTCTTTTCAGCTTAGTGCGCATATTTCTGATCACCTCACTTCAGATTGACCCAAATACCCAGATAGACCCTTTAAACAAACATAATTAGCAACATAATTAGGTCTCCTTCAGGCTAACAGTACCAGTATTCTGTCACCACACTAAAGTTTTGCCTCTTTCCTGTCCCTGGTATTGCACAAGTAATCATTTGGGAAACCTACTGATTGTTGTTCTGAAGTTTTTCGGCCTCGGTTTCTCATTCAGGCTCTTCCCTCCCGCCAATTATTTCAGCGTCGTGCATCATTCTTCCAGGAGGTTATATTTCAGTCTACTTTCATCAGTTTGCATTTCTTAACCATAGTGAGTTCATGTCATCCCTAACCCCAGAAGGCAATTCTCTCATGAGCTTCTCTGGCCATGCTTTTCCAGCAGGCAGATCTGATGGTCACTTTCCTTTGTGTTCTTTTTGTTACAGGGCAGTTAAATTGCAAACTTGTCTTTAACATTCCTTAGCCAGCTAGATTGCCTTGTACCTTAGACTTCTCTTTTCCTAAAATGTCCTGCTCCCAACTCTCTTCTCCCTCATTTCTTGCAAATCCACTCAAAGACAAGGATAAATAACTACAGCATCAATTTCCCTTCACAATCTGTGTACAAAAAAAAAAAAAAGGTGTTTTTATGAATGTCCATGACATTTAAATTTTATCTCCTGGGTGGCAACCATCAGAAACTGTCTTCATAACTATTTAGTTATTCATGTTATCTTCCCTGTAGATTCTTAACAAGCCATGCATTTACTAATTTTTTATTATCTAACATCTTATATATAAAGGGTACTAGTGAATATTTTATGTTACAAATAAAAATAGAAAGGGAGTTCACTTAATTTACCCACAGGATGTTTCAACTGTAGGAATACATAAGGGTGAATTCTTCCCCCTACCAACTTCATGTTTCTCTTTTTCTCCACACACAGCCTCAGCAATGGATTAATGGTGCATATGTGCATTTCCATGTTGTTATTTCCAATGGGAATTTGTATTTTTCGAAGTCATGGTTCATTCTCTGAAGTCCTTCTTCTTTGACTGCTTAATGGTTATTAATGTGTCTCTGCAGTGATGAGTGTACACAAAGTAAATGTCAGAAGGATAGACCATGATGGCTGCTGATCAAATGTAAGGTATCAGGATCTCCCAGATGCTGTGAGTAGAGCTGATGTCTAGACATTTCCCTGTCCTGAATGAGCCTAGTATGACCTATACTGGGATTGACTTTGTCTCAAGAGTAAGGCAGTTTGGGTTGTTCAGACATTTTCACTAACAGGAGGGCTTTGTTACAACACAAGTTCACTACTCACGGAGCTTTGGGAATGTTAGGAAGTGGTCCAAGAGGACCAGTGGATTTCACTGAGTCCTGGAAGTTTCCACCTTTTTAAGTGGGTAGGCCAGACCTGCGGTCAGAGGCTGCTTGTTCTGCTTCTGCCCTTGTCTTGAGGATGACTCTCTTCTCACCCTTTCTGAGGCTTTTTGGCTTTGAGGTTATTTAAACATCACTTCCGACATGTATATCTCAAGTGAAAATATGTCGGAATTTTAATGACTTGTTCCAGTGAGAATTCTAGTGTCTCAATTCCTCTTTCCTTTGTAAATATGATTAGATTCGTTGCCCTAGGGGACAGAGTATCACTCCTGGCCTGATGACCCTCCTGTTCCTCCACTCTTGATGTAGTCTTCCCTTTTTCCCTTGGCCCCTCAGTTTTACATAACAACCTAAGCTATTTGTTCTAGTTAGTGCCTATCTCTGTCTCCGAAGGAACTCTGGGGGCTGATCCTGTCATTTTACTTAAGCTTGTCTGGTACCAGATAATATTTTCTTTCCTTCTCCTGGCCAAATTCCTCTATAAATCTCACGATGTCATGGTCATGAATTATTCTCCTTTGGGAGGCATCTTGTGCCACGGAGTGCTAATTTAAAGCATGCTGTAGTGAACCTAATGCGAATAAGTTACAGGCAGTGACAAGTCTGCTTTTCAGAAAAACCAGGCAGAGTTCATTCTTCATCAGGACAGGAAGAGGTACACAGATTATCGTTGGCAAGCTGGGATGAAATTTGTGATGACTTGGGAGGTATATAGCAAAGTTAAAATGTTATGTATAAAGGGGTAAAGTTGTTTGAGTTTTTTTGTTTGTTTGATTGGTTTTTGTATTTTCAGTTCTAGTTGCCGTAGATAGCATTAATGCTGGCAATGGGATAATTAACATTTTAGAGCAAAGTCCATCTCATGATATTATGAAACATTTGTTTTAAGCAGTGAAACAGACTGGCACTAACTAGTAGGTGTGTGGGGAGACAGTTGTTCTCTCAAAGAAGGGCATCCATGAATTTCTGCTGTACCAGTGCATGGATCAACATTACATGCGGTTTTACATGATTATTTTATTCTTTTTTTTTTTTTTTTTTTTTTTAACAGCACCTGTAAAGGATAATGAAGGCAAATAATAAGAGGCCCACAATAGGACTTTCCTTCGTGTCAGAAGAAGAGCTGAGGACCTTTTGGTTCCTGGCTTTGAGGGTCCCTTCAGGAAGTAGAAAACCCCCAAAAGACCTGACTTGAGGAACATAGCCTCCCAGATGCCCATCCCTTTGGCCACAACCATTTTGCAAAAATTCACCTTAATGTTGAAGCATGATTTCTAGTTGTCTCCCAGATGAGGAGAGAATTGTTCTTTTTGTTCAGCCCTTTTGGTTGTAACCTGAGAGGCAAAAGCCAGGCAGATTATGAAGTAATTGGGGACTTTAGGCTGTTTGATCCATTGTTGAAAAGCCAGGAGAAGTGTCCAGAAAATCTATGTACCCTGAGGTAAGGAGGCTGGACCCAGCCTCATCTGTGAAGTCCTAAATGCTTACAGGCAATGTAGTGACATGTCATGCCTGAGTCAGTGTCCTGGTCCTTTGGATGACACCCAGAGAGCTGCTTCTCACCACCCTGGGCACAGAGGGCACAGCTTGTCTTACCAGCCTTGCTGTGCAGTGTGAACCTTGGTGAATCTGCCTACCTCTGCAGAAGGAAGCTCACAGTGCCAGCATCTGACAGGGGTGGACTGCAGGGTTGTGGCCACAGAAAGGTGCGCAGTGGCTTGCTCCCTTCAGCTAATGATATTACCTATCTCCAGAGGGATTCTTTGGAGCTACAAAAGCAAGAAATATATCTTCCTGAAACCTCAGTTCTAGTCGGACTAGTTTATGTAGCTGCCATTGCCACATTTTAATAGCAATTATTTAATTATCAGTAATCATTTTCTTTCAAAATCGGGGCTATTTTAGCATTCCCTTTGGATGTGGTATAAGAAACATTGGCAAGCTAGAAATGATGCCACTTTGCAGCCTCTGTCTGTATTCTAGTCTCAACCTTATAAGTAGTTTTCATGTTCTTCACACAGTTGCATGTAATTAGATGATACCTTTACCATGAGTACCCTCCTGTTAGTGTATCTCAACACCACCTCTCAAACACATACATGTATGTATGCACAAACACACACACACTATTAGGATGAGAAGTTGAGATATAGAATATTAATGTATACATGATATCTAATATTTCTAAGCAAGAGCCTGACCAGCGTAGTTCTATTAACACCCCCAACTTGCACTTTGATGCCTAAGATGTACATAACTGGGCACCTTAGACCAGAGGAAATAGATCATTTTGTCACAGTCCTTGAGACTCCTAGGTATTTTAAATGACCAGGACATTGGATTCAGTTATTGAATGATATGAGTTCAGTCCTGGTAAAAGGCAGAAGAAATCGATCATTAAGACATGGATAGCTAATGCTGCAGAGAAGGTCCAGCACACTAGCAGTTTCTAGCGTGACAGAATTGCCTTTTCGGAAAAGGATAATGTTTGTGGAATCACCAGGAACTCACTCATATCCTTACCGTATTTGGCCTCTGGTATATCTAAGTAAACCAAACTAATTAGTAGGTGGGTATGAGATAAATTTACCATCACCATTTCTCCAGATGGCCTCCTTTGACAAGGAAATGTGGCCAGTTTTAGTTGTACGGATGAACACACTGAAGTATGGGTGCATTGGAACTCGAAGCTTCTATTACAAATTGTCTGGATGTTGTGGCCCTGTTCATCACAGGAAGTCATGCTGCGTGCACTCTCCTCCTAATACCAAGTTTGTAATACCTAACAGCAGAGAGAAATCCTAAAACCCAGGCAGCTGGATTAACCAAATCTTTTGCACAAAATTCATCTTCCCAGATCCCCAAGCTGCCGACCTCCCATAATGCATTAGTCTACAGAAACCAATCAGATAGTGGAACAAAGCAGAAATCTGCAAAACAGAGATAGAAAAATGTCTGTGATGAAGGAAATTTGAAGGGAAAGCCAAGATATTTAAATTTTGTGAGGTAAGACATGGGGAAGAACTTTCACTATTCAAATTTGTATATGGAATGTGAAGAGCAAAAATCTCCCAGATTGGTACCCGAGAAAGTGAGCTGTTGAGAATGTGTACAAGGTGGTCATGGAATGCTGAAGGAGTCAGTAGTTTGGGCCAGCACATAGGGCAGTCAACTTCAAAACAGAATCTTTTCTATTCTTTTCCTGGGTAATTATATCTAATTCATCTGATACCAGTAAATATTAAGGCATGAGTCGGTTTTGGAGACATTAGATGCAAGAAGAGTACAACTCACATATGCTTCTGATGAAAGACTTGGTGTCCCCCACAACCGTAATAAATAACAATTGGCTGCCTAAATCCTGAGAGAAAGGGAACAGGAAATAGTTGTGAGACTTTGATTTTGCCCCAAGATTATAGTGGTAAATTTTTTAACAACCACAGCTGAAGGATTCCCACAAGTACCTTCTCTTGCAGCCTACCTGCTCACTGATGAATGGAACCAAGTTTGGAAGCAACCCACTTTTCCAGAGGCTAGCTTTTTTTTTTTAATTTATATCTCAAGAGATTCTGATCCATATACAGACCATTGTGCTTCTACCAAGAGCAGTGAAATGCTCTAAGTTAACGTAGGCTTTAACCAATGTAATCAGTCTGTCTTGTTCCAGTGAGGAAGCTGGAAAATAGAAAGTGAGGAGTGGGAAGAAATCAATATCACTTTCATAGTGAGGGTATCTCAAGATTCTAGTTCAAGTGCCTGGAGTGGGAAGAGGAGGAAATTACTCAATCCCAGGCATGGGAGGAGGATTTGAGACCACCAAATGAATGCTCCTCAAACTGAAAGTTTAAAATCAAGTTGACAACAAATAGTACTTCTCTCCCATTCTTTTGCCTCCTGATAACTGGCATAAGATCATGTTGGTATGCATAGCAAGCTCAGAAAGAGGGCAGCCCTATTTATTCTTCTACCTTGATGCTGTAATGACTTCATCTTTCTTATGAGTTGCATTACCTATATGATGATGCTTCTCACTAACAGATGAAACAGGGCCAAGATCTGATGGGTGTTGGAGCCTCTTATTCCCCTGAGATGACCATCCCCTCTCTGGTGCTATACTCTTATTCATTGTGGGGTAGAATGAAAAAAAGATTCATAGGACCCCGAGGGCACAGATGGAGAATTACTTAATTGGAACCACAAAGCTCTTGTGCTTAATATTAAATATTAAAGTGGAAATGAAAAAGGCAATCCTTAAGCACAGCTGCCCACAGTACAGATCGGGTAAGTGCTGTGGGAAAAGTTTTAGGAAGTACGTCCTTATCTACCCAAGGCCAAAGCAGCAAAACCCAACGTATATATTGAATCAGGGTAGCTTCATATTGTGAGGGAATTGTAGCTGGCATGGATGCTTCCTGTGCAGAGATAGGAGTAGGTAAAAGTTTATTTCAGATCCTAGGACTCTCTCCTCTGCAGCAGTGTCTGCATGAAACTAAATTCCTTGTCACTGACCTTGAGAACAGAATGTAACTCCCTTCATATTGTAGACTGGTTTCTTCCCAAGCCAAGCCTGCCCTCTGGTCACTGAACCCTGGGGTAACATATAACCTTTCTTTAGACTCTTGACACCTGTCACTTCTATTGAAGAACAATCGTTAAAACCCTTTTGGGTAAGGCCTGTTGGAGGAAACTAGTTACCTGGGTGGAGGTAGGAAGTGGGCAATGAGTTTCAACACCAAGAAGAGAGGGCCCCTGGGGAAACGTGTGTGCCTGATAACTTGTTACCTAATCAGAGAGTCAGAGGTTGTGTAGATGTACAGCATCTTTCTTTCAATGGATGGAGCATTACTGTTCTCTGCATCTTCTGCTCATTCTCCCTTAGGGATGCCAATGTGCTTCTCTTCCTAAAGAGATAAATCAGGCCAACACCAAAACCCCAACCTCCTCAGGCAGCTAGCCTGCTGGCTATCTTTGTTTCTTTTGCATATGATCTGCCACATGATGAAGAAATCCGCACAACCATCACCAATCAAGCAACATACTAGTAAAATACAATACAGAAATTCACTAAGAATGAGCAGAATCGGTGTGTTTCATTTAATCCCAGTGGTCTTTGAGGAATCTTATTCTGTCTGTCTGTAATCCATCTCTCTTCTGAGGCCCTTTCCTTTTAAAAGCCATTATTACAACATAAATTTCACTGCTTCACGTTTGACAAAAGGAATCATAGCTATGCTAGGAAATTGACCCCCAAATACTCATGTTTATAGCCATTGAAAAGTGGATTTTATAGCTGATAGCTTTTCCAGTTCTTTCCATAGAAATCCTTTACTTCTCTGCCTCCTACCATATCTCCCGACTCCACTTCCTGATTTTGGTTTCCCTCTACCTTGTTTTCCTGTTACAGAAGATGCACTCCTTAAACTGAATTCTTATTTAAACAGACTGCTCAGAAAATGATCTGAGAATAATTTCTCTTTGGTTTTCTTGTTAATTTGGAAAGAAGGAGTTGAAAGAAAATAGTAAGCAAGAAAGCAAACAAGGCCTTGTCCTCAAATGCTTCAACTCAAGGTCAAGTGCTAAGAAAGTGAGTGCCCTCGAGTGAGAGCTAGGGGATCTGCTGAAGGAGAAGGATGTGCTCTGGAATATTAAGCAGCCACTGAACAGGCCCACATGGGCTTTGGTAAAGATGATTTCTGTGCGCATGAAGGCATTAATCTCTCACTCTTGCTCTCGCTCTAGCTCCAGCCCTCCTCCCCACATCCTTCCTTGACTCTGTCATTTCAAGGCACAAGATCTGCGTCTGGAGAGTACTTGTTTTAGTGTTTTAAGCACACTGATGATGTGGCAGCTCTCCTTTGCCCTAGGTACAGCAGAAGCCAATGCTTTTATCTCTCTGCCAACGAGTTGTTGCATGTCAGTTCTGAAGTGTTCATAATCTGTGCTATTAAAATGAGAGAAAAAAAATAGTGGGAAATAAAATCCCTGACAAGGAGAACAGAGCACGGTCCTGAAATAATGTTCTTTGCCAAGCTGAGGAAAAAATCTAGAAGTAAAAGATAAGGTGTAAAAGAAATGGAATAGTTTGGAAGACAAGAGAGGGTACTATTTGTACCAAGATGGTCTGATTATCCCCACTAAAAAAATACTGTCTGCTAACCCCCACCTCCCCTGAACCCTAGTGGAAGGAAAAGCCTGCTGCCGCAGACTGCTCATAAATGGAGGCGAGCTGACTTTAGAAACAGTCACAGGATTTCTTGCAGGGAGGTGCTGATAAGCAATACACCTTGACTCTTCAGGAACTCATCTACAGACCTCAGAGCAGCTCCTCACTGACCATCTCTATTTTCCAGTCTAGAATATTCTGAATAGAAAAGCCATGTGCTCACTGTAATTGCAATTACTCGATTTGAGAAGCCAAAGGGCACAGGAGAGAGGAAAATATATCAAGAGAATGGAGTTAGCTTAAACTTTCTTATTTCTTCATCTTCTTCAATTTTAGCATGGCCTGACTTCACAAAGTTAGGTCACCTTTGAGAGAGAAAAATCTTTTAAATAAAATTATATCTTCCCATCCCAGTGAAAACACAAAGTTTTATAATCTGATTACTGTTTACTCCAGAAAGGAAATTGGCAGATTCAATTACAAACAGGCATTTTACAGATTGCCTTAATCCTGATTCTTACACACATTGACATGGAATTTACTGGCTCAGACCTGATCTTTTAAGCTGTTAAACCTCATTGAAGGAAAATAGATCATGTGTTCCTGAACCAACTTAGTTAAAAGCATGAAGTAATGCTCCCAATATGCCATCTGTTAATTCCACCATAGCAGAAGGCAGCTGGAAAGCAGGCAACAGACGAGGAACAACAAGGGAACAGAGACCAACTGATTAATGAGACTTAGGGTCATTTTTTGATTATTAAAAATAATAATGAACCCAAGGTCAATTCTTAGATCCAAAGTGAGCAGTGAGCATTGAGCAGTTCTGCATTTGTTAACTTCAGTGTTTTCTTAAATAACAGATATCTAGGGTTTTAAGTTTATTTTTTTTTCCTCTGGGGAGGAGTCTTAGTGGTACTTTCTGTTTTACTTTACTTTTAATTGAGAATTGTATTCAGAAAACATTTTTCTACAGTTCTAGGGCATGCTTATCCTTGCAAGGCTGCTTACTGAATTAAAACCCTATGCCAGGACAATCTAGGCGCTGGCAGTGAACACAACAGTGTCTGTGTCTTTTGAGGTTCATGTGTCACTGAGAGAAAATTTTTCATAACTTTAAGATGCTTACCAAACAACCAGGTGGAAAGCAGATTAGGCAACTGAATATCCAAGCTTGAAGTTGAGGGCCCAGGGAGAGGTTTTGTTTTGTTTTGTTTTGTTTTGTTTTGTTTTGTTTTGTTTTTTTTAAACAGCCCATTTTGTGATGACCAGAATGATCCAGTTGAGACAGGAAATTGATAGTGCTTAGAAAGAGAAGATGCTGACAGGATGAGTGAATGGGGATGGAATCCAATGCACCAACATAAGGCTGGATGTAGGAGCCTGTTGGTGTATGATAGAGAGACTGTGGTATTGGACAAGGATGTGAGTAGGGAGAGAGGCTTGGGATAATGCCTGCTGTGACTGATGAGTCTCCGGTGAAAAAAAAGGGAGTTCATCAGTTAAGAGTGCTACTTCCAAGACTGTTTCAGTGATCAGTCCAGGCAGAGAACAGCTAGAATCGCCCCATCTACTTGATGCTAGATTTGGCCGCTGCAGGTGTTCCTTTAAGGGAGAGAGCTGAAAGGGTCTGAAATGGCACTGTCGAACAAGGAGCCACCTCTAGACTGGCACCATGGCAAATGTGTGACAGGAAAGCACAGCGCTCAGCAGGACGGCTGGGACCTCAAGGAAGAGCCAGGAAGGTGACAGAAGTCATGGTGAAGTGTGTGACGGGGGAGGGCCATGGAGCCTCAGGGAGGAGTGGAGCCAAGGAGGGATGGAAGACAGGGTGCACTAGGTGATGGATGTGCTCTTCAGAATGGGCTCCTCCCAGTGGCTCTCCCAGGTTGGGTTTATGGTTAGTTAAGGTCGATGCTGGTAGTAAAATGGCAAGGCTGCATGTGCTGGACAAGTCCTGACCAGCAGCGTGTGGCTTGCTCGCGGCCGGCTCATCAGTAACCCCCAACCCACACCTGCCTTTTACTCTCTTCCAAATTTCTACTGCAAAAGTCTGCTTTTGCTTCTTCATCTGCTTGGAGTTCAATCCTTCTGCCTCAGCCTCCTGAGTGTGGAGATTACAAGCATGCACATCCGCTCCTGGTTCTGCTCATCATGTTGCCATGGATGGTCTTTAGATGTGACCCCGGACGGAAATCGCACAGCGAGCGACTCTTCACCTCTAGAAAGACCATATTTCACCATAAATCTTGCCCTTTCTGCTTTAAAAGCTTCCAACTAAGTTGCTGTCCTGGGGGGGGGGAATCAGAATTCTTTGTTCTTATTTATCTTACTCATTGTTCATCTTTTAAAAGAAATCTAAGGAACAGAAAACAGATTGCTTCTGCCCAGTTCTGGCAAATGAAGATTTCCTCCGACTGATCATTTTTATTTTCTTTTGTGACAGAGAACAATAGGCCTGGAGCATTAGGGAATGATCAGACATCCTTAAGAGCTTTGGAGGGGGAGAAATTTTTGGATGATTAGGGTGACTGCTTAGAGAAGAAGGGTTTTGAGTGAGGCTCCTGGGCAACGGGGAGGAGGAAGTACTTTGAAAAAATAAGAAATCTGACCAAAGGAGGCGGTAGAGGGCGTGGGGGTGGCAGGCACTGCGCAGTATCTGGGAGAGTTGGCAAGCATATTAGATCTTGCCTTCTCCCCAACATTCCACATGACACCAACGATAGACTGGTCATAACTTATTTCCCGGGCCTTTAGAGAATCCTATTTTGAAGAGACAGTGGGCATTTCTACTGAGCTGGTTCTCCCGACCCAACAGAATCTTGAACAGGGGAAAGGGCACATCATAACTTCCGTGGCTGGTTCCGAATCCCTGTTCACTAGTGAGCACTCACCCTTCAGCTCTGTCTTATCCTTCCCGCTGTCCCTCTCAAAGATTAGTTGGTGTTCGCAGGGGCTCATCTAATGCCTGTCTTCAGGTCTGTGTTGGAAGAGTATTACAGCCAACTCAAGGGCTCATTCCATGCTTTACGCACCAGCGCTGGCTATAACTCCCTTAGCAAAGACTAGGGAAGCAAACGCTGCAGGGGCGGGGCGGGGTGGGGGCTCCTGGCTGCTTTCCTTCCTGCCCAGCAGGAATCCAGCCTTTCAAAACCTTAGCTGAACACAGCTTGGCCTCCATCTGCGGAGGCGTCCCCTGCTTCAGGCGGTCACACCAACTTAATTTGGTATGACTGTGTAAGAAGTTGGGGGTGGGGTTGAACAAAGAGAATTTTATGGGGGAGCTTTGTGACCCGGTGACACCCCCCACCCACCCACCCAGCATTCGTATGTTAGAGCATCGCTGGCACCTGCGGAAACACAGGGAGCTAGCTGGAGTGTTAGCAGGGGACCAGAGAAGACACAGGCTAGGACAAGGCACTCTGACCTGCAGGGAGAATCTCTCTTCTTCCAGGGCTCTAACAGTTCCCTAAGTACACTTTGCCACAATGACCGAAGCATGAGCGCGTATGCCCGTGGGTGTGGGTGTGCGTGTGCGTTTGAGCAGCAGTGTGAAGGGGTGGAAACACGATACACACCCCCCGCAGTGGCTAGGGCTGCGGTCACAGAACCACACCCCTCCCAGAGTCATTCCGGGAGAGGGTAACGGTCATAGCTTCCCAGGTGTGGTGTTCCCCTGCACCGGAAGCACTCAGGCTTGCCTGGACTCTGTGAGGCCAGATCCCATGTTCCTCCCCCCGGGCCAGCCTTCCTCCCTCTTGACTCTCAGATCCACCCCCCACCCCGATACCACCACCACACTCCCAGCCCATTCACTTCCAAGTTCTTTTAGGTTTGTTTGTTTTGTTTTTGTTCTGTTTTCTGTAAATATCGATTTCTTATTTTGGACATGCAGGGATCAATTGAGATTCTGGAGTGGGGGGAGGGGCGGATGACTGGGTCTTTTATTTTTTATTTTTTCTTGGATTTTGGTGTTTGAACTTGAAAAAAAAATACTTACAAGTATATATATAAGCAAATGACTTACCTTTAACAAACGAAATAAGTTGATTTCATTCTTTTGTTTTATCTTGTTTCTCATTGGGGTAGGGTGGGGGTGGGGGGTCTTTAGGGTGGAGGGCTTTTTTGTGAGCTGTATAGATTTCCAGTTTGGACTTGTTCAAATGATGCAGGAACAAAAATTAAAATGAACTAAAAAAAAAAAAAAAAAGACAACATAAAAAAAAAACAAGAAAAACCTTTGTGATGTATAAAAGCTGTACATAGTCAAAGATCCTTTCTCTTTTCTAATGGCAAATTATTTCTGTCACTTTATATTCAAAAAAAATAAAGAAACCTACCACAAATTATCAGGGTAAAAAAAAAAATCCAGAATCAGTGTTTTTTTTGTTTTTTTTTTTTTTTCTTGGACTTTGTAGTTTTGGTTTTCTGGTTTTGGTTTGTTTGTTTACGGTGGTGGTGGCCTTATTAAAGATCTGACTTAAAGGAGGAAAGGTACCTTTCCCTGAGGGTTTCTGCTTGTCAGCATTCCTCTGCACCGTGAGTGAATCCTGCTGGTGAGGAATCTCTGGGTTATGAACTAGTAGAGGAGCTGGAACAATCATGGTGCAAAACCAATCTTGGAGCTTCCTAAAGATTATTTTATCACTGTCAACCACATTTTGTTTCCTTTGCAAAAGGAAAACAAGAACGTTAAATATGTTCGAAAATAGACAAGAACGGCATAATGAGCCTACAGTGTCAGCATGCAGCTGCTATAATCACTGAGGTACGCTAATTCGTCTGTTTGGTTTTTAATCATACCTTTGCTCCAAGGCCCAAGAGAAGGCTTAGCAAGTCTGAAGACCTAACCTATGTGGTAGGAGGAAAGAATGGACTTGCTCAGGTTGTCCTCTGACCTCAGCAGAAGTACTGTGACAGCTAGGGCATGTCTGTGCGAGCACACACGCGCAGTTATGCAGACTCAACAAATAAATAAAGATGTAGTAGTGTCCCCATCCTCCATCACCCAAGAACAGGTGATTTGGTTATTTTATTTTGATTGTGATTTGATTATTTTATCTGCATTTCAATGGGGTACCCTTAAAAAGAAAGAAGTCTTGGTGGTCAGAGTGCCATTATGACTCAAAAGTTCCCCAACTATTCCTCTAAAGCACATATCTACTGCTCAAACATTTTACTGTACAAATTTAATGTCACTTTCCAGGGTTTGTTTTTGTTTTGGTTTGTTTTGTTTTTTAACATCATAAGTCAAATAGAATCCTCAGATTCCACAGCTCCTTATTTGAATCTATAGATTTGCCTCTTGACTCCTTTATTTTTCTCTTCTTCTTCTTGAAATGCAGTGTTACGTAATTGCTGCATAGCCCCTGTGTGGGGCTCCCTTAGTTTAATTTTGATGCTTGCATTCTCGTAGGAATGACTGACAGGTACTCTGCCCTCTGTGTTTTCTACAAACTGATAGTTCCTGTGCCTTTTGATGTTTAGTTTCATTCCTTGGAGACATCGGAAAAGTCATCTGGCCTTCATTTTGGCCTATGTGAAATGTATTCGTAGGATTTAGATAGCCAGAGGTGCAAGTGTCACATAGCTCACCAGCAGTAACACTGATCTAGTTACAATGGCACCTGACCACTTCCCACAGTCACAAGAGAAACCAGACCCCACGTGCATCTGCATTTCTCCACAATGGTGTTTACCCCTGTCTTCTTGCTGTCCCACCACTGGCCTTACATGAAGATGCTTTTTCTACACCACAGTCTCTAATCTATTCATGTTAACAGTCCCTCTTTAGCTGTTTCTAGTGATGAAATGATATACCAGACATAGTGTTTCAAAATACAATCATGGGGTACATCCCAGCATCCCTTATTAAAAGCCATATGCTTCAGCTCACATTCTCCTATAGGAAAGGATCATATGGAGGACCAGTTAGGAGAAACCTGACTTATGATTTCCATGAGCTCAAATGTTGCAGTCCAGACTAGAAGCCAGTCCTGCTAATCTCCCCTACAGGTCATCTTCCAATACAGCTCTGTCTGCAGCCACTGCCTCAGAGAGATTCTCTCTGTGGGTTCCTTGAAGATTCCAGGAAGCAGAAAGTGCTGATATAAAGCTAGAGCTGTTGCTTGGTATGGTGGTGGTCTTTTTTACCACTGGAAAGACATCTTTAAAGTCCAAATTGTCCTGAGGCTTTAACAAGATGCTGAAAGTTATTAAAGTAGGTATGATTTGAAAAACCTCAAATGTGTTTTGTTTGTTAAGTCAGAGAGAGAATACTTCACCATTTACTTGGTGCTGGTTTTAAACAAGAAAACTTGAAAGCAAAAATCAGAATGCCAGTGGAAATAAAGAGATAATTGAACCTCTGATGGCAATTATAACACATTAAACAAAACAAAGATTCTAGTGACCGGATTGCATGTAATGATTCCTGACAATGTAGCAGGTATCTTTTCTTCATACTGCCTGACTCACATACAATGTGGGACTTCTTAAGTTAATTAGCTCACAGTTTCTTTGTTCTGTGAGGCTGTGTACCAATGGAAGGACCAGGGAAAGAACCGCTCACATCACTGTTCATCAACTGTCTCAGGAAGCCGGTGGAATTGATTACTTTCCTCAATCTAGGATGACGTAACTGACAACAGGTCCCTTAGGGAAAAATAATTCACAGTGAAATCCAGCTTGAGGCTGTCGTCCATCATGGAAAGGCGTGACCATGGCAGCCGTGAAACAGCCATAAGCCAGGAAGCTCTCAGAGACAGAGGCCTATGATTCTCAAGACCTTCCTTCACCCCCATGACCCACTCCTCCAGCTAAGCCCAACCACTCACTAACCCACAACCTCCCCAACCTCACCACCAGCTGTGAACCAAGCGTTCAAACATGTGAACCTGTAGGGGATATTTTACATCCAAACCATAACAGCGGCCTCCCCAGGCTTCTCCAGAATCAGCATGCTTCCTCTACATAACTACTCAAAAAGTGCAGTCACAATGATAATTTGGTTTGGAACCATATCCATAAAGAATTGGCTCCAGGGCATCCTTATGGATCCCTAAACTCAGTAGTTACTCAAGATAAAATGGCTCAGTGTTTGAATAGAACCTATGCACATCTTCTTACATATTCTAAATCATGTCTAGATAATTTGCAATTCCTAACACAACATCAGTACTGTGTAAATAATTGTTACACTGTACTGTTTAAGTGATTTTTAAAAACGAAAGTTCTGTATATGTCCATTACAGATGCAATTTTTGTAAAACAAAAAAATAAGTTATTTTTACCATAAACTGGCTGGGTTAATGGATGTGAAGCTCGCAGATGGATAGGGCTGGCTGCAGTTCTATTCCTCCAAATTCAAGTCCAAAGTATTCCTTTCAAAATGGTTCAAACTATATTTTTCCCCCAGGGAGCAACTTTCTTATAAAAACTCTAGAATCACCAAGAGGAAGTGAAAAGCTGTTATGAAGAAGGTTCTGAGACACTCTGGGAAGCCTGTCAAAAAGTTGTCTGTGTTAGAGAGTGCTTGATGATCTTCCCAAAGATCTGAATTCTCAACATCTGAACAGGCAGCTCACAATCTGACATACTCTTCTGGTCTCCACAGGTACTGCACTCATGTACACACACACACACATACACACACAAACTTTAAAAAGAAGGGAAATAAGTTATGTTAAGGTTATCATCAGTGATCTTCAAGGTTACTCGATATCATTAATTGCAGTTTTCTTACCTCTAACCTCATAAGTGAGCTTGCATTCCTGTCTTTAGGCAAGTCCTTCTCAACTCTGGTTGTGTTGATGCAACACACAACTTTTACTCCTAGGGGAATAAGGAGTAGTTTATTCTGAGCCAAATATGAATAACTATGTCCCAGGTTGCCTTGGAATGACACGTTCCACTACAAAAGCAGTCTCATGAGCTTCTACAGCCACAGAAAAAAATAAGCATTTAGTGAATACCTATGTGTCATAGGTAGGTCTCATCGAAATAGGAACTCTCTGCTATCTGATGACATTCTTAGTTCTGGGGTTGGTAGAAGTTAATGGTCCTGTAAGTTAACACATGATGAAGACTTTATCTGATATTTAAAAAAAAATGTTATGTAGGCTTAGGTTTTTCAAACACCTGCTTTATTTAAGGTTCTTAAATGTCTTTACCTCCCTTCCAACCCTCCTTTCTCAAACTTAGGTAGGAGATTAGTAGGGAAAGGAGCTATAGACATCTTTTATCTACTTCCTGCTGATAAGGTTGATGAGTCCTTTGTGGATTATCAGACTCAGTCATCAGAATACTAGCAGTCTAGTCAAGCAGCAAAGCAGCAGCAGCAACACACATCAGCAGCAGCAGGACTATTCAGTAGAAATGGCTAGACTTCGCCCAAATGGCATGAATCCACCAAAGCGGCAAAACTCCACCAAAATGGCCCAAGAAGTTCTCTGGAGCATATCTCTCTTCAAAGACCAGCGTAGGATGCGAACCACAGTAATGCAAAAGTGTAGGGGTGTAGAAAGTATTGTCTCACTGTTTGTGGGCTTCTATTTAACCCTTCTCAAAGTCAACATGAGGTTGTTTTGCAGCTCGCAGAAACCACGCTGACAAACATCACGTGCCCCCTCTCATAAGGGTTGTTTTCCGAGGGCGCCTGTTTTCTGCAGGGGAATAACATTGCCACATCCCACACTTGGGACCAAAGCAACAACAACAAAAACATATTCACATGGCACAACTGAGTTTTCAAAGAAACCAGAAACTTCCACTTCATAGTTAGGTTACATAGAGATGTATATGTGTAGCTACTAAGGGAACTAAAGATACCCCAACATAATTGAGGCTCTCAATCTGCAACATTCCAGATCTCTACAATCACAGAAGTTAACTTTAGACTCATGTTTGTATGTATGTATGTATGTATGTATGTATGTATGTATAACTTAATTTACTTAAAAAATGTTCATACCATTCAAAGGTTCTAATAAAATTGTTTCAGGGTTTATCTTAGACAGAAGATAGGCTTCACACCTCCACAAATGACTTTAGTAATATGCAGTCAGGATAGACAGTGCCTTTCATCAGCATGCTTGGAAAAAGCTGGGATTAGTTACAATGAATTATTTTCTAAGGTGCAACAGTTGTGAATGTGTGATTGCTGAGCTCTTCATGGACTGTCTCCCAGCTCTTTGTGAACTTCGAAATCTTGTTTCTCCTCCATTAGGATCTACAGAATAAACACAGAATAGACACGGTTAATCATTATAGCCCAATTTTATAATTCTTTATGTTACTATAGTACCTGGTTAGATAGATATATGGAAAAGCTAACCTATATCCCAGAAATGCCCACATAAATTTAAATTTTGAAGTGAATATCAGATCTGATCGCTTTCATGGTCATGGAAGTAAAACAAAAGTGTTATGTAAGATACAGCTTCATAGGTATAACTTCTGACTTCCCAACCTAGAATAAATATTTTCAAGGGTATACCTGTTCTTATTGTTTATTCACCAAATCTTTTTACATTTTCTGTTTTGTGAGTGTGTTCATGTGTGCATGCATTAGTACACACACACACAGAATGCATATGGAGGTCAGAGGACAATGTACTAGAGTTAGCTCTCTTTTCACCACATAAGCTCTGGTATAGGCTTGAAGGTGAGCATACCTCCCTGTGCCCACAGAATCATCTCATTGGCCTTGACTTTTTTGTTTTGTTGTTGTTTTGGGGTTTTTGTTTGTTTGTTTGTTTGTTTGTTTGTGTCTGTTTTTCAAGACAGGATTTCTCTGTATAGCCTTAGTTGTCCTGGAACTCGCTCTGTAGACCATATTGGCCTCAAACCCAGAGATCTGCCTCCTGAGTGCTGGGATTAAAGGAATGTACCACAACAAGTGAGCTATTTTGTGTTTTTTTGTTTTTATTTTGTAGTTGTTGTTTTTGTTTGTTTATTTATTTTAGGTTTTTGACATTTTACTGTTCAGCTCAGGCAGGCCTGGAAATCATGATGCTCCTGTTTTAGAATCCCAAAGGCTGAGATTATAGGAGTATGACATGATAGCTGGGTCATGTACCACTTTTCCACCCTAAGTCTTGATCCTCTAGCTCCTTATTTGGAAATCTTTATCCACAGTGCTTTCATCTTCCTTTTCTCCTAAGGAAATTAGTGCTTTCTTCTCTTCCACCCAAACCCCAAGCAAAACACAGCCAATTATCTGAATGGTTTCAACTATCTGCCATCACAGGGGGCTTTATAAGGACAACCAACTGCAGGTTTTGGCTCTCCAATGTTTTACGACTTTTTCCTGGAAGAGGTAACCAAAGCATACTCCTCCGGATAGGGCACTGACAACAGACCAAAGAAAGGATTCCACAGGAGCCTAGCTTGGTGATCCAAGCACTTTTTGGAGACCCTAAGCAGTACGGATGAATGGTTACCTGCAGCAGCACAGAGGACTCCCTGAACACCCTGACTCACAGAGGTGACAGCTCAGAAGGCTGTGTTCCTGGGGCTCCATTGAAAAGTTTCTTCTTCCGAGCAATTGTTTGTTGACTGTATAAGCAGGGCTTGTGAATATTGTAGCCTTTTAGGCTTCTTGAGTCCTATGAGCCTCTTTCGGCCTCCAGGAGGGAATATTTAAATCCAGAGGACAGACTACAAAACTCTCCACATTCAGCTTCCTTCAGTTGTCTTCTCCACAGCAAAGGTACACATTTGATGCATTTGGTTGGTTTTGGAGCTTTAAAGCTAAATGTCCCAGGTGTTACCTGCTCTCCAGTTTAATCCAGTCCCTACAGTTTCCTGTGGCCTCCCACCTCAGAACATGTTTGCGTCCTCTCTATCCTGAGGAGAGCACACACACCTCCTCCTTTCTGGCTATACATTTGCAAAAGGTGTGTTGTGTTTCTACCAAATAACTGTTATTTATGTTTCAGAGTGAAGCAGCTTGAGTTTTTGCTTTCTCTTTTCTGTCCTCAGTCTACACTTTGAGGCTCCACCATTCCACCAATGACTGACAAAGCAGCCCATGACAGAGTCACAACGGTCAACCACGAGCCCCTCAGAACTCTCAATGTGACAGTGTTTCCGTCTGTGTTGAGATTAGACAACATTTGCACAGATCCTTCCCCAGTCCCTGAACACACAGCACTGAAACTGTTTGTCCTGTCTGAAAAGACTCTCAGAAATTAGAGGAAAAGACATTTTTTCCTTCAAATTATATCTGAAGGAAGCTGTCACTTAACAAACAGCTACTGTATTCTAGGTCTTTTCATTCATTACTCGTGGGATTCTCTTAACTACCTATATAACTGAGGATTGAAGGGTCACTGACTTACTCTAGATCATACAACCTTCAAACGAAAGACCAGTTCAAAACAATGAGCCTGGTCCTCTCTTACCAGTAAGTTTACCCTCCTAGGTAGACGGTGAAGGGTCAATCACACGATGAACTGAAAGCTACACTGCAAATTCTAAAAAAAAAAAAAAACACCTCAGCTGGTGTAACATGATACTGATATATCTAGCAATGCCTTGGCATTTGCTTGCCCCGAGCTGGTACTCCACAGTTCATCACTTCTCCTTGGCAGTACCTCTCAGATAATTTCATTCCCTTTGTACCCCATATCATTTCCTTTGTTCAAATGCCACGGTGGTTAGCAAATCTGAGAAAGACACGCAGCAGTGATCTTTGCAAGTGAAAAATAACCTTTTGTCACCACAAATATTATTTATTGAATACTTAATCACCAGCACTGTTTAGATATTCCACATACCCTCTCATTAGTGACTTGTAATCAGGCTGGGGCAAATCATATTGCCCTTCCATCGTTTACACAGATGGAAACAACCAGCAGAGATCTGTTTCAGACCAGACCTTTACTGGACAGAGCCCTCAATGAAAGCCTACAGAGGTCCTAAATATATATATTTTGGAAGCCTTATTTATTGCTATTCTTTAATATCAAGCATTAGTTAGGCTGTATGCTAGAGTTCCTTGAGGAGATTTTGAAAGGACAGGAGCTAAATATTCAGTATCTTTTGAAAATTCACTAGGTGATGCTGACATGGAGTCATGACTGGGATGAACAGTGCCATTTAATGCCAAAATCAGAATTAAAACTAGATTGTAGGCAAAAGAATGAAACAATTTCCCAGCCTCGGGAATCCACACAAATAGACCCCAGAAATATTTTTACCTCTTGCTCTTGCTCACACTCAGAGGTGTGCCAGTTAATAATATTGACTGGGTGAGATGACCCTGAGGTTAAAGGCCTGGCTGCTCAAACACAAGGGTTTAATCCTAGGTGCCCACATAGAGTAGAAGGAGGGAACAAATTCCAGAAACTTTGTCCTCTGACCATCACACCTCTACCATGGCTTGCACAAGCACTAAAGCACACACACACACACACACACACACACACACACACACACAAACAAACACAGGTGTATGGATCTTTGCCCAGCTTTGACCAGCTCTGTCTCTGTGCTCCCATGCACTCATATTAGCTTTACTAACAGAGGTTGTTGGAGAATCCCAGGAGCAGTGTGGCGTTACCTACCCAGGAGTCTTCCCTTAGGAAGCTAGACCCCGAAGTGTCCGCCATTCTTGGACCTATGATACCACCAATGCTTCAACAGTATCCATGCCCTCTTAGTCACTGTTCTATTGCTGTGGAGATAGAGCACGATCAAGGCAACTGTTATTTAAAAAAAAAAAAATTAACTGGGAGCTTGCTTACAGTTTCAGAGGCTTAATCCATAATCATCATGGTGGGTAGCATGGCACCGGAGCAGTAGCTGAGAGCCACATCCTGATCCACAGGCAGAGAGTGAGCCTGGGCCTGGTGTGGGCTTTTGAAACCACCAAGCCCATCCACAGTGACACACCTCCTCCAACAAGGCCACACCTCCTAATCTCTCTAATTCTTCACCCTCGTGACTAAGCATTCAAATATATGAGTTTACGGGTGCCCACATCAGAGTGTGGCATGTCAGTACACTTGCACTTGATGTGCAAATGATGGAAGAAAAACACAGGGTTTTCTTCCATCATTTCAGGAAACAATTACCCTGTAAACAACACTATAGGTGAGGATGCCCCTGTTCAAGTTGTGGTTGGGTAATTATTGGGAAAACACTGGGTTACCTCAAAGAGAACTTCCTGTCTGCTTTGAAGGTTCTTCACAACCCTGACCTCAAAGCAAAGGGTGAGGATGGAGAAATAGCTTTGCCCAGCCTTCTCCTTCCAACCAACAACACAGTTTTCTGAACAGGACCAATGACATTCATATATCAGTTCATGATTTAAGAAAAGGCTTGGTGAGCTCCTGGCTTCTTTGTCCTGTGACAGCTAACACCAGATATGCTCTGTCATCACAGCAGGTGAATTAGAATAAATTAATTTGCAAACTGCATGTAATGAGAAGACATTACTCCCTACTGACTTTACATAGATGATTATATTTACATAACGTTAATGCACAACACACAATACACAAAGCATAACTTGATTTCTATATTTCTTATTTAACAATAATTCATATAAGTAGATTCTTGCATGTTTATTCTCGTGGTTGTGGCAAATAAAGGAGAGACCTGGTGGAGACCTGCCCAGCTTATACGAGGCACCAGATTCTAAACTCCAGCACAATGAAGGCAAAAAAAGTAAAGGCAAAAAAGAGTAAAAGGTAAAAACAAGGTTTGGTTTTGTTTTTTGACAAGGAGGCAGTAAGGAGATTTTATTCTGTTTGTCTCTCTCATTTTCCTTGGAATAAACACTGGCAAATATTTATTAAGAAGCCTCCTCCAAGTTAACAGTGATCACAAAAACTGGCTGAAGCCTGTAGAAATGATCTTTGTAAAGAGTTTAGGGCTAATGTTCCTGTTTAGAATAGGTTTTTTAAAAAAAAATTATTTATTCAAAACACAAGAAATCCTAGCCCCCAAGAAAGGCTCATGTCCCGGTCTTTTTGGAGAAAGACTTGGATATATGACTCCAGGCAAACTTTCAGATTGAATAGGTGGGAGGCTGAACACTCATGTCCCAACCTACCCTACACACGCTTATTTGGGTGGCCCTAATTTCACCCCCCAACACTCTTTGGATGACCCACCCGACCACACTCCACACAACCTCATTTGGTACCAGCTCTAGTATAGCACCTGCTGAGGCTATAAAGCTGACTACCCTCTGAGACGGGGCATCCTCTGAAGATGCAAATTACAAAGCTCATGAAGGCCACTCCTAAGCTTCAGTGAGAACCAGATACTGCCATCAACAGTAATCTAGAACACTATGGAATTGGGAGTTGGAAATACAGTGATGGAAAACAGTAGGTGACTTAGAAACAGAAATGGCCACAGAAATCTTTTCCGTGAGTCTGGCATCATACCTTACAAGTGGGTGAAAAGCTATCATCACTATGTTACAGACAAAAATGGTGTTGGGGTGTGTGACTTTTCCAAGATCATTCAGAAGTTAAGAAGTAGGTTTCAGATTTTTCCAAGACCAGCACTTTCTCCTTTGTGCCATGCTCCCTTTGTAATTGCAATAACTTACAAAAGAAAACCGTGACGTAAGATGGTAACAATAATATGAAGAAGTTAAAGTAAGAAACCAAACATAGAGGCAGCTGAGCCCCTCCCCCTGACTTTGATGCAGTCATTATCACAAAACCTTCATAACAAGAAAACTGCTTGGAAGACCCTTTCTCAATATTTGCTAGGGAAACATGAATGGCATGAACCTAGAAAACCATCCTAGGCTCTTCTCATCAGACACAGAGTGTCAAGCTGCATGGGTGTAACTCCTGTGTGGGAACTATATTTCTGCTGCTCCCAGACTGACCCTCAGAGATGGATGGGTACCAGAGCCTATGATAGCCTTGCACATCTACTGCTATGTTATAACAGGTGTTCTCATGGTTTGGTTGTGAAATATCCCCATAGGTTCATGTGTCTGAACACTTGCTTCCTACCTGGTGGTTTTGTTTTGGGAGATGGTAGAATCTTAGGGAAGTAGGCTCCCTGGGAGGAAATAAGTGTCTGGGGCACAGGTCTTGAGGATTATAACCTGCCCTTTTTCCCATCTCAAGTTTGTATCCACCCAGGTATAGGTAAGTTCCCATACCGCAACCGAGAATTCCCTCAGCCAACCATGCCTTTCAGGCCATGATGGACTGTACCTTCAAGCCATGAGCCAGAATAGATATTTTTTCCCTCTCTTAGGTTGCCTTTTGTGAGGTTGTCGTAGCAACAAGAAAATACAGATGCATTTCTTAGGGCCAAGAAGGTAGACCAAGATATTTTTTTTTTTTTTTGGCTGAGACACTTGGCAGTTTGGGCTCTAACCTATCTTGGTCCCTGTCCCTTGCTCTTGTGTCTATAGCATGTCCTAGCAATACCTCACACATTGTTGCACAGCGCATGCAATTTCTATGTAAGCAAGACAAAATATTGATGGAAGGGAACTCTATGCAGCTCCATGCTGGTAAATAATAGCAGCTGCAGGGCCAGCTGTGGCCCCAGGGCTGTGATTATTAGTCATTTTGCTTCCTGAGGCCTGCTTGCTCTCTCCTAGGAGCAAACTATCACACACCTCAACAGTGGCCATGTAACTTTGCCTCCAAAAGTAACCCTGATTGACTGAGTAAAAGGTCTACACACCTGGGCAAAAGTGAGAGCTAGAGCTAAGGTTCTCAAAATTTAAGGACAGAAGGACCATGAGAAGGAGAGAGGCAGGTAGAGGAGAAAGAAAAATGCAGAGTCACGATGGACACATGGGCTGGGAGGAGCATCTCTGAAGATTGATTGGCATGGAGAGAAGCCGCCCAGATAGAAAGCATGTGCCATGATTTATGGAGCTATTGGCTGAGAACTGCCCCAGGTAGGAATGATGAGAGCAAACGGCTTCAGATGTGGGGCTGAGAGATGATAACATAGATTAGGGGGTAAGATCTTGCCAAGCCCCAGGTGAAACAAGGCTTATTTAAATACAACAGGCATCAGTGTCTTTTATTAATATGGCAGTGGGTTAATAATAACTGCCGTAATAATTGTAGATAGTTAATAATAAACACTGTTAGCCATTTATTTTTTCTACAGCATATTGGCACCCAACTTGATGGCAATTAAAACCCAAGCTTAAAACCTAAACACGTCCAGGTCAAAAGCAGTCTCCTACCTGTTTCTTTAAGAGAGTCTCTTAGGCAGGCCAGCAGGCAAAAGGCAGCCTATTTTCTACAGCAGGGATGTCCTCATGACTGACCATCTGATCCTCTCCCTACCACCCACCCAAACCCTGGACCATTTGTCTTCCCATGAAGCCCTAGTGGCAGAGCTGACCATCAGGAAAACACGGTTCAAAGAAAGATAGCAAAGGTGAGCAAGGGAAAACTAAAGGGAACAAATCACTGGGGAAGGATTCCTTCTTGGGAGTTTACAAAAGGGATGGAATGCATCAATACAGAATTTTAGTAGAACAAACGGAAGGGTGGATAGGATTAAGCTGAACATAGACATAGACGCATCCTGTCTCTGGTTAAGCACTGTCCTCTTTCACGGTAACAAAACAGCAGAAACAGAAACCCAAATCTTTCCTTTCTCTCCCACATGAAGCTCAAAGCCCCACATGGATACAGCCTCTATTTTTAGTTCAAAACTTTCTCTTCTCTCATTGTTTTCCTCTTTAACTTGCTTTAGGCTTAATGTCATCCACCTTGGGATAAGAAGCCTCAGAACAGGACAGCAGGTGATGAGAGGGCTTTCCTAAGAGGCATAACCAGGCAGACACCAGGACCCAGAGGGAATGCTGTCCAGCTGTCCAGCCTGCCACCCATGGCAGCATTCAAGGCTTCCTGCCACCCATGGCAGCATTCAAGGCTCTCTCCCTTGAATTTCTGATTCTTAGGGTGTAGGATCCCGAACCCTGAGTGTCCTGTGTGGCCTGTAGTTTAGTCAAACAAGCTGGTGTTTCAGGCCTAATCACACAGGTGCTTCATATTGCACTTCTCATGCAGGGGAGGTGGGGACTGCATTCCTCTAATTATATAAACTTTTTCCAGCACCCTCCTGGTTTGGTTAGAACCCCGCTTTCCGGGGCCAGGGTCATGAAGTGGTGGCCATTCTTGTTCCATCTCCATAGCAGAAAGTTCCACCACAAGGAGACACCATAGGCACTCTCAGCCAGGAGCTTCCTATCCTGGTAGCAACCACACTCACATGGAGCCTTTGTCTCCATGGGTGTCAGGCAAGCCATTATAATTCTCTGTTCTTTCCCCAGTAATCCAAAGTCAATGGGCCCAGCTCAGAGGCATAGCCTTTATAATTTAGATGCCACAGGTAGCTTCTTGTTTGGAAGGCAGAGAAAGGAAAATTAATACCCTTGCCTTGCTCAGGCCTTTGCAGTATCCCAGTGTCCTGGAGGGACACAGCCTGTGTCTCACAAACCCATTTAGTGCTCTTTTTCTCCTCTCCCAAATGCAGCTCTTTCCCAGGTGGAGCTTGGCAGGGGTGAACTGTCTATACAGGAACACAGCAGAGCGAAGAGGGCCAGCAGAGACGAGAGGAGGGTATGAACAAAAACAGGAGGGCAGGGGAAAGAGCTCACACAGAGTGTAATTCTATTAGCTGGAATCTGGCCTGATCCTGGGATAACCCCACCTCCTTCACATTAGGAATAGCACAGCGTGTTCTTAATAACACCGCAGGCATAAGAAGAATTTGATGTGGACAAACCAATCTGTCCTCACCACAGTCTCTTTCAGGCCAAACAGGCAGGACAAACTCTGTCACTGGACTTCCATGCCACAAAGCAGGATGCTGAGTACAGCATTACCTAATTCTAACAGAAAGGAGAAACAGAGGAGAACCAATATCTGTCCAAGATAAGTAAGAATCTCAGCCTTTCTACCTCCCACTCGGACAAGCCCAAGCATCCAATTTCAGGTGGACCAACATCCCAGTGTTCAACAGGACCCAGAAAGGCTGGGTGAGAGAGAGGCAGGTATTTACCCCACTATGTCACTTATAGAACCTTCTACTCAAACAAAGGAGAGACACAGGTACCCCCCCCCCCGTCCCTGTAAGTTCTGTAACAGCACAGTCTGGTGGTTTGTATTTGATTGTTAATTAATTTGCTTCCCAAAATCTGCCTGTCTTTTATACAAACAGACACTCATGTACTTCAGAATGACATTTGTAACCATGCCTAAAAAAAAATTATTCCTGATTGGCTGATTAAAAGGCCTAAACCTGGGCAGGGTAGAATGGGGTAGCTGTGGCCAAATTTCCAGGGCTTTGAGAACAAGAGGATCATGGGAAGGGAAGGAAACAACTCTCCTGACTGAGCCTCTGGGTGCGATGAGTCTGGCCAGTAGCCTCACCTCATGCCAACCCATGAACACTCCACTCTGCTCCAGGTCCACACGCTCACACAACATGCACACACACACACACACACCAGGCCTCTCTCACTCTGAGAAATCCCCCACCACACACACACACACTTAATCACAGACCCACTTTTAATTGTAACCAGATCTCTTTTAATTACCATCATACGCACGTCTCTGGAAAAAGTAGCCCACGGCCTTAGTGTAGTTAATGTTTATTGAGGGTAATTAGGTGCTGTCCACGGAGCCGAGTGACTGAGGCTCTCAGCTACACAGTGACTCACAGACCAACATCATGGGAGTTGATGGGCTAGTAAACTCGAACTTACTTTGATTAAATAACTTCTCCAGGCCACACAGGAAAGACGTGGCAGACTCAGAAGTCAGCCCGGCATCATCTGAGGAGAACCAATGTCTGTCTTATAAGCGGGGAATATTCATCTTGTCTTATTCACGGATTCATGCCTAGGACTTAGACAAATGTTCAAGACAGAGTGGATGCTCAATCAATATTAGTTGAGGAAGTGAAACTGTCATGAGTTTTTCCCCCCAATCATGATGCTGAACTGCCTCCATCAGCCCTCTTTGATGCTGCTTCTTTTCTGCAGTCGCTGGCCTGTGCCCCCCACCCTTCACTGCATTTCCAGCGGCCCCCTGCTGCAGCTGTCATTCACCTCGGATGTATTTCCCATCCCTTCTCCTCTGCTGTATTTCCTGCCCTTTCCCCTGCATTTCCTGTTCCCATTTGCCCCGTGGCTCCAATGTCTATTTCCCTGCCTTTTCCTATTTGACTTCATGGCAATAGTGAGTGGTCAAAATAAACAAAAAGAGGTGATACCACACTCCTTTTTTACACAAACCTCCCTATGCTTGGGGCAGGGGACAGTATTGCTAATCCAACCTATGGACGGGCACTCATATGACCTGTCATGTCACTTTTAAGGAATAAGGAACTTCAAAATGTTTGCACCTCCTTTCTGTCATCAAGTCTGTTGAGAGCTGGTAGTCCCCAGAAGGAGCTGGAGGAGGCGACGTTCTGAGTCATTCAGCCCTCTGATTTTGCAGCCTATCCCTTTGTTCACACTGCTTGAACGGTCTACTGGAGTTTCATGTTTGCAGATCTATACCAGTGACCAGGCCTGGGCCTCCATTCCAGCTTCATCCCTGCCAGTAATGCAAATGACTTATTAGCTTGTTTTCCCTCTCTCCTCTCTTGCCTTCGGTTCATCTTGGCAAATTGCACTAACATCCACCTGGATCCCAAGGCCGCACAGGGCGCCGCTGTCCACGTGGTGGTCACTGCCCAGCATTCTTTCTACGCCCACAAACCTTTCCCTTCGGTCGGCCTCTCCTCTCCTGTGTGCTCCCCACCATTACAATTCAGGACAACCCCTAGGCAGTGCCTTCTAAAATGCTACCCACGTCATTCAGCGGGTGAAATGTTTCCCCTCGGTTCCCTGCCACCCAAGCATGGAGCACGTCTTCAACCTCTGTCTCCCTTCGCTGCCTCGCGTGGCTTTGTCCCCACATCGTAGCATAAGCCCTGCCACATCTCAAGAGCATCCCTTTGCTTTCTTTTACTAGCGTCATTCTCTCTCTTTCACTCCTGCCTTCTCCAGCCCCTTTCCCGCTATTCGGTCCTTATCACTCACCTGTTCTCCCTCTCCTGACCCCTGCCCTTTAGATTCTGTGAATGACTTCTCTCTTTGTCCCCTTGTAGAGCTGGGACAATTTTCCTCTAGAACAAAATGACCCTGATTTCACACAGAAGACAGGACCCATCATGGAAACTAAGAACAGTGCTTGCTTGCCTTTCACATCCATCTAGTCTTGTCCAAATAACGGTGCTGGTAAATTAGAACCTGGTGAAGGGATGGATGACAGACACTAAATTTATGAAACTGAATTTAGTGTCAGAAAGATGCTTAGCCAGCAGGACATAAACGGACTGAAATTTGATACTAGAAAAGGGATTTGCCCCAGAGAGAGTTGACTCCTCTGAACTTAATTATATTTCTTTTTCAATTACAATTGTCTTAACTAATCCTTCAGCGATTCTGTAGTTAGGTTACTTGTAACTCATGAGGGAATATGTCATTTAACTCAAGCTTAACACCGTGTAATTACGGCAGCCCCACTGCCTAGTGTTAGGAAACCTCTTTTTTAAATAAGCAAAACCTAACCTGGTGGCTTGGGAGAGCAGAAGAAGGATTGTAGATCATGCATTTCTTGGCCAGGAAAGCACCTAGCAGGCTGTGACTCTCACCAGTAAGCTGGGAAGTCAGCGTAGAGAAGTCCAGCCAGCATTTCCAAAGTAATCAAGCCACATCCAATAGGAAATGCCAAAGTAGGTATCTGCTTGCGAGACTTTCAATTCAGATGCATCAGCACATGGTTGTGTGTGGAATGCTTCTTACACCTCACAGGAAAAACTTAGGAACAGTTATTCAAGATAATTTATTGCATTTTGAAGTTGTGGACTATGCTGTGAACTGACGGTGTGCTCATAGACCATTGTTGAACTTCTCTAAAATTTCATTTTTGATTCTCCAAAGTGGAAAGAATATCAACACATACTGAGTGTCTGCCAGTCTGTGGCCATGCCGCCCTGAACGCGTTTGATCTGAGTGTCTGCTAGACTTCAGTCTAGTCTGTTACACCAACAGCGATGCCTACAGCAACCTCCCCCTTCTCCCTAGCACTGCAGTTATTATCAGCCTCTGACTGAGAGACTTTCAGGTAGGTGACCAGTGAGTACCAGTGGCAACACATCCCCCTACGAGACCCCTTCCCTGAGGTCTACTGTTGAGTCAGAGACAGTCCGACCGTGTGAAAAGTGACTTCGCTTTAACCTGATGGGTCTTCAGATCTCTTCAGATTCCCCTGCCCATCTTCTTCCCCACTGTACTTGTTTGTGGCATTGGGACTGGAACCCCTAAGAGTCCTTGCCATGTAACTGTCTATCTATCTGTCTGCCCACAGGTTAATAAATCCTCTAATAAACACACAAGACCTTCAGTGTCTTCATGACTTAATGTATTAAAACATGACAAGAGCCTACGACAGTGTCCTCATAGAGTAAACGTTATGGGGGTTTCAATATCATTCTTATACTTTAATGTTATATTTCTATGTTAATAATGATATATCATATATAATATGATATGTGTCACCATTAGATACATATCTCAGGATGATCAGCACCTGTAATTAAACTCTAACCTCACAATAAAGAAAGGACAGATTTTGTGGAATATTTGAAGACCAAGTCCTAGATACATGAGTCCAATTAATCCTCTAGAATGATGTTCTGACCCATCTATTCAGTCATTAACTGCCTCCAGTAGACTTTTATTGAGCTTTTACCACACCGTTTCTATACTTAGATTAGATTCTTTATTTTTCCTGCTCCTACTGGCAGAAAGCCTTACCCAAGATAGCAATCTGTAGAGCTATGGCTCTTGCCCCCGAGCACTTAAGATCTAGCTAAGTGTCTAAGGCACAAGAATAAATATCTCATTAAAGGCTAAGTATAATATATATTATATGGAGGGTGTAAATAGGGTCCCGAGGGAATTCAGAAAATAACTTCTGAATAAAGACATCAGAATGTGGGAAAAGGGGAAGGAGAGGAGGTCCCTCTGTGCAACAGCTTTAAGAGAGTCTTGCATACGTGAGAGAAGGCACGAGGACTATGCGTAATGAGAGGATGCAGACAAAGATGCAGCCATGAAGGTCCACAGAAGTTGTCCCGGTCGCGTGGTCGCGCATGATCAATCTAAGTGGTAAGACTCGGACAGTGCTTCATGCCTTTGGCTTCTTCGCCACAACCCCATTTTCCGTGCCTGTTTCTTCATCTAATTAACGACCTAGCATCATACTTGATTTGGAAAATGACTAGGAACCACCCCAGCAAGACCTACACAACAGTCACACTTGCAGAATTTTCCCGATAAAACTGTTTCGGAATGTGTCATCTCTGGGCACAACTTTCAGGGAAAGGCTTAGCATAGTTCATTGCTGCTGACTTTCCTCTGTTTTAATTAAATTTAAAAAATTAATGAAGTAGAAACTACCCGCCAACCTGTTTTCACCCCAAGATAAGCAGCTACATACATTTTCCAGAAGTAGCCTGCGCACTGGTTGCAGGGAAAAAAGAGTGAGCAAAATTCACTCCTGCTCTGTCTTGAAGAGGTGGCTCAGAGCTTAAGAACACTGACTTCTCTTGCATAGGACTTGGGTTCGATTTTCAGTATACAGAGCAGCACATAACCACCTATAACTCCAGTACCAAGAGTCTGATGCTTTCTTCTGACCTGGCTGGGCACCAGGCACACACATGCTGCACAGACATGAATGTAGGCAAAACACCCATATATGTTAAAAAAAATTTTTTTTTATTTACCCCGTTCTTCAGAGTGATCTGTGAGGTCTGTGGCCTTTATTTCCCCCCCCCACACACACACACACACTGGAACCATTCTCGTTGCTGCAAGTCTTTCACCGTAGGCTGATGTAGCTTCCTGGATATTTAAGAAGCTGACATTGGCTCCTTTCCCCCTCCTCCCTTATTCGTTCTTTCCCCCCATTTTATCGCCCAAGCCCAGCCATTAAAGACTAAGGCATTTTACACCCATCAGAATGGCCAAGATGAAAAACTCAAGTGACAACACATGCTGGAGAGGTTGTGGAGAAAGGGGAACCCTCCTCCATTGCTGGTGGGAATGTAAACTGGTACAACCACTCTGGAAATCTATCTGGCGCTTTCTCAGACAATTAGGAATAGTGCTTCCTCAAGACCCAGCTATACCACTGCTAGGTATATACCCAAACTTTGCTCAAGTACACAAAAGGGATAATTGTTCATCCTGGTTTATAGCAGCTTTATTTGTAATAGCCAGAACCTGGAAACAACCCAGATGTCCATCAACGGAGGAATGGGTACAGAAATTGTGGTATTTTTACCCAATGGAATACTACTCAGCAATCAAAAAGGAGGAAATCATGAAATTTTCAGGCAAATGGTGGAATCCAGAAAAGATCATTCTGAGTGAAATATCCCAGAAGGAGAAAGACAAACACGGTATATACTCACTTATATAGACCTATAAGATATGATAAACATAATGAAATCTATACACCTAAAAAAGATAATCAAGAGAGTGGACATGGGATAAGATGATCAATCCTCATTTAGAAAGACAGATGGGATGTGCATTGAATGTATGACAGGAGTCTACTGAGCGCATCTGAAAGACTCTAACTAGCAGTGTTTTCAAAGCAGATACAAAGACTCATGACCAAACCTTCGGCAGAGTACAGGGAATCATATGAAAGAAGGGGAAAGGATAGGAGCTCCACAAGGACCAAATATATGTGGGCAAAGGGTCTTTTCTGAGACTGACATTCAACCAAGGACCATGTATGGATATAACCTAGAACCTCTGCTCGGACGAAGCTCGTGGTAGCTCAGTAACCAATTGGTTTCCCATAGTGAGGGAAACAAGAACTATTTCTAACAGGAACTCAATGACTGGCTCTTTGACCTCCCCACCCCTCAAAGGGAGGAGCAGTTCTGTTAGGCCACAGAGGAGGGCTTCCCAGCCAGTCCTGAAGATACCTGATAAAACAGGATCGGATGAATGGGGAGGAGGTTCCCCCTATCAGTGGACTTGGAAAGGGGCACGGTGGAGATGAGGGAGGGAGGGAGGGACTGGGAGGGAATGAGGGAGTGGGATACGGCTGGGATACAGAGTTAATAAAATGTAACTGATAAGAAAAAATAAAATAAAATAAAAAAGACTAAGGCATTTGAGAGCTCAGGTATGTGGAGTGGAGTGGGAGGTCAGAATGTGACCACTCACGACCAAGGAGAAGCAAGGCTCAGGCAGGAAGACTTTAGTGGTTCACACCTCACACTGGTCCTTGTAGAGGCAGCCTATAATAACAAGAAAATAAAACCCAGGAACCCCCGGGAGAGAGAAAACTGGTTTCTAGAGCTTGTGCATTATTAGATATTTAACAACTAAAAGCAAAATCACAAGGCACACAAATATACTGGGAAATATGGCCCAAAAGGAAAAAAATGCAAAAAATGAGTCAACAAAACCATCCCCCAAAATCCAAAACTCTGATTGCAGATATATTAGATAACATTAAAACAACTGTATCAAATATGTTGGGAGAACAAAAAGAAATCAGAGGCAGCAAAGAAAATGATTCACAGTAGGATGAAAATACCAACAAGGAGATAGACAAATAAGTAAATAAATTATTCGACTTAAAAAAACCAATTAACTTAAATAAATTCACTAGAGGAATTTTTCTATCACATATTATTAATTTACATATCAGGTTATGTTAAGTTACATGCATTAATATTCTAATTTTTATTTTTAACACTTTTTAATTAATTTATTTTCTCATGTATTACATCTCCCTTCTGTCTTCCCAGTCTCTGCCCACCTCTCCTCAAGATCCCCTGTTTCCCAGGGATAGCAACCAAGCATGGCATATCAACTTTCAATAAGCCTGGGCTCCTCGCCTCATTTTAACCCAGCAGGAGGAAAAGGGTTCCAAAAGCAGGCAAAAGTGTCAGAAACAGCCCAACTCACTCTGTTAGGATTCCACAAAGTCACCGAGCTACACAGCTATAACATCAGCAGGGGGTTTAGGTTAGACCCGTGCAGGCTCCCTGATTGTCAGTTCAGTCTCAGTGAGCCCCCTGATTTGTAATAGCCAGAAACTGGAAACAAACTAGATGTCCTGTTGTGGATTATTAATATTTATTATTGATTTATCTTTTAGTTAACCAGCGGGTTATTCCTAAACCAGCTGTATACCCAAATCACCACACAGAGACTAGGTTTTATTTAATTAACCTAGAGCACAATGCTGGGCAATAGTTATTCCATTCTGAACTTCTAAACCTGCATAGTCTCCTACCATTCAGATTTCATCCATTATACTTGATTTTAGTCATATCTTAGGTCTGGTTCGTCTCTCTTCGTGGTTTGAAGTACTCTCCCACTGATCCCTGCTCTCCTACTCCTCCCACTCGCTTTCTTCTCCTCCCTTTCAGACCAGGATGTCCCACCCTATTCCCTCCATTGCTCAGCATTGTGGATGGTTGTTTTATTGACAATACAGAAAACAAATGGTGGCCTGTTTATACAAACTTGAGACAGGTGATGTTTAGAATAAACATCATAGTGCAATGTCTGGATTGAAACCAGTTAGTAGGGTAGAGAAATCAGCATTTGAACGAACAAGGATAAACTGTATACATTCCAAAAGAACATTATACCAACAATGTCCTTCAAAAGAAGAATGGATAAAGAAAATGGGATACATTTACACTATGGAGTATTACTCAGCTGTTAAAAAAAAAACATTAGGAATTTGCAGGCAAATGGATGGTATTGGGAAAAAAAATCATGTAGAGTGAGGTAACCCAGACCCAGGAAGACAAGAATTGAAAGTACTCACTTATAAGTGGATATTAGCTGTAAAGAATAATCATTCTACAATCCATAGAGCCAGGGAGGCTAAGTAACAACCAGGGATTAAGCGGGGAGGCATGCATCTCCCTGGGAAGGGAAATAGAATAGATATTGCTGGTGGACTAGGGGCAGATGGAGATGGAAACAGGAGGGATGGGGGCATGAGGGGAGAGAGTACTAGGAGACATACCTGGAATTGGGGGTGGGGGAGCAATTTGGGAGTAAGGTAGGAAAAAAATGCCTAGGAATAGATGAGGGTGACCCTAGCTAAGACTCTGGGAAATGGGAGACTACAGAGCCTGAATCATCTTCTATAACCAGTCCAATTTCCGGTGGAGGGACTGGGATCTCAACCCAGCCACAAAACCTTACAACTTCAGTTTGTCCTTCCTACAAGATGTGATGGGGTAAAGATGGCATAGAAATTGTGGGAGTGGTCAACCAATGGCCGGTCCAGCTTGAGACCTATGACATGAGAGAAAGCCCATTCCTAACACTGCCTGGAGGACCACAAACCAGAGGTGGGATGGCACAGAGACCTAGGATACACCCAAACACACCTGTAAAAGAAAGGGAGGGAGAAAAGGAAATTCTTCAATACTTGTAGACAGGAGCCTGGCATAATCGCCATCAGAGATGCTCGTAACATAGAATTTGACAGTGGCTTCTAGAAGATAAAGACATGGGTATCAAAATGAAAAATAAACAAATTAAGCTCCATAAAAAATGTTCGAATGCATCAAGACAGTGCTTAAAGAAGACATGCATTTGTGGGAACAGAGGGTGTATGGGAAATTCTGTGTCCCTTACTCTTGCTGCGAACCTGAAATTGCTCTTTTAAAAACACTTTGAGACCTTGCAACACTCAGTCCTAAATGGAATAACTCTACCAAACCCCCTCCCACAGGGCTCAGGGAACTCTGCAGAAGAGAATTTGGAAAGGTTGTGAGAGCGAAAGTGAATGGAGGACACAAGAAAGCACCCAGCCCCGACAGGACTGAGGCACATATGAACTCACAGAGACCGGCAGCATGTGCTGGGCTGCAAAGGTCCAAACTTCACAGGGTCCAGCACTGAGAGGGGAAGTAGGCATAAGCTCCCATACCAAGCAAGAAACTATGGCCATTTAATAACTGCTTGCAAAGGAAGAACTAGTCTCTCCAGTGGAGTCTCACTGATTGTACAAACTACACCTAATCGCAAGTTCCATACACAGCAGAGGATGACCAATACCAAAGGAACACAAGTGTTTTTATTTTATTTTTTCTATATTGCTTCATTTGGCCATTTTTCAAACCTCACTGTCCGTTTTCTTGTATATTATGGTTTCTGGTTTTAAGTTTTCATAAGTTTTGGTGTGTGTGTGTGTGTGTGTGTGTGTGTGTGTGTGTGTGTGTGTGAATGCATTTCTTGTGATCTTTCTTGTTTCTTTATTGTTATTTTGTTCATTTTTGTTTTATCCTTGTTTGTTTATTGGCCTGTTTGTTTTCTCAGGAGAGAGGCAAAGAATGTGTGGAGTTAGAAGGGTGGGGAGGAGAGGAAGATCTGGGAGGAGATGAGGGAAGAGAACTGTGATCAGGATATGTTGTAAGAAAATATTTTTAATAAAAATTAAATTAAAAATAAGTATGCACTGAATAAAGTCATCACAGGGAAAAATGTAAGTTGTATTGATGAGTTAAAAGATGGCACAAAAAGGGAGAAAGCATTTGAAAATCACAAATCTAATAGGAGACCAATGCTCAGAATACACAGGGAACTCTTAGATGCAGCAGCAGCAACAGCAGCAAAATTCAAAATTGGCACAAAGCCTTGAATAGATATTTATCTAAAGAAAATTTACAAGTGACCAAAGAGCACGTAAAAAGATGTCAGACATTACTCATCACTGGGGAAACAGCTCCTACCTCAGGCCCATCAAGATGGCTGCCAGAGAATAAGAAGTATTGATGAAGACAGATGTTGGAAGCTTTGTGCACTGTTACTGGAAATGGAACATCCTACTTCCATTGTGGAAAATATTGCTACACTGCATCAAAAATAGTCCACACCAAACTAGTGTGGACTATTCCCATGTGTGTACATTCCCATGATGACGGAAAGCACAGTCTGAAAGCACTGTTTGTATTCTTGGTTACAGCCTCATTCTTCATGACAGTTCAAGTCAAGAACATTTACCTGCTTGACAGTTGCTTAGTGGTCAGGCGTAAGTGGCATGTGCTCACAGAGCACAATTTTTCAACCTTTAAAGGATGGGGATATCACAATATGCTACAACATAGGTGTACCTGGAAGGCATTGAGCTAAGAGAAATAAGCCAGTCACAAAAAGAGGAACACTGTAAGGCTCTGCTTATTTGAGACTCTTCGAGTGGCCAAAAAGTCAAGGGACATTTCCAAACGAACTCCGCCCTTCTTTCCTTTGGAGTAACATGTGCTCTATCCTTAGCCCAATGTCCAAATCCCTTGCTAATCTGGCCCGATATCTTCTCAGAGCCTCAGCTAGGGCCACCCTCCACCCAGCTTGCACACTCTGGTTGTACCTGAATTTCACCCTTCTCTCTCTCTCTCTCTCTCTCTCTGTGTGTGTGTGTGTGTGTGTGTGTGTGTGTGTGTGTGTGTGTGTGTTTAAGCTGATGGCCACCTTTGCTCTTGCTGTGCTTCTGCCTGTGGTGATTTTCCAGGACTCAGCACAAGGCAGTTCTTTCTTTTCTTCAGCTCTCAGCCTAAATACTGTGTGCTCTGCAAGGCGGTCAATGGCTACCATTCAGGCAGGCATCGTTCAGGATAATTTCAGTTTATACTGATGATCTGTCTAGGACATAACGCTAATGTATGTTCCGTGTTCATCATCTCTAGTGATTGAACACTGTATAATCCTTCCTGCCCGGTCACTGCTCATGGTAACTCTGGTGCCCATAACTGACAGATATAAACTTGGATGGATGGAAGATAAACTAATAGGTTTGGGCTTCATCATTGAGGGTATTGGCTAATATCTCTCCAGCTGTGAGCTTTGTTCCTGATAGACTACTCTCTATCCTTCAGCAGCCTCCCTTTACTCCTAGGTGCCCTTACCCAGATTGAAACCACTTGCATTCTTTGTACGTAGGGCACGTGTGTGAACCCAGGGTTGAAGTCAAATGTAGGTGTCGTTCCTCAGGAGCTTGGCTTTGTTTTTGAGGTCTCACTGTGACCTAGGCCTTGCCAATTAGGTTAGGCTAGCTAACCAATGAGAACCCCCTGTCTGTGGATTAGAAACACACAGCACCACACCTGGCCTTTTTAGGCAGATTCTTGCGGGTAGAACTCAGGTCTTTTATGCTAGTGCAGCAAGCGCCTTGTTGACAGGGCCGTCTCCCAGCCCCTGTCCTTGCTGCCTCCTAATGCCAGCCCCCACCTTCTTTGTCTCCCTGGTGCAATCCATCCTACACACCATCATCAATCCTCTTAAAATTCTGCGGTTGCTGTTGCTTCCCTGCACCAGATCTCGGTACATTCCCCACAGCTTGCTGAAAGCTTCCGAAGTCCTTAGCCTGAAGCGGAGACCCCTCCACCATGGCTCTGGAAGCTGCCTCTGGATAAAGACAGGCTGAATCCTCCCTGCCCCCTGTGACCCAAGCAGTTCTTAAAGATCATAGCTGAAGGCCTAGTGCCTAATATCTCCCAAAGGGTACTCATTGTTCTCCAACCTTAGAACACCTGAGCCAGACTCCCCCATGAGCCACAGGATAGGCATCTGAGTTGAAGCCAAGCACACTTCAGAATGATTTTAAGAGTTCCATAAATACAAGCTTCTTCCAGAATCAGTCTGGAGTGTTTACCAAGGCTCCCTGATCACCACTTCCTCAGCAGGAGGAGGACTCTGGGAGGATTTGGATGTGCTATCTAGCGTGTCCACTCTCTCCTCACGGTCTCTTCTTTTTTTCCTAACATTTTGAAAGATGTTTATCTTTATTATATGTGTGTGAGTATTTTGGCTGCATATACGTGCGCTTCACATGCGTGGGGTGCCTGTGGAAACCGGAAGAGCACTCGAGTTCAGACAACTGAAGTAACAGACAGTTGGGAGCCTACCTGTGGATTCTGGGGAATGAACTCGGGTCTGCTGTGAGAGCATCAAGTGCTTTTAACCACTGAGCAATGTTTCCAGCTTCCAATTTGTTTTTCTTTGTTTTTCTTTTTTATTTTCAAATTTCTTTTACTTTTGAGAGTATAAGATAATTATATTATTCCCCTTCCCTCTCCTTCCTATAAACCCCTTTCTTTCTCTTTTAAATTCATAGCCTCTTTTTTCACTGTTCTTACAAATATATATCTATATCTATGTTCCTAAATACAACCTGCTCAGTCATTACAGTGTTACTTGTCTGCATGTTTTCAGGACTGACCTTCTGGATAACCTTCCCTGGGAAGGTTATTCTGCCAACTCTCAGCATTCTTTGGTCTCCTGGTCCACTGGTTCTCTCTCTACAATACTCATCACTAAGATGAGAGTGATAGCCTCAATTTATTCATCGCCATCTTTGTCGCTGTGACAAAAGTGACTTAAGGAAGGAGCAGCTTATGTTGGCTCACAGTTCAGGGGAGCAGTCAGCTGACCAGTCAGGGAAGGCATGGCGGCGGTAGCATCCGGTGGCTGCAAGAGAGTCACATTATTTTATTCTTTCTTTCCAAGCTATAGCTACAACCCACACTAGGCCTTCCTTCCATAAAGTGCATTTCCATGGTAATTCTAAATCCCATCAAGTGGACAGTCAAGATTAACCATTACAGAGCTTTTGAAAACACACACCCATGCTGGAGACCCAGAGCAGTAGAGCTGAGGCAGAGGACCATCACCGGGACATAAGCATCAGGGGTTTATGATGCTAAACCTGCAAACCACTGGCATGCTATGAAACAGAGTTAACCTTCAGAAAAGAAGACTTGCGGGTTCCTAACTATTTCTAAAATACTATCAACATTGAAAGACCCGCTTGGGTTAGAGTATGGCAGAGGAAGGCATTAGAGGTAGAAAGAGGACTAAAGTATTTAAATAATAGCTAGTAACAGAGAGTCAATGTATTGTGGTGCTAACAGAGTGGACACACTAACTCCATTTCAGCCCTCAGGAAAAGGATTTCTATTTGTCTCCACTTTGAACTTGAAAGGTCAGAAGCAAAGAACAAATGTCAATGCATTGCCTAAGGTCACAAGGCCAACCTGAGGTCTCATCCCAGAGTGTCTGGCTTCAGAAGCAAGCTTCCCCTGCTACTCAGCTGGAGCAGCAGCAGCCCTGACGTAGGCTTAGGCAAGGTCCATGGCAGCATGCTAGGCGATTCGCACATATCACCTCACTTTTTAGAGGAACCTTGTGAGGCAGAGACCGTCATTATTCACCTCCAGTTAACACATGGTGACACTGAAGCACGGGCAGCCGGGGTGACTCTGCCAAGATCACAAAGCGCTCTGCCAGGAATGGCAAAGCAGAACACACGATGCTGCTCGGAGTGCTGGCTTTCAGCTGCTCTTCCCCCAGGGAACAGGAGGCTGTGCATTCGTGTTTGATGATTCCCAAGAAAACATTTGACAACTTCTTGGCATTATCAATTTATTATTTAAGAAAAAGGAAAAAAAAAAAGAAGAAAAGAAAAACAACCTTGAAGCCTGTTTGTGGTGGGAGCCCCTGGAATCCAGCCAAGCAAGCAAAACTGGAGTTGAAGTTGATAGGATTGTAGGTCCCTCATCATTCCACAGAAGCATCACCCAACAGAGACCTTTTAGCCCATCTTCCTACAAGGAGCTGGGCCTGACTTGCTTCAGGAGACAGTGGGCCCTTTCCAAGGCCCAGCTGTGCTTTTCTAGGCACGGAATCCTTGTATAGGGTCTGCTCACTGACCTCATTGGGGTCCCACACCACCCACTCCCTTCTATCCATTAATGTGTGCCAGATTGAAATTCCTATCATAAAACAGCTCAGATGCATGGAGAAGGTTTAATTTAAAAATATTATCCTCTGTCCACAGGAGCCTCTTTCCCATCCATCTGTCAAATGTATCCACTGCTGAATTGTCAATGGATGCTAATGAGAGAATGTGCTCTTCTTCCCAGGTGTCATAACACCCCCATTATGGCTTCGGGGGAGAGATAGGCACAAGTGTCGAGGATCCCAGCTACCTGGGCCAAGTTGGAAAGTTGGTATTTCAGTTGCATAGGCAAGAGGGAACCATTGCGGATTGATAGCAGAAGACTGACATGGGACCTACTTTAGGAAATCAGTCTGGCAGTGATATACCTTTACACAGCGACTTGGAATGGAGAACAGAACAGTTGACGCTGTGAAGCCAAGGGCTTGAAAGTGCTGGCATGGAATGTCGCTTCATCAGCACGCCCCATTCTCCCTGCTAAAATGCCGGTCAGAGAGCACACCTAAGCGATGATGGATTTACACTAGAGGGCCAGCCCTTACAGTGGGGCTCTACCCTGAGCTGCTTTTGTCTTCAGACAACCATATTAGGAAAAAGCTTCCATCCATCCATCATTCCCACGCAAGTGGCCATCTTAGAGCACTAAATCTTCTGACCTAGATGTGAACATCCTGGCAAGCAACTACATTTCATAGAAATGGCAGGGCTATTTTACCTTTTCTTCCTAGCAGGAAATCCAGGTAGAATTTTCCACAGGAGAATTTCCTTTAATCACACCGTACACTTCCACCTGCCGTACTTCCCCACACTCTTTTTGCTCATTCTGTCCATGGAAGCATTTCAAGTATCTGAAATAGCATGTCTCAGTTGATTTTCTGTTGCTGTGATAAGACACCATGACTAGGGCAGCCTGTAGAAAAATTGTTTGAAGTCTATAGCTTCAGAAGGTTAGAGTCCATGATTGAGGTGTAGAGGTACCAGACGGGAGGCAGATGGAACAGCATCTTGAAGCCCCACAGGAGGCAGAGAGCACCCGGGGAAGAAATAGCACTTGAAACCTCAATCCTGGCCCCAGGGACACATCTTCAACAAGGCCACACCCCCAATCCTTCCCAAACAGTTCCACCAACTGGGGACAAAGTGCTCAAACACAAGAATCTGTAGAGATTATTCCCATTTAACCACCACAAACTCTACCTTTTGTCCTTGCCCCCCAGTCTTCATTATGCCCCGAGGTCTCCGCACACCTACCTAAGAACACACCAGGGCAATATTGGGATATGTTCCAGGCACGGTGACAGACAATCTCAGGGGTGAATAACTGGGAGTCTTATCTTTGTTGAGGTGATTTTTCTGTTTTCTTGGTCATGTCTTGGTATGAGCTCCAAAGTGCCTCCACTCTCCTACCTGAGGAAAATGCTAATCATACTCAGGACACAAAAAGGACACAGACCCTGGAATGTGTGAATCTGGGCTCCTGTGTTTCTACTATTCTTCCTAGCCAAGCCAGGGTGGGAATAATTCAGATATTTTCAGGTTTTCAGGTTGTCTCTGCTCAATGTTGATTCAAGTGAAAAAAAAAAAAAAGACACAGGGAAGTAGCTGAGAAAACCTCAAGGTTTCAGTGATCCAAAAACATTTTGTTGGACTGAAATATCTCTCTTACCATTACCCTAGAAAGAGCAAGTCAGCATTTCAAACCTTCCCTGAGCCAACTGCTAGGGCCAGGGCCCTGTAAGCCTCTTTTTCTTCTGACACTGTTCCCTTCAGTTTCCTTTTTGTTTTATTGCTTGCATCATTTTGGTTTTCTCTCTTTCTTAAATTCTTGGCCTCCTGCAACACGCAAGCGCTCCTCTTGGAACAGTCCCTAACTCAGCAAAGGGCAACGTCTTACCAGGACTTACCAGGACTCTGAGACGACGCCCTGGCGCATGGTCTACACCTGTGATTCTCTGACTCAAAGGCCCATTGGGATCACTCACAGAGCTTGCAGGCAGATCAGTGTACTCCAGCCTGGGCACTTCTCATGCAGAAGGTCTGGACGGCTCCTTTTACGTCAGGTCCAAGATGGTGTCCAACACTGTGGCTATCAACATTGAGGTCCAGGCATCACTTATGGAGAACCAGACTAAAGATTTCTCTTCTCGCCTTCCATGCAGCAGCTAACTAAGGAAACCCACTGACTTATGTCTCCAGAAAGCACGGTCATCTTTCCACTAGCTCCACCCTTGTTCTATCTTTTCCATTGGTGTAAAATTGATCTATCATATGAATTAGATACATTATTTTCATCATACACTGAAAGGACTCTCAAGTCCTACCTCATAGGTACTTACATATCTATGCTTATCCCTGCACTAATTCACAGTTGTGGTCAGGTTTTCTAGACTTCTGTTTCTATCTGTATATCTTACTGCCATTTCAGAATTCAGTTAATAATAATAATAATTAAAGAAACTCTTTAGTTTTTTAATAAAAAATAATTTTTAAGTGCTAAGAAACAAACCCAAAGCCTCCACCACACTAACCAAGAATTCAACAACCCATCACCAGGAATTTTCCTTTGAAGTCTCCATGGTGACAGGTAACCTCATGCTCTTCCCAGGTGGGTCCACTCCCACAGCTCAGCATGGCTTGTGAGCACATTTTGTGGAAATGTCTGCTTCATGACTTCGTGCGACAGGACATCTGCCTCAGTGAACACTTGCTGAACCGGGTCTCCTCCATGAAAGCCCTTCTCTCATCAGCTGCCCTCTTGACCTTCATAGAAGGAATCAAAGCCTTCCAGTGAACCCAGTATGACAGAGCAACCAGTCAAATGGCAGCTCTCAGTCACTGCAGGAGGCCTGGTAACCTTTTCTCATGCCTCCTTAATAAAGCAGGAGCTCTACTTTGCACAGAAGCAATCTTTCTCTTCAAGGTACTCGGGAATCTCTTGGCCAAAGCTATGATATCTTATGTGGGGAACATTTGGTGTCAAAGAGAGCCGGAAAGCGATTAAGATGGCACAGTTCAAGGGCAGAACCCAAATCAAACATATCTCCTTTGTATGTCCCTGAGTCATTGCTGCTGAAGCAATCTTAGCACCATAGGATTTTCTATTCATACTATTTCCAATAAACCCTGGCTAGTGTGCCCTAGCTCATGAACTTCTGATCTCAGAGAAATTGAGTAGAGAAATCAGGTCCAATCCTTAATGACAAAGTATTCTTTTCTTCCTCCTTTAAGCCTCTGGGTCTTTCATGTTTTAGCTTTCTTGGTAGGAAATTGCACCCTCAGAGAAAGAGGCTCATGGCTCCTTAGTTACATGCAAGGTATTAATAGAATTTTTTTGGGGGGGTAAAATGCTAATGGGAGAAATTGATAAGATTGATTAGAAGCAAATGTGATATATGGAATTACAGTTTTTAACTAGTAGAGAGGAATATAGTTTGAAAATTGAACATCCACCAGTGATTCATGGAGGTATTTTATGTTTTTAATATACGGTGTGCCTGTTCTCCTATAGGCATACCCAAAATGTGTAAAGTTCACATATTAAATAATAGATTGGGAGAAGCACTTTAGGTATACAAAATGTTATTGTCTTCATTATTGTTACTGCAAACTCGAGCAGTCTTTACTGGAATTTCATTATTTGTTTAAAGAAGTGTGCTGAGCATGGCAATTTTCCACCACCGTTATGAACTTCTGTGTCAGGCAGCAGGGACTGTAGCTGGGAGAAGGAAAAGTAATGCAGACAAATGGTTAGGAAAGAATTCTGTGTATTTTTCAGAGTTTCTTGGGCTGTGGGTTGAATCTTTTGGCCATTAATTGCCTGAGCCTTGTCTCCTGTGCCTCCTGGCTCTGAGAGGCAGTTGCTGTTTTCTCCATGGAGTTGTGAGGTATTGGGAGGATGACAAGATGCCAGAGCTCTTGCCAGCAAGTGCTGCATTGATCTATATACATCAGGTATTGTAGATCTCAGGTTCTCTGTTCTCACAGGCTACCAAGAAGTGACTGAGTGGTTGCTGGCCCTGAAATGTTGACAGAGCCTCAACAATAGTGTGGCAGAATGGGATGCTTTCTCACTGCAGCAAAAATCTTCCTCTAACTCTTGCCAATGGAGGATATTCAGAGAGAAAATAAGATGAGCTGTTTTTGACCACTGATGTCTGAGATGCATTTGTTTTTGACTCTTGTGCCTTCAGGACACCAAGCAAGTGGCCCACAGTGAGCTATACACTTCTAGCTCTTTCTTTCTTCACGTCAAACCGGGAGATCAGGTTCTCTTCTTTGTCTATGGTCATCCCACTTTCACTTTCAAGTTTGAAGTGTGCCAATAGAAAAGATAAAAATGTCCAGGCCAGTGTTTGTTACCATCTGGTTTAGAAAACCACCCAAACTACCAAGGAGCCCAAACCAGCAGCACCCAGGACATTCCTAGGGGTTCTGAATGATGAGGTATTATACTGATGCCAACTCAGAGAGGACAACTAAAAACATTTGGGCTGACCTAGTTGGAATTTGGCAGATTTGACCATTCCAAAGACAACAAAGGGATATTAAAAAATAATGAACCCAATTAGAAAGTTTTACTTTGTTAATTCAAATTTTTATTAACTTCATTAACTTTAAAAGTTTTTTTTTCTTTCCTTTAAAATTCGTGTTACTGAATTGAAAGACCCTAATTGGAGTTTTTTTGTGCATTAAGACACCAGACTCTCACAATATCAGACCCACGAATTGGTCCGCAACGGGGCAGGCTATCTTGCTTTTGATGTCTTAGTTAGGGTTTCTACTGCTGTGATAAAGCACTGTGACCAAAAGCAGTCTGAGGAGAAAAGGATTTGCTTCAACTTACAACTCCCAGATCACATTCTATCACTGAGGGAAATCAGGGCAGAAGCAAGAGCTGAAGCAGAGGCAGAACACGGCTTACTGGGTTTCCCTCCATGCATTTCTTAAACAGCTCAGGTCCACCTGTCCAGGCATGTCACTGGCCCTCGTGGCTGGCCCCATCTACACCATTCTTTCATCAAGAAGCTGTTCCACAGACTTGTCCACAGGCAAGTTTAGTGAAGGAATTACCTCAATTTAGACTCCCTCATGACCTTATCTCCTGTCAAGTTGAACAAAAACAAACCAGGAAAGAGCACAGAAAGCATATGGATGTTGTGTATATGGAAGGAGATGGGAAGAGCACACGGTGGGAATAATGGTTACCTAGAAGATCTGATGAGGCCTTCCAGAACATGGGGACATTAGAGGAACCTGACCATTAGTTCAAATTGTTCCGTTGACTTGAGTTAGAGTCATCTAGGAGATTGGTGAGGTACACTTCTGGGTGTACATGTCAGGGTTTTAGAGAGAATTAATTGAGAGAGAAGAACCATGCTGAATGCTCACAGCATCATCCCCATAAGTTAGAGGCCTGGATGAGTTAGATATGGGGGCAGTAAAAACCCAGGTGAGCATCACCACGCCCCTTCTCTCCGCTTCCCGATTGGCCATTTCTCTCACTGCTGTGACAAAACGCCCAGGAAGAAGCAACTTAAAAAAACGAGTTTATTTTGGCTTACAGCTTAAGAAGGCACGCAGCCCACCAAGGCACAGGAACAAGATGTGAGACATCTGCCCACAAGTTGTGCTTAATCAGGAACAGCGGGCAGACCGGACAGGATGTGGGCCAGGTTATAGAGCCTCAAGCCTGTCCATTTCCTCTCATGAGGCTCCCCGTCTTCTAAAAGATTTCACAGCTTCCAGTTCAGCAGCGCCAGCTGTGAGCCAAGTGTCCAGACACATGTCCCGGTGGAGGGCATTTCACACCCAAAACCACAGCAGCTCTGAAGGGAAGATGCTCTACTTCACCACAGAAGCTGTCATGAACTCAGCTCTCTGAAACAGTCAGCAAAACTCCCAGCTTTAGGCTGTTTTTCTCAAGTATTTATCGCGGTAAGCTGGAAGGGGGAAAAAAACTCACCTAGGACAAGAAAGAATTTGATTGTTTACAGTTTTACTACTGCCCACAATCCCTTTTCTGTCCGTTCTGAGTCCTAAAACACAGTATTAAGTCCACAATGATCATAATAGCTATAATTTATGGAAGTACTCATACTGGGCTACTCATTTTATATACACTAATCTTGCTAAAATTGCACAGTAATCCTGAGGAAGTATACTGTAGTTCTACTTAACTTGAAAAAAAAAAAAAAAAAACAGACCTAAGAAACAGGGCAGTTGAATAACTTACTCCAGATTGTATAATTAACAGGATAGTAGAAAATGTCTGATTGCAGGTAGTCCGAACAAATAGACATGAACACTGTTTTCCCAGCCCGGTGCAGTTCTCTGCCGTGGCTCTTTGGGAAATGGAGAAATATGGATCCTGCAGGGATGAGCGAGCAGGGAAACTGGCTAGGCTTCCAGCCTCGGGGCCACCAGTAATCCACCTCTACCCACCACTCAGAACACGAAGGAAATAGCCCAATGGGGTGTGGCATCTTCTGCGGCTCATAAACAGCCTTACCTTCTAGTCTCCACAGTTCCGTGATGTCAACCTTTTTATACTAGGGTTGGTCTCTGTACCAAAACACAAATGGCAGAAGTGCTCCCGCTGAGGTAGATTATAAAGGACTATGGCTTTTATCTGGATAGCTCTCTCTCTCTCTCTCTTATTCATATATATATTCACATTATAAGATCTGTGGCAAGCCAGATGTCAAGGCATGAGGGCACTAGGGCATGCTATGGAGTCACCATCATGATGAGGTGCAGAAGTGTCCAGCCACCAGCTGGTGAGGGACTGAGGCAGACCAACAGGCAGGGCAGCCAGCTTGGAAGCAGATTTTTCCAGCCTGAGTCAAGCCCTGAAGTGATTACAGCCTGGCACTGGCTCACCGTTCCTAGATCCCTAACTCTCAGGAGCAGTATGAGATCATCAATAATGATTTAAGGAGCTGGCTTTTCGGGATAGCCAGTCACTTGGTGTTACGTAGGTAACGTCGAGGTGAGGAGGGACTCCATTACTTTTCAGTGCCTTAGCAGTCTCCTAGGTGACTCTAGATCAAGCCAAGAGAACAGGTAGAATTAACCTCTGTGATGGCGGGGTGAGCTTTCTTCAAGGCCAGCTATTTCCTGCATGTTCTGCTCAGCGCAGGGGCACTGAGCAAAACATGTTTGTTGGTATTTCATAACTGTGACAAACCACCTTAGAAATCATCTTAAACAGAGGAAAGGCCTAGTCTGGCTCATGGTTTGGGACCTATCAATCCATGGTCAGCTCTCGCCATTGCTGTGGGCCTGACGTAAGGCAGAATATCATGGCGGTAGGGGTGGATGGCTCAGAAAGTCGCCCACTTCATGGCAGTCAGAAAGCAGAAAGGCCAAACAGGGTCTAAATACAAGCATCTTTAACATCATAGTCTCACTGCACTTTGCCCCTTCCTGTTGTCCTCCTCATCCTTCCCTACTTGCTGGTCCTCTTCCTGCCCTCAAATCCCTCTCTCTGTTTTTTTGGGTTTTTTGTTTGTTTGTTTGTTTGTTTGTTTGTTTTATGCTGTGTGTGTGTGTGTGTGTGTGTGTGTGTGTGTGTGTGTGTGCGCGCGCGCGCAATTATGTGCATCAGAGGACAGCTTTCAGGAGCCAATTCTTACACTCCTACACCTACCTTGTTTTGAGGCACTGTCTCTCCTGTTCTTCCTGCTGCTTCACTCTATACTTCAGGCTAGCTGGTCTGGTAGCGCTGGGAAATGGTCCTGTCTCTGACTCCTACCTGGTGACAGGAGCACTGACGTGACAGCTGCCTCCAGCTTTCTCTGTGGGTTCCAGGGATCTAGCCTCAGATAGCCTGGCTCATGTGACAAGCACTTTTACCCACGGAGCCATCTCCTTGGCCCAATTTTATTTTTCTTTACAGCTGAATAAATTCATTTCCTTTCTTCATTCCTCTCCTGATAGGCATCCAGGCTGGTTCCATTTTCTAGCTATTTCAGATACGGAAGAATAAATGTGCCTGGGCAAATACCTCTGTGGTCTCTGACTTAGAATCTTCAGTTATTTACCCAGTAGTGACAAAGGTGAATCATCATGGTTCTATTTTTATTTTATTTTATTTTTTAGTAACTTGCTTTTGTTTTCTTTCGAAAGACACCGAGACACTAGCCCCTCTGTTCCCTTTAGCTGCCCCCTTCCTTGATCAGCAGGACCCCGCTGTGGACCTTTCAAGGCCCCTGCATCTGAGCAGAGCCTGCTGGAGTTGTGTGGCAATGAATAGGGAGCATGTAGGGAGCTGTCCCACTGAGCTCCGCTGTGCGCTGCTGGGAATGCCTGTACCCAAAGTCTTGGCTGGGCAAGCTGACCTGCATGAGAAGCTGCTGACCACAGGCCATCATTAAAGCTGCATAACCCCTAGTGAAAGTCCAGCCCAGGAGCTTCAGAAAACACGGGAAGCTGCTGTTTGCTCTTGGGAGACCAACTGCCTCTGGATTTCCATTTTTGTTTTTGATCTCTGTGTGAGGATATCATGCAGCTGACATTGATTCTCTCCCCCTCCTCCTGGAAGCAGCATCTCTAGCTATCAAAGGCCTTCAGGAAGAGGCCAGCCATGAAGGTCATTGCTGTGGTGTTCACTTTCATAAAGCCACTCTCTCCGGGTTGAAATGCCAGGGTATCCTTCCAAAAGACTAGGAGGGATGGGGTTTTGTTCTTGGTGAAAGGAGACAATACCGCAGAGGAGAAGAACAAGTTAAAAATTTGAGGAGACTTTACCTGAGTGAAAAAATGAATCTCAGCAAGAGGCAACAGACACCAGGCTGTCATTGCTCATGCTTGTCACATCACCCTTTGGGAAGCTGAGACTCTGTCTTGAAGGTAAAGGGCAACCAACATGCCCAATGCTTCCTCAGTCCTTTGGTGTTATTTGTTCACTCTATGACATCATAGCACAAGGTGCGTGCTCAGGTGGCTCTGAGGAGGAGACAGACTTACCTGAGCCATGTGAATGATAAGAAAAAATAAGTAAAAAATAAAAAGCTTTTGCAGACTTGGAAGTGGGGATGCTTTCTAACCTACCTGTCGGACCCCAAGGCTCGTGGGAAGAGGGACTGGGTGACCTTTCCACACTCAGAACCTGCCTAGGGATAGAAAATGGTGACTCCACACTAGGTCTAAGCTAGTCTGACTTACCTGCAAGAAGCGTGCGACAGGTTGGTGGGCTTGTAAATACAACTAATTCTGCTCAGCTTCACTCGCGCCCTAGATACTCCTTTCAACTTGACTGGATTTTGGGGTCACCTGGGGAATCACTTAAGGGTTTCTCTGAAAGAGGTATCTAGGGAGACTTGTCTGAGGAGAGACAACCTACCCTGAACACAGGAGCACCATCCCTAAATACGAGTAGCACCACCCCTGAGTATGGGTAACATCATTCATGAGTATAGGTAGCATCATTCATGAATACAAATGCACCATCCCTGAGTATGGGCAGCATTATCCCTCGGGGTACGGTCTTGAGAATAACAAAAAGAAGAAAAAGTGAGCCTAGTGCCAGCCTCTGCTTCCTGGACTCGGTGTAAGCAGCTGCATCCTGCTCCTGCCGCCACAGCTCCAGCCCTTCTCACCACATCTTTCTTAACCTTTCTTCCTTGTTACTTCCTGTCCTGGATCCAGCATCACAACAATGAGAAAAGCAACCAATTCACGCCCCCCTGAGTGCAACACAGTAAGAGCTGTACAACTACTACTTTGGGGAAAGCATCTGATGAGAAAAGTGGGAAGCTTTTTAAAAGAGGGAAGGAAGGATCCCAGATTATACTGATTTCTCTCGGCTAAACTCAGCTACTTTATCCCTGAAACTTGGCCAATCATTTCACATCACAGAGCATTACTTCCAGAAACAAGAGGAAGTCGCTATTGCCATCTTTGTTTTAGAGAATTCAAAACAGAGGGATTTTCTGTCTATATTACACAAAATGGATAAGTTTGATCAAGAGCCATCACAGGAATCCAAAGACCTATAGCTCCTCAGTTTTAAGTCCGGGTCTCCCACACCGACACCTTCTGATGCCGGAAAACAAGTCACATCTTCCTGATCCCAAATCCGTTGACCTTGTTATCATTGTTTTGTGCCAGGTTCTATTGAGGGTTTACAGCCCCACCACTTCAGTCTGGTGGCTTGTCATTCTTTGGGGCCACACTGCTGAATCTAAATGTCCTGTGAAATATCTTTCCAAAGACCAGGCTATGACTTGGCTTTGAGACAAAAAGCTCTTGTGTTTATAAAGAAGGACACAGAGACTCAAGAGCACTGCTGCAAATTGACAGCGCCGAAGCAAAAGTTTGATACTGCAGCAGTGACTACGATTCTTTTCTTTCATGCAAATCAATCAGTAACAAGTGGCTTTAAAGGGCATAATGTGGGAGCTCCCCACTAGCAACCTAGCTTTGCTGTGTCACAGATCCACTCACAAAAATTCACATAGACCAGCAAGAAAACACCATCTTCAGAGTTTGCAGAAAGACATCAACAGTTTAAGAAAAAAATCCCAGCAGAAAATTGTTCAAGAAACTCCACATCTTGATGCTCCCAGTGGCACAGAAATTGACATTATGTACAAAAACACAGATGTTGCTGGCTCTGAGTTGAAAACAACTGAAAAAAAAAATCCTCTCTGTAGCAGATTTAGGAATTCTGTTTTTTGATGCATGCAGATGGATACCATAAAATATTATGTTTAAATAAACTCAAAGTGTATTTTTTTAAGTTTGAATAAAAAATCCAGTATGGTCCAGTGAGACACTTCAGTGAATAAAAGTGCTTTCTGCTAAGGCTAATGACCTAATCCAATCCCCGGATCCCACATGGTGGAAAGAAAGAACTAGCTCCAACAGGTTACCCTCTGACAACATACATATGTAGCGGCATGCACACACACACACACACACACACACACACACACACAAAGTGAATGTAATAGAAATGTTTAAATCAATGTGATAATACATTGTGCCACCACAATATAATTAGTAGCATTTTTTCCTGGTGAATAATTTATGGCATTCAAGATTTGTTGCAATATAATATATTATGTTATATTCCTTATTATATTCATTTATATTGTTTTATATGAGTAGGGTTCCTGGTGTTTTGTTTTGTTTGTTTTGTGTTTTTTTTGCCTGCCTGAATGTCTGTGTGCCACCTGCATGCCTGGTGCCTGAGGAGATCAGAAGAGGACATCAGATCCCCTGGAACTTGAGTTATGGTTGGCTATGAGCCATCATATAGAGGCTGGGAATTGAACCCAGGTTCTCTGCAGAACAAGTGCTCTTATCCAGTGAGCCATCTCACCAACCCCCACATCTTCTTTCCCTACCATTTCTATTTTATCTTATTTCTTTCCTCAATAAAATGTTTAGTTTAGATTCTTTTTCTGTTTTTTTTTATTATTTTTTTTTTTATTTGGCATGTGTTAAGCATGTTTTCCTCCCCCAACTCCTCCCTGATCCTTTCTATTTCCCTAACTACCCAACTCTCTCCACTCTCTCTCACTCTCACTGTGTGTGTGTGTGTGTTTGTCTGTCTGTCTGTCTGTCTCTCAGGAAAAAAACAAAATTAAAACTCAAATCAAACAAATAAAAAAAATGGGAAAACATAAGCGATGCTCCCACTCATGGTTTCTGGACTTAAATTTCACAAGAATCATGAATAGTCTGGCAAACCAGAGCTGTGATTAGTAAACCCAGGACTGACAGGGCATTTCCATGGCTGTGAAATGACCTTTTTCTCTGTAGAGTTCATGATAAAATCTTAATATTTTAAATTGAGTGGATTGAATATAGTAATTGAACAGTAAACCCAAGCTGTCTTAGGACAGAACACTGCCACACACAGAAGCCATGAAAGGGTTGGCTTCAGCATGTTAGAATTCTGCTCCAACTGGGATGTGCTCACCAAGGTCCATGCCTTGGAAACAAACCCGAATGTCACCATGTTGGGTATGGGGTTTAACAAGAGGAACTTAGCCCATACACACCACAGATTCACACCAGCAGACCTACCCACCAGTGAGTATGTGCCCTTTATCTTGTGCTCAGTTTGGTTCACAATGACTCAGGCACTTGGAACACTGAGTCAGTGGGATGCTAAGGAGGCCAGGTGATCAGAGAGAGTTACATTCCTAGTGACATAACTAAAGGTGTTTCCGGTGGTTAAGGCCTGCACTCTTCAGTACGGTAGTCACAAGCAATTCATGACTACAGGATTTAAAACTTAGTTCTTCAGACAAACTAGACTTAGTCAAATATTAGTGCCACCCATAGCTACCAGCCGTCTTCCTTGATACCAAAACTATAGAACATTTCTATTGTTGCAGAAATTTCTTATAGGCAGTATTGCTTCAGAAAAGACTCATGGGGTGGTTCCATGGTCAAGAGCATGTTCTGCTTATCCACAGGACCCAAACTCAGTTCCCAGCACCCATGTCAGATGGCTTACAAAGGCCTGTAACTGCAGCTCCAGGGGATTTGACACTCTCTTCTGGTCTCCATAGGCATCTGCACTCACATGAGCATACATAAAAATGTTTAAAAGAGGAGTCCCTAAAAAATGTCTCCTACCCTTGGAAATTTTGACAGTCCACCATGAACACACCTATGTAGTTCCTGCCATTGTTTGGGGAGTAATTTTGGCTTCTGGGGAATAGAATGGTTGATAGGAGTCAGTGTAATAGGGCCATCCTGTGTGGGCATGGATCTTGGTTTTAGTTCTCTGACTGGAGCAATGATCTGGGCAACATGCTTAAGTATGACATTTCGTGTCCTCCTGCCTCAGTTTCTTCACTGTTGAATGCACTGAGTGTCACTGGGCATCTAAACCACGAACAGCCCTGATGCTCGGAGACACTAGCAAACAGCTAGTAAACAACTCTCAGCTCCATGCCATCTGTTATTTCACAGCTCGGAATGAGCCAACATGAACGATAGAGGAACGCGGCCACAGTAAAGTACCAGCCACAAGCAAGGGCTTTCTTTCTCCCTGATCTGCTCTAGCAAGCTCTGAGGCCTCTACTGCCAACCTCTCCCAGATGGGCCCATGTGTTTGTGCATGCCTGTCTCGATGCTTAATTCATCACACTGCTGTTATCAATCTTCAGGTGATGGCTTTCAGGAAGGTCGGCACCTGGCCTTCTCAGTATCGTATCTCCATGTCAGATGTAGAAAGTTATTTCAAAACACTTGTGGGTATATGAAGGAATTCGTTCTTCACCACAGAGATTCTATCTCAACTCTGAGGACCCCTCTCTCTTCTTCCCCTCCCCCTCCTTCCACCAATCCCCACCTACATTTCTCTTGCTGGAGTTTGATGTGTGGAATTGTCTGTCAGTAAGCTGAAGGCTTTCCCTTCTGACCCCTTAAGTTGTTTCCTTTCATTATTATCAATTGTTCTAAGGTATCTTTTCCATTAGGCATCTTCTAAATCTTACTTTCTCGATCCTGTGACAATGTAGCTAAAGAGGCTTCAGTGCCCATTGTTATTTTGAGAAACTTTCTTCAACATACCTGGTCCCTCTGAAGCCCACATACCCATCTTTCTCCAAAAATCCTTAAATCTTGAAGTAAGTCCCCTTTGCTGCATTAAGCTTTCCTCTTGTTTTTAGTTATTTTCTCAGAGTAGAGGTGCATAAAGTCTAAGCTGAACTTCCTGGGAGCCAGGCTCTCTTTGATGCCTACTCAGCATCAAAGCTTTTGTTTTGCAAAAGTATCGCAAGAAGGAGGTTCCCATCCAAGTACTAACCAGGCGTGACCTTGCTTAGCTTCCGAGATCAGACAAGATCCAGTGTGTTCAGGGTGGTACTCACTTCAAATCGGATATTAACCATATAGTACTAGATAACCACACCACAATTCACAGACCCAAAGACTCCAAGTAACAAGGAGGACACAAGGGAGGATGCTTGAGTCTCATTGAAAAGGGGAAATGGAATAGACAGAGGAAGTGCTTGAATAGCAGAAACAGGGTCGGACAGGGAGTGCTGAGGGAAATGAGGGTAGAAAAGAAGGAGGGGTGGGACTGGAAGGAGAGAAGAGAGGGGGTATGTAAAATTAATTAATTAGTTAATTAATTAATTAATTAATTAATAACAAAAAAGGAGGCTCAGCAGCAAATGTATGCCCACTCCACAGGCAGCATTTCTAGCCATATACTGAACTGTGATCACTTGGAATTTAAAATAGAACTCCATGGTCCTCCATTGAAGAGTAATATGTAATCCATGAATTATTTATTTAGCAAGTGCATAGCTTGAATAGCATAGTAAATAACAGTGGTATCTGCCTTAAGATGCCTTATATTCTAACAGAAGTGAACTACAAACATAAAGAACTGCATTGTGGGATAGGAAGTGGCAGTAAAGATAAAATACAACCTGTTAGGCAATCCCAGAGGGCAAGAAGCATTCCGCACTTGATGAGCCAGGAAGGTTTTATCTTTTGAACCTGTGCTTTCATGGAGGGTTGAATTTCAACTTGATGTGATCAGAATAACAAGGTAACATTCTAAGTCATCTCATGATCATTTTAAGGCAGCAGTGAAATGTCTCTGCCCTGCTGGACCACAAGTACGGAGAGAAATTAGAGAGAGGAAGTGAATGGGGAAAGTCTACATTTTCTTGAAAGCCAATTTGGGGCTATATTTGTGTGCAATGATGATGACCTGGTGGCATTTAATGAGAGAGTAACCTGACGTAAGATTTCAGATTAACACGAAAAGTTTTACCGAGAGAAACTGGAGGAATAAAAAAACTGGGCATGGTAGTCAGCTTACACTAAATAATGAAACAAACTCCAAATTTTTGAAGCTTTAACATGCATGGTCTACCCCTCACCTCCATGGATGCCCATAGCACATTAGCAGGGCCCTGGCATCCTACCAGGGATCGCACTGTGCAGGCTCTGCTCTCTGGAAGGACATAACTTTAACAGAGGAGGAAGAGAGAAGAGAGCACAGCTCACTTCTGCTCACCTCTCATTGGCCAGAGCAAGGATGTGAAGAGCAAGGAGGGACGATGCTTGTGAGGTGAGCCAGGACACAGACAGTGCTGCAGAAAGCAGAAGCCATGAGGCTGGGGTGGAATCACAATGATACAAAAGGGAAGGAAAAGAGTTGGCAGCTAAGAGAGAAGGTGGGAAAGATTGGACGGTTGGGACTAAGGCAGAAGAAGACTAGGGCTGGGCATTGGCTGTAGCCTTCCGGAATCCAGAACGTGTTATCCCCCCTGTGATTCAGGCTCTCTCTTTTGTAAAATGGGAGTTATAGCCTTCCTCATAGTGTCGTTGTGGGGATTAACTAGAGACAGTGTCTGTAAAGCATTTAAGGCTCTTGAAGAAGGCACTTTAAACACAAAATAATATCTATTACAGTTGGCTTATTTGTGGGAAAAAAAATCTCTGACACAAAAGAGAATAGGGAGTCACCTGCCCCTGCTGCTTACTGGAAAGATACTTTCCTCAGACAGTCACCAAAGGGCAATGGATCATTCAACAATTCACTTGAGGACTGCATTAGTTCTGTTTGTCATTACCAAGGAGTCCTCATTAGGGTCACCTTCGCAGAGCCCAGGCGGCTTCACCTGCTCTAGCATTCCAGAATCGCTCTCAAAAGCCTGCCAACTCCAGTCACCTCTGTCTCCTCTCACCTTATTGGCCCCACCAGCTGATCCTCTCCCTTCTATCTTCACCCACTCCCAGCCCACCCATAAAAGCTATTCAATTTCTCGTTCCCAGGGAGATCCATGCATGCCCTACAGAGCCCTCCTCTGTACCTAACGTCTCTGGGGCTGCGTATTGCTGCTTGGACCACTTATAAGTGAGTACATACTAAATTTGACTTTCTGGGTCTGGGTTACTTCACTCAGGATGATTTTTTTTTTCTAATTCCATCCGTTTGCCTGCAAATTTCATGATGTTTCTTAAAAACAGCTGGGTAATAGTCCATTGCACAAGTGTAGCACGTTTTCTTTATCCATTCTTCTGTTGAGGGGCATGTAAGTTGTTTTCAGTTTCCGGCTAGTTTGAGTGAAGCTGCAATGACCATGGTTGAGCAAGTGCCCTTGTGGTAGGATCGAGAGTCCTTTGGGTTATGCCCACAAGTGGTACAGCTGGATCTTGAGGTAGATTGATTCCAAATATTCTGAGGAACTGGTGTATTAATTTCCATAGTGTCTATACAAGTTTGAATTCCCATCCGCAATGGAGAAATGTTCCACATCCTTGTTCCACATCCTTGCCAGCAAGAGATGTTGCCTGTGTTATTGAACTAAGCAATTCTGACATGTGTAAGGTGGAATCTCAAAGTAGTTTGGATTTGCATTTCCCTGCTGGCTAGGGATGCTGAACGTTTCTTTAAGTATTTCTCAGTCATTTGAGTTTCTTCTATTGTGAATTCTTTGTCACAGTCTGAACTCATTTTTTTTTAAATTTTATTGTTATTTTTTGACACCTAGTTTCTTGAGTTCTTTACAAATTTTGGATATCAGTCCTCTGTTAGATGTGGGGTTGGTGGAAATATTTTCTCACTATGTAGGCTGCTGCCTTGTCTGATTGACAGTGTCCTTTGACTTACAGAAGCTTTTCAGTTTCAAGAGGTCCCAATTATTGTTGCTCTTAGAGCTTGCGCTATTGGTGTCCTGTTCAGAAAGTCCTCTCCTGTGTCAATGAGGTCAAGGCTATCCCCATTTTTTTTCTTCTATCAGATTCAGTGCATCTGGTTTTATGTTGAGGTCTTTAATCCACTTGGACTTGAGTTTTGTGCAAAGTGATGAATGTGAATCTTTTTGCATTCGTCTATACCCAGACATTTAATTTGACCAGCACCATTTGTTGAAGATGTTGTCTTTTTTCTAGTATATATTTCTGGACTCTTTATCAAAAATCAGGTGTCCATATGTGTGGGGGTTTATGTCTGGTCTTCAATTCAATTCCATTGATCCGTGTGTCCAATTTTATGATAATACCATGTGGTTTTTATTATTATAACTCTGTAGTGCAATTTGAAATTAGAAATAATGAGACTTCCAACAGTTCAGGATTGTTTCAGCTGTCCTATCCTAGTTTTTTTTTTCCTATGTAAAGTTGAAAGCTGTCTTTTCAAGTTGCGTAAAATGTTGTGGTTGAATTTTAATGGGGATTGCATTGAATCTGTAGTTTGCTTTTGTAGGATGGCCCTCTTTACTATGTTAAACCTACTGACCCATGAGCATGGAGGTCTTTCTATCTTGCAATATATCATCTTCAGTTTTTTTTTTTTTCTTCAAAGATGAAGTTTTTATCATAGAAGTATTTCACTTGCTTGGTTAGAGTTACCTCAAGGTATTTTGCATTATTTTAGGCTATTGTGAAGGGTGTTGTTTTCTTGACTTCTTTCTCAGTCCTTCTGACATTTGTATTATAGGCAGACTACTTTTTTTTTATTTTATGTTGGTTATAGGCTTAATGTAAATTTTCCTTATTGTATTTAGGCATATTCTTTGTATCCCAAATCTCTCCAGGACTTTTATCCTGAAGGGGTGTTGGATATTTGTCAAAGGTCTTTTCTGCATCTAATAAGATGATCATGTGTGTTTTTTTTCTTTCAGTTTGTTTATGTGATGGGTTACATTGACAAATTTTCATATATTGAACTATCCCTGCATCTCTGGGATGAAGCCTACTTGATCAAGGTAGATGATCTTTTCGATGTGATCTTGGATTTGTTTTGCAAGTATTTTATTGAGTATTTTTGTATCTATGTTCACAAGAGAAATTAGTGTGTAACTCTATTTCTTTGCTGAGTCTTTATGTAGTTTGGGTGTTGGTATAATATTCTTGTGGAATGTACCCTTGTTCATTCAAATGCTGATTTCTCTTCCCTACTATCTGATTTCAATCTGGACATTGCATTATGATCCTTATTCTAAGCATCACCTGTCTCAAGTTTGTGTAAACATGCCACCATTTGTTCTCTATATTGTTAATTAAACAACCAACCCCAATGTTGTGCAATGGTATGAATAGGGTGAGACATCCTGACCAGAGGGGAAGAGAAGGAAGCTAGTGGGAGGAGAGTAGGAGCAGACAATCCAGAGGAGAGATCATGGAACCACATGGAGAGATGGACCTGACCTAAGATATGACTAAAAGCAAGTATAATGGGTGAAATCTGAATGGCAGGAAACTATGTGGGCTTGGAGGTTTAGGATGGAATAACTATTGCCTGGCATTGTGTTCTAGGTTAATTAAATAATTCCCAGTCTCTGTGTAGTGATTTGGGTATATAGCTGGTTTAGGACTAACCGCTGCTTAACTAAAATATATATCAATAATAAATATTAATAACCCACAACATTTGGGTATCGGGGTAAATGTGGCCTCATAAAATGAATTGGGCAATGTGCCTTCTGCTTCTATTTTGTGGAGCAATTTAAAGAGTATTGGCGTTAACCCTTCTTTGAAAGTCTGGTAGACATCTGTGCTAGAATCATCTGGCCCTGGGCTCTTTTTGTTTGGGGGTCTTCTAATTACTGCTTCTGTTTCACTAGGGGTTTTAGGTCTATTTAAATTGTTTACCTGATTTTGATTTAATTTTTGTAAGTGGTACTTATTGAGAAAATTATGCATTTCCTTTAGAATTTCCAATTCAGTGGAGTACAGGTTTTTAAAGCAATGCTCTTATGATTCTCTGAGTGATCTGGGTATCTCTTGTTACATCCCCCATTTCATTTCTGATTTTGTTAATTCGGGTATTTTTTACTCTGTCTTTGAGTTAATTAGGATAAGGGTTGTCTATCTTATCAATTTTCTCAAGGAACCAACTCTTTGATTCATTGATTCTTTGTAATGTTCTGTTTCGATTTTATTGATTTCAGCGTTCAGTTTGATTATTTTTTGCTGTCTACCTGTCTTGGATGTGATTACTTCTTTTTGTTCTAGAATTATCAGATGCTAAGCTGCTGGTATGATAGCTCTTCAATTATTTTTAGTTAGTGCCTCTTAGCACTATTTTCATTGTGTTCCATAAGTCTGGGTATTCTGTATATTCATTTTCACTGAATTCTAGGAAGTCTTTAATTTCTTTCTTTATTTCTGTCTTGACTCATTTTTCATTCTGTAGGGATTTGTCCAGTTTCAATGAGATTTTTAAGCCTTCTGTTGTTTCTCTTTTTATGTAGCTTTAATTTGTAGTGATCTCATAGGAACAGGCAGTTATTTCAATTGTCTTGTATCTTTGAGACTTGTTTTGAGTATGTGACCAGTTTTGAAGAAAGTTCCATGAGGTAAAGAAAAGACGGTGTATTCTTTTGTGTTTGAGTGGAATTTTCTGTAAGTATTTGTTAGGTCTATTTGATTTTATAATGTCTTCTAGTCCAGTATTTCTCTGTTTAGGTTTTGTTTTTGTTTTTGGATGACCTGTTTATTGTTGATAATGGGATATGGAAGTCTCCCACTATCAGTGTGTGTGTGTCAATAGGTGGCTTATGTTGTAATAACTTTTTTTTTTTCAAATGGGTGCCCTTGTGTTTGGGGTAAAAGTTGAGTTGTCATCTTGGTAGATTTTTCCTTTGACGAGTATGAAGTATTCTTCCCTATCTCTTTTGAGTAGTTTTGGTTTGAAGCATATCTTGCTGCATATCAAAATGGCTATCCCAGCTTGCTTCTTAGGTCCATTTACTTGGTATGTTTTTTCCAACCCTTTATCCTGAGGCAATGCTTATTCTTGATGCTGAAGTATATTTCGTAAAAACAGCAGAAGAATGGATACTGTTTTGCATCCGTTCTATTAGTCTGTGTCTTTTTATTAGATAATTGAGACCATTGATATTGGTCACTCATCAGTGACCAATGAGTATCGATTCCTGTTATTTTGTTGCTATTGCTGTTGCTGTTGTTGGTGGTGGTGGTGGTGTGTTTGTGTGTTTTCTGTCTTTGAGTTTGCTTGTATGAGATTATTTACTTCCTTTGTTTTCATGGGTGTAGTTAACCTCCTTGGGTTGGAGTTTCCTTTCTAAGAAACACCTTTTGTAGGGTTGGATTTGTAAATAAATATTGTTTAAAATTGACTCTTCTGTGGAATATTTTATTTTCTTCATTTATGGTGATTGAAAGTTTTGCTGGGTATAGTAGCCTGGGTTGACATCTGTGGTCTCTTTGAGTCTGCAGCACATCTATCCAGGCCCTTCTGACTTTTAGATTCTCTATGGAGAAGTCAAGTGTAATTCTAATAGGTCTTTGTTCTGTATGTTTAATGTTTTGATTATTATCTGGCAAGTAAACTTTATTTCTGGTCCAATATATTTAGCATTCTATGTGCTTCTTATACCTTCTTAGACATTTCCTTCTTTAGGTTAAGAATATTTTCTTCTATGATTTTGTTGAAAACATTTTCTAGGTCTTTGAGCTGAGATCCTTCTTCTTTCTTTATTTCTATTCTTAGGTTGCTCTTTTCATTGTGTCCCAGATTTATTTATTTATTTATTTATTTATTTATTTATTTATTTATTTATTTATGTCACAGGTCATTCATTTGTATCCCAGCCGTAGCCCCCTCCCTCTCTCCCTCTCAATCCCACCCTCCCTTCCTCATCTCTTCCCTGCCCCCTTCCAAGTCCACTGATAGGGGAGGTTCTCCTCCCCTTCCATCTGACCCTAGCTTATCAGATTTCTTGATGCTTTGTGTCAGGAGATTATTAGATTTAACATTTTCTTTGACTGATGCACTGATCATTACTTCTATCACATCCTTAATGCCTAAGAGTCTCTCTTCCATTTCTTATATTCAGTTCTCGAGGCTTTCTTCTGTAGTTCCTGTTTGAGTTAGTATATTTTTCATTTACAGAATTCTTTCCTTTTGTGTTTTCTTTACTGATTCTGTTTCCCTTTTCAGGTCTTAACAGCTTTATTCATTTCTTTCAACTGTTTGTTTGTGGGTCTTTTTTTTTTTCTGTAAGAGATTTATTTATTATTTCCTCCATTTTTTAATGTGTGTGTATTTCCCTGGCTTTTTAAAAAGGATTCATTCATTTCCTTACTCTGTTGTGTTTTCTTGGATTTCTTAAGGGATTTATTAATTTCCTCTTGAAGGACTTCTACCATCATCATATAGTTGGTTTTAAGGTCATTTTCTTGTGGCTAATCGATGTTGGAATACTGATGTAGTAGGATAGTTGGGCCCTAGTGGGGACATACTGTCTTTGGTTATTGTTGATTGTGTTTTCACACTGTTGTTTAGGCATCTGGGTTTGGGATAATTATAAATCTAGGTGCTGGTTTCTGGATTTGTCTTTGTTGAGTGGGTGTTTTGTTCCTTGGTTTCTGTTTCTTCCCTGGATTTTCAGTGAGTGTGATGATTGTGTGTTGCCTGTTTTTGTAGCCTGCTCAGCTGATGTGTTTACAGGGAATGCCTTCTGGTATTGGAAGCTGGGATACTGGGATGGACTGGAAAAAGGAAGGTTGGAGAAGAAGGTCTTTGTGATCCCTTGGTGATAAGGTCAAGGGGGAAAGGGAGACCATAACAGATCTCACGCTACAGATCTTGGTATGAAACCTTGGGGGATCAGATCTCAGGAGCAGTAAGAGAGGTGTGAGTCTACCTTCAGACTACTTGTTTCCCTGGGAGAAATGCCCCTTGGATTAGCAGGGGTTGTCCTCTGGGGTTGGGGTCTTGGACAAAGCCACAAGTTAAGAGAGAAAGGTTAGAAGGGAGGATCTGAGATGGGACCAGGGAGCAGGGAAGGCCCCAGGGGTGTTCTGCTGCAGAGATGGAGATGGGGGATTGGAACTGGGTGAACAGAAAGAGAACAGGAGATCTGATTGCAGCCTACTTTATTTTCTGGCAAGAATGGTCTGTGGGTTTTCAGAGAGTGCCCGCAAGAGTTGGGAGCTGGAAAAAGCAACAAATGGGGGAAGGGAGGTTAGAAAAGGAAGATCCCCTGTGAGATCCACAGGAGATAGAGAAGAGGGGAGGGGAGGGGATGAGAGGGCAGCAGGAAGGCTACCATGGTGCTCTGCTTCAGAGCTGAGGATAAAACTGGGGGATTGGATCTAGGGAACAGAGAGGGAAGAGAAGGCCTGTGGACAGCCTACCTGATTTTCTGAAGCTCATTAATTATGAATTCAAATGAATTAACAAAGATGTTTAATGACAGTGAAATCATACTTTCTGCAGAATAGCAAAAGTAATTATTAGGGGCCAACTCAGCAAGTGCAGAAAAGCATGTTGCTATTTTTCTTTAGCTTTACATTTCATGGCAGTGATTATATCATTCTTCCCACTGATACTTGGCATCTGCCCAGGATAAAGGGTTCATATACTTTTTTTCTGTGGGGATTTTTCATATCTTTTAAAAATTGAATATGAAACCTGAATGATTTAAGAACCCCTTACTTAGATTCCAGTAAACAACAGCAATGAAGAAGATGTCACAAAATATTCCGCTTAGGATCTATTGATTATTAAACAAAAATCTCATTGCCAAAAATCTCAATCCCTTTAAGTTGTTATTCAGAATATTCCAAAGACTCCCCAAACAATATAGACTATTGCCATTTTTCTTGGTTCCCCCCCCCAGAAAAACTAAATGATAAACCCCCTTGCTGAAGTCATCACATACTTTGGTTATAAAATATAGAGACATCAACCTGGATCTGAACTGGAAGCTTCCTTCCTGCTGGCCACTTTCCTGGTGCTGGTATGCGGGCAGCCAGGAGAGAAAAATTAGCAATAACCTTTTATAGCTGTGAACTTTGGGTGCTACAATATAAGACATACCTACTGGTCCAAAAGTTTTTCAGCTGTTACGGGGTAACCAACTGCTTTCTGATTGGCTCTCAGGCCCCTTCCATAGGAAAGAATTGATAAATGATTCTGTGGACCAGAGAAAAATGCTACTGTCAAAAGCTAATGTCTAGGGATCTCGTAGACTCAAAGGTTAACCTATTATTGTTTTGCTAAGCGACTGCATTGTCAAATTGCCGTATATACATACATATACACACACACACACACATATATATAATAAACACGCATATGTATGTATGTATGTATGTATGTATGAATGTATATGCATAATGTACCCATAGAGTAGTGCTACTCTCAGCCATGGTTAGAGAAGCTTTCCTTTGCAGCAAATGTTGGTTAATATGGGTAGTCAAGGTGCAGAGAACAAGTGACTATTAAGTGTTTGGCCTTATGTGGTACACCCATATAATTCTCTCTAAGGCTCAGAGAACATTGTGGGAAAGTGGGCAAAAGAATGTAAAAAGCATATTGCGGGGGAGGGGGTGTGAGACAGCATCTGATGGGTGAGCTATGGCTGTGGCACCCATGAGCTCACAGCAGCTGTGGTTTTCTGCACACGCTTTAGCTCACCTATAACAGTCATAGAAGAGAAAGGCTCCTCCCAGGAGAACTACTAACAGGTTGAGGGTTCCTAAAGAAGGGAAATCATTGTCTTCCATGGTGTAGCCACTGGCGAGTTGCCCATGGTCTAGTGATTAACTTCAAATCCGGCCCTTGTGGGTGTCTCTGATTAAACCTAGTGGGCTAACAGCCACAACAAGAACAAAAAGATATGAAAGTGTGATGGGGCCTTATTGGGAGAAGCAGGGGTTTGGGTGAATGGAAAAGGGATAAAGGAGGGTGAATATGGTCAGATCGACATATAAGAAATTGTCAAAAACTAAAGTAATAAAAACATCTGTTTAGAAACCATGCATTTCAGTGGTAGAACACTTGACTTAAAGCCCCCAGACCCTTGATTCAATCTCTATTGCCACAAAATTAAAGCAAAACCCACCAAAAGATGTTCTTCTGTGACCGTATCTGTAAACCAGTAAGATTCAGGCACTAACAGCATTGGACTTTTTATTCCTTCTCCTTCTGTCACTGAGGATTTCTGATCTATGTCCAGACCCCCAGGTTCAGGCCTTTATCCACTCATGGTTCTGTAAGACAGATGCCATAAGACACACTGACGTCTTAAATACCAGGGGATGGAAAGTGAAGGTCCAAAATCAAGACACTGGCAGGTTCAGTGTATAGTGGGGATCCAGTTCTCATGAACAGCACCTTCTTTAAAAAAAATAGTTATTTATTTTATGTGTATGGGGTTTTGCCTGCATGTATGTCTGTGCACCTTGTATGTGCCTGGCACCCTTGGAGGCCTGAAGAGAGCAACACATTCCCCAGGAGTGGAGTTACAGGTGATTATGAGCTGTCATGAGGGTGCTGGGAACCAAGCCCAGACGTTCAGGAAGACTAGCCAGTGCTCTTATCCACCCAGCCATTTCTCCAGCCTCACATGTCACCTTCTTGGCGCACACTCAACAGGTGACAGTAGCTAGCCTGCTTATTTCTATGTCTGTTATAAGACCACTAATGTCAATGATCAGGACCTGTGGTCTGCTCTTTCCCCAATTCCCCATCCCTAAACACTATCACTCTAAAAAGTTTTGTCAGCATCTAAATGGGGGAATGGTGCACAAACTTCGGCCCACCGCACTTTGTGAAAGTGAGTGGAGATCAGTGATGCTGGGATCATTTTTCAAAAATGAAATTCATGCTGAATGTTACTGGTTACCTTCCACAAAACAGTTTTCTGAGCTTTAATTCCAGCCTGCTCCTACCTAAAGGTGATAACAGGGATGAAATGAAGCCAAAGAGATAAATGTAGTCTTAGAAAATTGGAAGGCACCATTTCTACCACCTACATTTCTTGCCTTGGCAAGAAGGACTTTTGCCTCATTGTATAGGTAAATGGCCTATATCCTCCACCCCCAGCTTTTGCCTCAAGGAGGCCTCCTTGCAAGTACTGCCCTTGCCAATGAAAGACCTTGTGGAAAGCTACCTAGTGCATAATCAGATTGTGTGGGGGCTGTGGGCTTTGTCCTCATCCCTGCCTTCACCTGGTCCCAGATGCCAATAAGAGTCTGAGACAAACAGTATCTTTAACTGCCCTTTGTCAAGGACTGCTTTCTCCCCAGAGACAGACTCTGCTGAGGCGTATTTGAGCTGGATCCAGCAGACCCAGAAAATATGGTGAATGAGAGAGCCAGCTCTTCTGGCAGGAATAAGGAAACCAGCTTTCATGCTCAACAAGGGGCCTATCCCAATAAAGTCCAAGCACATTGTGCCACAGCTGAGAAAACGCCAAACACAGCCAGCTTTCCAGAACACCGACAAAGATAGTGATTCTGTCACAGTGCCCTCAGCCCTCATTATCAAGGCTGACCCCAATGGAGATGTCTCCAGCCCTGGCTGGAACATGGAAACAGATCCACAGAGCATACTGAACAAGTATTCATCACAATGATTTAGATGTAAAAATAACCTCCCCTGTAGATTCGTGTGTCTGAACACGTGGTTCCCAGTTTGTAGAACTGTTAGGAAGTCGGATTGCCATAGGGCAGACGTTGAGATTTATAGAGTAGACCCACTTCCTAGTCCCTGTGACCAAGTCTTCTCGAGCTCAGCCATAGCCGCAGGCCTTCCTACTTCTGTGCCTTCCTCACTCTGATGGGCTGAACTTCAAGCCAAGTCAAAGTTGCCTCTCTTCAGCTGCCTCTTGCTGGGTATTGAGTCACAGTGGTGAGAAAAGTATGCAATGCATACATTGTAAGAGAAAGCCTCCAAGGCTGGGGAGATGGCTCAGCTGTGAAAGTGTTTGCCATGACAACTTTAGGGCCTGAGTTTAGATACCCAGAATCCATGTAAACAACTGGGTGCAGCAGTAGATGCAAAAGCCAGTGTTGGGGAGGCAGGGACCAGAGGATCCCCGGGATCGCTGGCCAGGTATTCTAGCCAAATAAGTAAATTCCAATTTTAGTGGGAGATCTTATCTCAAAAAATAAGGCAGAGAGCACAGAGAGAGACTCCAGTATCCGCATTGGTCTCCGGCTTCCATACACACATCCTCCACTTGGCTTTCTCACTCATATTTAAACAAACACATGAGCCTTTGCATGAACACACACCTATGCATGCAGCACACACATGAAACAAGGCTCATTGCTCCACCGTCAGTTTGTAAATAGATCCCTGTCACCACAACAAAGTAGCTAGAACTCTCCCCGATGCTCAGCCTAACAGCTGATGCTTCATTTGCCATTTTGCCATGTCAGACCCCTCCTCCCTTTTCCTTTATTGCTAATATGGAAACGATGGATACTGGAGAGGAGGAACATCTAAGACAAGGTGTGCTGGGTCCTATGCCTCTCCATGAAGAACCTTGGTTGCACATCACATAGCCTCCCAGTTAGCAACATGCAATAGAGAAAGATGCCAATTGACACAGCTCACCAGTTCCGGGCCATTTCACATCTGTCATTGTGTTGAACTGTCAGGTATACATTTGGGCATTGGTTAGTGACCCACAAGCCTGTGTGGAAATGCTAAATGTGAGATGTTTACACCCGTTATGCTGAAGATCTGTGTGAATGTGCTTTGAGGCCTACAGCAGTGCTGAGAGGTCGATTTCTTTAACGAACACCCTTATAAAATTTTCTCAATTCAAATTACTAAATTCAAACCTAGCATTGATGTCAACCTCTTATCAATCATTTCAATCTAGTTTTTTTTTCTTTCTCTGCTACCTATGAGAATAGTTCTTTATATTGGGGTGGGCTGATTTTGTTTTATAGGACAGGTCTGGAGGGGAGGGTACCTAAAGATATTCAAAACAGCAACACATCTCAAGGTACTTGCATTGGGATGGGCTGCCGTTTGAATGTCAACTGTCTTTCACAGGGTCACGTCTTCAGCTGACGCTGCTACTTTGGAAGGCCGTAGAACCTCAAGAGGTAGAGGCTTGCTGGAGGAAGTCATTCGTTCGGGGTGGGCCTTGAAGTTTGATAGCCTGGGCCTACTTCCTCCATGCTCTCTGCTTCCTAACTGTGATCATGATGTGATCACTTGTGAGATGCTGCCACCACCATGCCTTTCCTACCCTGATGAGCCGTATCCCTTCAAAGTGTAAGCCAAAACCTGAGGCTTCTGTCACATACTTGATAATAGCAGTGAGCAAAGCTATTAAGACAGGCTGTAAAGGAAAAGAAGCCACAACCAATAAGCTCGGCCTATTGGTCAATGTCATCTGGTGTGAACTCTGGGGTTTATACCGGAAAGGGACCCCTTAGCATGTCTGTCTGTCTGTCTCTCTATTGCTTTGCTGTCTCATTTGCATTTTTTACAAGCTTGAAGATGCCTGATCTATCAAGGGAAAAGTAGCAATGGCCAGAGGCTGAGCAGTTTGGTATTTGGGTATCTCAAATGTACTTTGCCATTTGAGGTCCCCGGGCCCTGGTGACGAGAGAGGACCCCTACAAAGAATCTTAACATGGCTGTGACTAAGTCACTTCATTTCTGGACAAAGCCACTCAGAATATCCTGTTGTTTTCTAGAATGTTTTATTTGTCTGCTGCCATCCAATGACCAGCCATAGACCTCACCAGTCCTGGTCATGTAAAATGCCAGAGATATTGCACAGCTGACTATCCTGGGAATATTATGACTTTGAGAGAAAGAAAATATTTCTGAGGCTCCCTGAAATGTGGCCTTCATTCAATCACTGGTGCCCTCTGTTCCTCAAATATCAAAGATAGGTAACATTAAAGCGGAAACTTTTCCAAAAATTTTCTCACTTTTCAGATGAGAAAATGGAGGGCCAACAAGGTCAAAGGTTGCCCAAGCTCACACAGAGACCACTGAACTTGACTTGGACAAACTCCTGTCCTACATCCTTTTTCATTCTGTTATTAAACTTCCTGGGACGAGTAGTTAATTTTTGAATAATGATTTAGAATTAAACTTAAATCACAAATAAGGCTTTCCTATGGAAAGAGTGCTTTATTATAGTCTTCTAAACTACATGTTCATGTTAACATGTGGTTCATATTAAAGGAGGCATTGCTCTTCACATATGTGTAGTGTGTGCTTGGGTCCATGCACGGCTCTACCCATTCTGCCACCCTGCTTCCCCCAGGCACTGTCTGAAGTGTCAACAGTAGCACACCCTGGAAACATTGCTAATTTTCAGCGTTTTTTTTTTTTCTCTTGGATGGACTTTTCTCACTTTTTCTCATATCCTGATCTATCAAAATTATTTTATCTTGTTTTCTAGAAGCCAAATTCCTCACTCACCAGAATCATAAAGAGATGCAACTCCATTCTCCATGTTGACCCAGGTAAAATGGGAATCAAGCTGTGCATTATTTAAAAAAAAAAATTACCAGGGAGTGAGGATAGTACAAGCTCAGACAGACCTTTGTCCTGCACACTCACACCTATCTCCAAGCATGTTAATTATTTTCCCAGGCTGACAGAGACCCTGATAATAACTGTGAAAGTATTCTGAAATCTAGAAGGGGCACTCCGGTGAGCTGTAGTCCACTCTGTTCAAGATATGGGTCTTGTCGTACTTGGCAGAGTTTTATAAATGATTTCCAAATGTTCATTTTCATTTCAAAACTGGCAATCTGTAATATATATGAGTTGAATGAGATGCCGAATTACAGTAATGAATTTAAGTGATAAGACTGAGTAACAGAGGGTTTAAAATTACTTGTTAATTTTCCTAGCTATTAGTTTGAGAGTGCATACTTCCATGCTAATATAGTTTCTTTCTAATTTATAAAAAAAAAAATCCATTTATATTTTCAGGCAGACTTAGATAAATGGACACTCACATATATACACAAACGCAAGCCTAAAATTCATTTTCTTCCAGGGGTTAGGATGTCCTGGTGATGCCTCAGAGTTAGAATGAAGAAGGGATTGTCAGACAAGCTTTGGTCAGGCCGGGGGTTCTGCTCTGGATCATGTGTTTCCTGTTTGCTATTAACCTCTCTGAGCCCCAGTTTCCTCATCTGCAATATAGTGCCTGCCTCACATGGTTTCCTGAACAATTCGATGAGATTAAAGAGCTGGGTACAGTGCTGGGCACAGTATCTAAGCATGCACTGCTCCCTTAGGAATACGAAGAATAACTCTTTCAGACAGAGGGATGCCACATAAGCACAAGGTTCGAAGTTTGCTCCCTAGCAGCCACATAGGGGAAAAGCCACCTCTGGCATTTTGCCAATACTCCCAGCACTGGGGAAGCCAAGAGAGGAGGGTTCCTGGGACTCGCTGTCTACCTAATTCAGCCAGATACTGAGCTCCAAGTTTTGTGGGAAAAAAAAAAATCTCTCAAAGAATAAGGTGGAAGAGTCTAGAAAGATGGCTCAGGGGTTAGGGTGTTTGCCATAGAGGCAGGAAGACTAGAGTTTGGATACCAAGAAACCATGCAAACGCTGGGTACACATGGAAGCTCTCCTACAACTTCAGCCTCAGAATGTGGAGACAAGGAATCCCCAGAGCAAGCCAGCCAGCAAGACCAGCCATAGAGATGAGTTTGGGGTTTGACTGAGAGACTCCATCTCAAAGACTAAAGTAGAAGAGCCATTGGGGAAGATGGCTGACATCAAGTTTGGACTATATGCACACTGTGCAAACGCACATACATGTATACCACATGGTTGCAATTGGTGTTCAATTTTTTAGCAAAAATTTGATAACAGGCACCCACTTGGGGAAAAGAGATACTCACCGGTAAAGAGGTCATTGGAGGTTCTGTGAGGACCCTTGGAAGGGATTAATGCGGTTTTCATGGTATCCCTGTTACTTTTTCTAAGTGTGAGATGTTATAGAAGAGTGAGCAAGCAGGGTTCCTCCTCTTACGCTGGCATTCTATCTTGTCATGAGATCTCTCATTTGTAGACACTTCTACCATGATATCTTCTGCCATTAGCTCCTCACTGCCAGTACTGTGTCCTTGAACTCCGAGACTATGAACTTAAAAAAAAAAAAAGAAACCTTTGCCAGCTTCTGGTGTTTTATTATAGTAACCAAGAGAGGACCACCACAAATGGCTCATCCTACTATTCACACTATAGCCTTACAACCTAATTTGCCTTGATATTTTAATTGTTATTGCATCTACTTATTTATCTATTAATTCCTTCATGCATGCACACATGCGCTCCATATTGCATATGTGGTGATCAGGGAACAATCTGTAGAAGCCAGTGTTCGCCTTCTATTATGCAGAGCCTAAAAGTCAAATTCAGATCACCAAGCCGGGTAGCACGCGCCTTTACCCACTGAAAATTTTCAACATCATTTTATTTTAAAGTTTCAAAATAATGTAGAGGATACGGCAATGAAGATTTATTTTTACTCATCTGTTTTACCAGACACTTTCTTGAAGCCTCCCCATCCATCCCTGCCCTCAGCAGATGATGTGAAAGTCTAATAGATACAGTAAGATGACGACATTCAACGCTTCTGTGAGTGTCGCCTAAGAGAAATGAGATAATTGCCTCAGAGCTGACAATCCACGGCTCATATTCAAATTTCTCAGTTCTCCAGATCACATGTCATTGTTTTCATGCATTTGATCTAAAATCCAATCAAAGTTCATGCTCAAACTCATATCTTTCTGATCTCTTTTAACTGAGAAACATCTATTTTTTTTAAAAGGTCTTTTATAATGGTTACATATTAAAGAGTTCCAGACAGTCATATTTTTATTGCTTCCTAATTTAAATTTGTTTAATTTTTTTTACTCATGAGTAGATTAATGCCAAACTTTGCTTGACAAGAATCATCATAGGTCCTTTTTTGACTCTCTTACAGCATCACATCAGGAGACACAGGGTATTGGACTAGCTCATCATTAGTGACGTTAGGTGAGTTTGCTTGGTTAAGGCATTGACTCCTGATTCTGCAGTGCAGTGTGTTCCATGTTTTTCTTTGTAATCAACATGTAACCTACAGGTAGGACTCTGAACACCTCACCACATACATGAATATATTCCAATATTATTCACTCAGTGGTTTGGGCATCTATATGACACCTGCCCAAATTCTTTAGATGTCTGTAAACTGCTCTCATTATAAGACTCCCATTCTGCTACATCCACTAGTTGGTATTCTTTTGAGAAGAGTTCTTGCTGTTCTTGTAATGATATGATGGGCTCATGGATTATTTGTCTAAAGATGTTATTAACCATCACTGTCATTTTTATGATGCTCACATTTGACTCTCCTTGAGTAGCCTCCTTCATGTTTTTTTACTGATCAGTCTGCAGTTTTTAAAGACTTCTTTGACAGCTGGCACAAGACATTACATAATCAGCAAGCCCTATTGACTGAAATCCCCCAGTGAGTACCCGTTCCTTTCAGCAGCAAGTAAGCATGGCTTGTAAATAAAAATTATTGATGTAATTAATAGAAATTATTTTTAAGCCACCACCTTTTAGGAGAAATGGACTTTCTGCTGGGGATCCTTCTGGTTGCTTGGGCTGGAAGTTTTTTTTGTTTTGGTTTGGTTTTTTTCCTAACTGGAGCATATCTGGAGAACGCGGAGCGAGGCCAAGAGCTGGCTCATAGTAACTATGAGATAAGACAATGTCGCCACACCAGGTGAGCTTTTCCATGATTCTAATCGAAGTCTTGAGTTATAAGAAAATGTGAAGCATATAATATGGACAGCCTAAAATCATGTATAGAGTCACATATACTTACTGGGGAGACATAGAACATGGAAACTGAAACTCCTTCCAGGCATCAATAACTTAAGTTCCAGCACCCTTTTTTTTCAAGTCATGGGGGCAAGAGCAGTAGAGATCAGGGCTCTGCCTGTCTTGGCAACCTGTCCAGGGCTTTGCTGAGAGCTGCTTTTGAAGTTCAAGTGTGTTCATACACTGTGTTCTTAATCTTGCCAACTCAGCCAATTGCCTTTCTTTCGGTTATCTCCCAAATGCTTGCTTTGGGGCACTTCTTTGGGTTCTTAATGCTTGCTTGATTTCCCAGGGGTAGGCGACTGGCATCCAGCCCATTCCAAATCTTAGAGGACAGTTGGGGGTAAATGTTCTCCTAACCAGTCCAGAACAGAAGCCTTCTCCTTCTCTCCTTGAGGCTGGCAGCCGGCCTCAGTTTCATGGGACCTTGTCATTATTTGTCAATATTATTCTCAACTAACATCTGTCTCTGCATGTGTAAATAACTTTTTCTTCTCTATGTATAGAATATTTGGTTCTTCAGTGAGCTCAGATTAAAGTGATATGCATGTGAATCTCCAGTAGCATTTTAGGTGTTTGAAAAATGTGTTTACAGCCTTGGCCTCAAGCATCCTGAATGACCTTGGCTATCTCCCTGAAATTATACTTACTATTTCTTTCACCCAGCCTTGGAATTTGCATGGCCTTTCATTTGCTCTAATAGACTCAGTGAGATTTAATACTGAGTACATTCTAGTCATTTCCATATATAGCTCAGTTCTTAGCTTTCTCTTGAATTCCACCAGATGAGGCTATAGAAGCTGGGAATCATTACGGAGCCACCACTTCTGCAATCTCAGTGATCACAGGAAACTCTGTCTTAACACTTGAGACCCCCTATACACCATGTATCGGGACTCTCCTCGGAAACCTGTGGAAGGTCTTCTCCTTCCATGAGCCATTTCTGCTTTTACTTCTCACACGGTACCATCGTTTCACAGGCCTCATTGTGCCACCCCTGAGTCAGTGAGAAGAAAGACAGGTTACCCTAGGAAACACTAAGCACCTCCTCTGACCTAGCTACCTCCCGAGGCTTGACAATTAAACTCCAAGGTAGTGTTAATAGAAACAGCCTCATTGTGAGTTTTGAATTACAGGCTGCATCACCCTTCTCTGCGCATCTGAGTGTGCTATGAGGAATGCAATGTGACCAGTAAGGCTCTTATCTAACAATACGAAGGTCGTAATATTTCGTATGCGGGTATGGCTCCTCCACAGCGTGGCCTCATCTCAGTGTCATCAGTTATTGTGGACAACAAGCCAGCATGGTCTTAAAAAACATCATATCGAGAGCTGAGCTGGCTTGGCGGAGGTCACCTTGACTAGAATTTACTAGTGTAAAGAACAGAGCAGCAAGCATGTATCATGAGTTTATTGCCACGGTACTCTTCTAGAAAGACACAACAGGGGTGCCTAGGAAAGTGCAATAAGAGGACCCCACGGCTAGACATGGACTCTTGCACATTCAGAATTAACATCTCAAATTCCACAAGTTTTGATGGTAGACAGAGGTTAGAGACTGGATGTACTCTCATTGCCAGTGGTGAATGATGGAGGAGGATGGGCCCTGGGGCAGAATTGTAACAGCTACAGTGTCTGACACAGGGTGGCAACTCATTCTCTATTTGCTAAAGGACTAGGAGTAGATAGAATGAATTAGCTCTGCGATGAGGCTCACACGTGACCCACTTTTCTTGATAATGCTGTCATTAGGGGGCAGCTTGGAGAGGGAGATGTCAATGGAGGCTCATCCCTGATGTACCACAAACTCCTTTCCTCTCAGTATCTTCCATCACCTGTGAATAGGCCCAGGATACACACGTGATACATTGAGACAAAGAACTTCCACACGTGTGTGTATGTGTGTGTGCGTGTGTGTATGTGGTGATTAAGTTTTATTAACTAAAACCTAACATGGATAATAAACAGGATGGACCAAACTGTACAGATGCCAGTGGTTTAAGGAATAACATTTTTTCTCTCTCTCTCCCTCTTTCTCTTTCTATCTCATCTCTCTTCTCTTTCTTCTCTCTCTCTCTCTCTCTCTCTCTCTCTCTCTCTCTCTCTTTCTCCTCTCTCATTGTTCTCTTTTTAGATTCCAAGACAAAGATAAATAAATGAGGCTGTACTGTGGTTTTAAATGCTATGATTAGGAGAGGTACTCAGGCTACAGGACTGAGGTATGTTTTTTCCAGATTCAGTCCTGGGGTTTGTAATAGATAGTATCACTCCTAAACGTCACGCCTCCTTCTGTTGCTTTGGTGACAAATTCCCATGATTATGCATATAACATTTATAATGACAAATATACCAGTAAGAAGCTCTTCTAGCTGATGATAATAAAGGGAAGGTATGGACAACTATGACATAAAATCAAATTATGGAAATTTCATAACACTGGCTAGAATTCATTTCTAGACACTAATGCACCCATGTTTTCTCAACCGTATCTCAGTAAACTGCTGATGCTCTGAGTTCAACCCTCAAGTCAAGCCTGTTTCCCCGACAGGTGGCTGGAGGGATAGTTTTAGAGTATTTTCCTGAAGACCAAGTAGAGGACAGGGAGGATTAGAAGCCCAAAGCCAGCTTGCCCCTTTGCTGAGAACACTGCTGAGCTGCCTTGTAGAACCCTGCATACCAGATGTGTAAGGACATGGGTCTTTCTTCCTCATAGTTGTCACTGACAACACGGCTGACACACAGCTTCTCCACAAATGGTGGCTCGATAGTTACTGAGTGGCAAATAGTTACTGAGTGAGGGACTTAAAAGGGAGAGGCTCAAGTACAGGACAGAACCTGACCCTGAAGCCTCCCACCTTCCACTCTCACCGATCTCTTCTCCTCGCTAGCAAGCTTTGGGGGCCCAGGCTATGGCAGAAAAGCCTGAACTATCCCTTGGCCGACAATCAATAAATCTTGACAGCTTAGTTTACAACAGTGCATAAAGCATAAGCCATCCAGGAGAATCTTGAAAGAGCAAAGGCAAGAATATATTTACAGTGCTGAAGCTTCTGAAGCTTCTGGAACCAAGGTCACAGTGTGTGTATGTTACCCAATCACATCAGCTAAGCACTCACCATCAGGCTACCCTGCTTGCTTCCTTCCTATTCTCTCTCTCTCTCTCTCTCTCTCTCTCTCTCTCTCTCTCTCTCTGTATGTGTGTGTGTGTGTGTGTGTGTGTGTGTGTGTGTGTGTGTGTGTGT